>NC_034596.1:41858857-41860418 GCF_900095145.1 Mus pahari
ATTTTGTCTCTGTACCTATAACCTTTCATGAGAGTTATGTTCCTCAGTGGGTAAGAGCACCCGACTGCTCTTCCAAAGGTCCAGAGTTCAAATCTGGTGGCTCCATAACCATCCGTAACAAGATCTGACACCCTCTTCTGGAGTGTCTGAAGACAGCTACAGTGTACTTACATATAATAAATAAATAAAAAAAAATTAAACTTTGATTTCTTTAAGAGGGTCCAACATCCTCCCTGACACACTGCCTACTCCATACTCTGTTGCTTGAACTAGCTGGTCTTATTCTTCAGAAAGAATTTTTAAAAACATAATATCAAGCTTTGCACACTGGTTTATAAAGGACCATTAATCTCATATTTCTTCTGTACTGACAAAGCCACCCCTGAAGCACAGCACAGTTCTCTCTTCTCTGTGAATCTCACTTAATATGTTCAGTTATAAATGACTCCCAATCAACCTTTACTAGTCCCTCATGTGATTTTCATTATGACAGCTAAAAAAAAAGTTCTTGTTTCTCTGTTTCTTCCATGTTTTCAGTCACAACTAATTTGCACACTGGCTTTAAATGCCTTGTGAAGCTTAGAGCATAAGATCTTGAGTTGGTTAGGAAGAGAGATTTCAAAGTATTTTAATGGAGATGATTAACCAAAAGTCAAAGGGACATGAAAGGTGGCTGAAAAGTATGTTTATGTATTGATTGAATTTTGTGTGCTTGAAAAATTCAGATAAATAATTCAAGATGCTGTGAAAGTTTTCTGGTTACATCTGGTTCCCTATACTGGGTTATCTGATGGTGACACATGGGTAAGTTTCCTACAGTTACATTTTATAGAAATTGACAGAATATGTTTAGGTGATATATTCTCCTGTACGCTAGAATAAAAGTTATTATAGATCTGACACAAAGGACACATTCACCTACAAAAGTTAAACTGAAGAAATTTCAGCTGTAAAGCAGAATTCAATCACACTGATGTATAGAGTAACAACACTTCAAGAATTATCATGATGATAACCACAATGCCAGAGTAGTGCATGACGGAAAAAGTGCATTGTTCAGGCAGAATTCTGTGCCAAGCATTATGTCACACACCTGTAGCCCAATATTCAGGAGAAAAGAAAAGGACTGGAAATTTGTGGCCAGCCTGGAATACATAGTATTTTTCTCAAAAGAAAGAAATAAAATGAACAGTAAATTATCTCAGTAGTGAAGTGGCTACTAGCACACATAAAAAGAGGAGGGTTTGAATTCCGCAAAATCTACACTAAAAAGCCAGGGATGGGGACCCTTACCTATCACATCAGCACTAGGGATCACAGAAAAGTGATTCCGTGACACTCAGTAGCCAACCAGTCTATTCAGATCAATGAGCTTTCTTTAATGAGAGACTTTGCCTCAAAAGAGAAGAGTAGAGAACAATCAAGGAAAGCCTCTGACATCAACCCTGGGTCTTCACATGCATGAGCACAACCTGACAGTAGCAAGAATACAACCATATGCACACACAAAGATTAAAATATAATGAAATAGAACACTCCTCCATTGCTGGTGGGATTGCAA
>NC_034596.1:41862190-41869708 GCF_900095145.1 Mus pahari
GGGGGGGAGGGTATAGGGAACTTTCAGGATAGCATTTGAAATGTAAATAAAGAAAATATCTAATAAAAAAAAAAGAAAGAATATCATTTTGTCAGCCAGAGAACCAACTTTCCAAGCCTAAAAAAAAAAAAAAAAAATGAGGATATTTACACAGCAATGTGAGAAAATATTAAACTGGAAACTGAAGCGCCCTCCCAGCACAGTTATACACCTAGTTCTTAAAGATGTAAACTCAAACGCTGAGAGGAGCTAGACATTATACTGGCTTGATGGCCTTAAGGTATTGCCTAGTTCTACAGGCAATGACTGTACCCCAAGGTACGTCATAGTGGCAACTGCCCTTACAATTAGACAGGTTCAACACTGAGTTGGATAATGATACTCAGAAATTTGAGAAAACCACACTTTTCCAAGGTCTGGGAGAAGATCGTTTCCTGATCAGAAAATGTCAAAGATAAAGAATAGGATGGCTGGGAGGCAGAAAGGAAAGTGTTTCCTCTGGCTATGGCACTGCCTTCAGTGCACATGTATTTTCTAAATCATTTTCCCCTTGGATCGAAAGTTACAATAGTAGTTAGTGAAAAGGCAATCCTTCACCATCACAGAACTGACGTAAGTCAGACTGGATGAAACTAGAAAATATCATCCTGAGTGAGGTAACCCAATCACAAAAGAACACACATGGTGTGCACTCACTGGTAAGTGGATAGTAGCCGAAAAGCACGGAATACCCAAAATACAATTCACAGACCACATGAAGCTCAAGAAAAAGGAATTCCAAGGTGTGGATGCTTCAGTCTTTCCTCAAAGGGAGAACAAAATACTCATGAGAAGAAATACGGAGACAAAGTGTGGAGCAAAGACTGAAGGAAAGGCCATCNAGAGACTGCCCCACTTGGGGATCCATTCCATATATAGTCACCAAAACCAGACACTATTGTGGATACCAAGAAGTGCTTGCTGATAGGAGCCTAATATAGCTGTCTCCTGAGAGATTCTGCCAGAGCCTGACAAATACAGAGGTGGATGCTCACAGCCAACCATTGGACTGAGCACAGGGCTCCCAATGGAGGAGTTAGAGAAAGGCCTGAAGGAGCTGAAGGGATTTGCAGCCCCATAGGAGGAACATCAATATGAACCAACCAGTACCCCCAGAGCTCCCAGAGACAAAACCACCGATCAAAGAGTATACATGGACGGACCCATGGCTCCAGCTGCATATGTAGCAGAGGATGGCCTTGTCTGGCATCAGTGGGAGGAAAGGGCCTTGGTCCTATGAAGGCTCTAAGCCCCAGTGTAGGGGAATGCCAGGGTAGGGAGGCTGGAATGGGTGGGTGGTAGAGCTCCCTCATAGAAGCAGGGAGAGGGAGAATATGAAAGGGGGTTCCCATGGGGGGAAACCAGGAAAGGGAATAACATTTGAAATGTAAATTAAAAATCTAATAAAAGAATTTGTTCTTATAACAAAAGAAATATTAGAATTATTTTATCTTCTAGAGAACCACATATGTTCACAATGTGTTGTTTATCTATGCATAGAAGGTTTTCTGTACCTACAAAGGAGCTGAGATCCTAAAACAATTTCCATATTCCAACCTTCACCTTAGTCATGAAAACTGCTTGAAGATGTGCTCGATAGTCTCCAAACTGGAAGGCAAAATTATCCTCATCTTTCCTGCAGTTCCTGTTATGCAAAATGTGTGAAGAGATATTGGATAGAACAATGAAAGAATCTCTGTGTGTTCTACTTCCATTCATATGTCAAACTCCTATTTCTCAATTTTGTAGCATTAGAGGATAAATCTTGGTAGGTAGTAGGTCATGAAGGTAATTCCTTAGGAATGGAAATGAGCAGAGACCTCAGAGATTGTACTTGTTCTTTTCCACTGTGTAATGAATGATACCACAAGAAGACAACAGTTTGAAACCCTGAAAATTGCCCTCACCAAAGCCTGACTTCATTGGCACCTGAAACCCCTAGGATTCTGAGAAACAAATTCTTTCTGCTTAATCCTCTCAGTCTTTAATGCTTTGTAATAGCAGTGCAAAGTGATTAAGACAGGTTGTGCAAAATCATATTGTTAGCATCTGAGAAGCCTTGAATCTGTTTCTTTGTAGCTATATGATTTTGTCTTAGAAAAATATGGTCATCTAAAATAAGAATGTAAGACAGTTACAGGATATCTATAATGTATAAAATTGTGGATACTGGTGCAGATAAAGTACCTAATACATCATATACTCTAAACAAGTATTAGGATTTTCTTTTTCCTTCTAAGCTGACACCTCTACTCACAAATAATATTTGTGAAGAACTATTAAGTTGGAGTATATAATTTTCATTCATTGAAATAAATTCAGTTAAAAGTTAGACTATCAAAAGACATAGACACCCGGTCCTTAATTAACGGCCATAGCTCCACAGACTAATGAAATGAAAGCCTTCCTTTAGCTTGATACTTATGTAGTGGATGTATCAGCACCAAGCAAAGGCAGGAGCCAGGACTGCAAAGGATCAGTACAATGTTATGAGATTTTACTTAAGAGACAAAGTTATTTTGTCAGTAATAGAAGTAGAGATTAGAAACGAAGTAACAACTCCCCTTTCAAACATTACACCTAATTTACAACACAGTGGCAGCAAGGAGAGACGTCCTATAGATAAAAAGTAATTTGATAAAATAATGGCTGCCATTTTTCCACCACAATTGCTCTGCAACATAATTTATAGAACCATATTTTCTCACTCTTTTTTTTTTTTTGATGACAAGTAATGGGAAAACATTCAGCAGAAACCCCTGATAGAAAGCTAAGACCATTTGGATCAGTAAAACTGAGCCATTTTTAACTGTTTCCTCAAAAATTTTTTGGCAAGTTTTACCCCCATTTCATCAAGAAGGATAGTCATTGGTGATTTTTTTAAGTCCTTCCTAAAATTGAGGTTTTTAGATTAAAAATGGCAATAAAATTTGTTATGACCCGATACAGCAAAGCTGCTGATTCATCCGCATGGTTGAGATGTCCATAAATCAGTCTATAGTTCATCACTGTGAGCATTAAAATTTGTAATTCAAAATTATATACATAGCTCCACTGAGACTGTACTCATGTTTTTTTTTTATTAATTGACATTCTGCCTTATTTGTTTCAAATCAATCTTATAGTAATTTAAATAGTACTACAGAATGCAAAAATATGACACCTACAGAAAAAAGCAAGACAGGTTATCTAAAGGACCCAGATCAAATACCACTTTTAACAGCACCCTGACTTGTAAATTTAGCTGTGGAATTGTTATAATAAAGAATAAAACAGAACTACATTACCTTTCATTTTTAGCCACTCTTCTTATACTTTCAAATTTTCTATGGATGCTTATGTCTTCTTTTTTTTTATTTCAATAATTTTTATATCTTGGTTTGGAGGTTTCATATGGTTCATCTTGACTATCACCTTGATGGGACTGAAAGTCCCCATGAAAACCAACTTCTGGGTATGTTGGTGATTGAGTGTCTAGATTAGATTATAAAATACAGGAGGACCCACATGGATGCTACTATTTTGTAGTTGGGGAGGAGGGTCTGAATAAAAAGGAGAAAGTGAGTTAAGTGCTTTCAGACTGCTTTGAATGTAATGTGACCAGCCTGCTCCCATGCCTCTCACATTTCCTTCCCTGCATGACAGGCTGGCACTCTTCACCTGTTAGCCACTTCCTCCTTCAGGTGGCTTCTTGTCATGTCTTTATTCATAGCGGTGGGAAAAAAATAAACATGCTGCTTGTTTACAATTTCTGCTGTTGCTGGGGCCTTTCCATCTCTGCATAAGCTTCACCTATGTACAGCTGTTCTGTACCTGTGTCTGTGTGTCTGTCATTTCTTCATTCCCTCACCAGCCTAGTCAGTTTAATACCTAAGCCATATAGAGTTTTGCCAAGTTATAGATATTGCAGTTTTCTATTATCCTAGGTAGCTCTCATTAAGTGAGAGGTCTATTTTATTTATTTAATAGCTTTAAGGTGCAACAACTGAGTGATATTAAACTGTTTTAACCCTCTAAAGTAATCTGGCCAAAATCTTTAAGATACTTACAGTCTATAGCTTTCTCTGTTCCAGATCTTTTCTTATGCTGTCTACTGGACCCTCTCCTCATGGCTGAATCCCCACTTCCTCTCCCCCTCCCCTTTTCCTCCCCTGTCTGAGAGTAAGTCTAGCCCTATTCTTTCCTCTGCTCAGTCATTGGCTGATCAGCTCTTTATTGACCAATCAGAGAATAATTGGGGAGCATTGAGACAGGAGATTCTCAGAACTAGAACTGCAACCAGACATGGGGGCACAGAAATTAGCATTTAAATAACACAAGGATAATCTTGACACAGTTCACAATAATATTATGCCTACAATATAGAGTGCAGCAAGGTATCATAAAACTTGAGGTAACTTTGGCCACTGATTTCCAAGGTTATCTATGTAGAAGGAGAAAGCTTTGAAGCAATAACCTGAATGTAACTATATCCAGCAGACAAATCAGCTCATTTCATTATGGAAGAAGGGGCAGAAATAGTGTAAAAGAGTTTAAAAGATGTTGAAGAGCCCTGATGCACTGAAGTGCCTTCTACACACCAGAAGGACATCACACACATGAATTTAGACAAGCTTTAGCTATCTGTACATGACCTGCCCAAGAACAAACCAGACATCATTTCACCCTGGTAAGGGTATAGCATATGAATTCCTATAGGGATATGGCCCCTGGTTGTCCATGTTCCAGGATGGCCCCATACCTATGTACATATGGGTAGCATCAACTGGACTCAGTGTTTTATATATGAAATTTAAAAAAGAAAAAAGTCATGAAGGTGGGATGGTACATGCCAGGGTATAGACGATCAAAATGCATTGAACATATCCATGAAACTCTCAAATAAATAAATAAGGAAAAAGGAGAATTCTTCCTATTTTCTGAGTTACTAACTAGAAGAGAGTTCTATACAGTCTTATAATGTCTTTATTTTGGTTTTAGCAATAATATTTTAAAATTGACTGAAAAAAAAAGATAGTCTAGGATTGAATTCTTGAGTACAATTAGGCCAATATATGGTCTGTAAATATTCAAGAAGGGAATTTTTATAGGCCAATTAATTATTAGATAGCCTCTAATTATTCTTTGACACTTTCCTAATTAATATGAAATTAATTTGTGCAATGGTCAATAATAAGAACATGTGTTCTTAAATCCATGTTTTTGTTTAAAATACAATGTGAGAAATGATGACTCAACACTTCTAAGAATTTAATGAAGGGATCTTTACTGTGAGATAAGCATAAAATTAAGCTTAATTCAAGTTTAGAGTATGTTGACAATCACAGAGCATTGCACAGGCAGAAAAAAAGATGTGACCATGCATTCTTCCCTTGAAATTTTGATCAATGTGGCCAGCAGCAAGTGTTGCAGGTGCTGATGGGTGACCACATGGAAAGAGCATGCCTTTCTTTTCCCCCTCCGCTAGACTCTCAAGGTGTTCTAGAGAACTTCTCAGCAACTACAAATGCATTCGTTGGCCCTAGTTGGCTACTTCAAGAGAGGAAATCCAGACTGTCCCATATATTAACCACCAAAAAAATTGCTTTGCTCTGAAAATGTGCAAGTGATATTTTCTCTCAAATTAATACAGTTCTCTTAATTTCACTTAGCCCTTTCTCTTTCAATCTCATTTTGATGTTTGTTTGTTTGTTTTTTGTGGGAAAAGCACCTATGCCACAATGTGTTCGCAGAGTCAGAGGACAACATGCCTAAACCAATTGTCTTCTTACACCATGAGTACTCAGAATCAAACTCAGGTTTGATGGCAAGCATCTTCACCTACTGAGTCTTCTCAATGGTCTGTTCACCAATATTTGGATGGACATTTCCATTCAAAATACCTGTGAAAGTCTACATAAATACCCTACATAATGTCTCTGAGGTACTCTTTTACGCCTCTAGACACCTAAGCACTGTTCTTAACCTTGATTGGTCCTTGTAAATATGATTTAAAAAAAATCAGAGTCTTGCCCCCATTTAGAAGAAGAAGGAGGAGGAGGAGGAGGAGGAGGAGAAGCATACCCATAAACACCAAATATTATAAAAGCATTAACAATATGAAGCATCCCATTGTAGTTCCCTTAATCAAGTAAGAGTCCTGAATTGTTACAAAATTACATATTTTCCTAAGGCAGCCACAACCAGCTTCAGACCCATTACATGGTAGATACACACAAACTTACCCTCCAAGACATTTATAGATGTTAGACCCTTGCCTTTCTGCTGCCAGATAAACTGTAGCAAGAATGATGTATTTCAGCCACCAAATCTGAATGTTATTGTAGATACCAGGAAATGCTTGCTGATGGAAGCCTGATATGGCTGTCTCCTGAGAGGTTTGGTCAGAGACTGACAAAGACAGAGGCAGAAGCTCACAGCCAACCATTGTACTGAGCTCAGGGGTCCCTGAAGGAGGAGCTGGAAAAGGGACTGAAGGAGCTAATGGGGTTTGCAGCCCCATGGAGGGAGCAACAGTGTCAGCAGGTCAGACCCCCCTGGAGCTCCCAGAAACGAACCACCAACCAAAGAGTACATAAGGAGCGACCCATGGCACTAGTCATATATGTGGCAGAGGATGGCCTTATTGGACATCAGTGGGAGGACAGGCCCTCAGGCCTGAGGGTGTTCAATGCCCCAGTGTAGGGGAATGCCTTGAGGGAGGACAGGAGTGGTGCGGGTAGGAGTACCCTTATAGAAATGGTGGGGGGGGGGGATAAGATAGGGGGTTTCCGAAGGGAAGACCTGGATATGGGAAAATATTTTAAATGTAAATAAAGAAAATATCCAATCAAAACAATAAAAAATAAAAAAAAATGATGTATTGGTATTTGTATTTATTGTGACTCTGTCTTGAAACTGGACTTTTTTTTAAAAAAAGGAAGCAGCTGACTCTTTAGCGAATGCAATATTTTTTTAAATTATTATATGAACTACATAAGTCTTTGGTTTCTGTAAACATGCATGTGACATTCTCAAGATAGTAGTATTATCTAATGGTTCTGGCTTCCCATAGTACTTTGAAAACAATGGAGTCAATAAATGAGCTTTATTTCTATACTTGAATCTAAGCATGGTGTATCTATACTCTGTTAGACCCTCTTCTTTCGTTTCACAGGTGAAGGCTCGCCAAATCCCAAATATGCCTCCAGTGTGACGTCAAGGTAATCACTTAACCCTGGCAGGCTTCTCTCCATCAGTGTTTCCTTTCTAGTTTAGTAAATGTTCAAGTTAATGGTGAGGCAAAGATGGGAATCAACTTTGGTGTGCTCAATTACACCATCATATCTTTTTAAAATGCAGCATCAAGGCATTGCATTTGAATCTACACAGGAAACATGTGCCTATATTGAGATCCTGAATAATTCCTTGAAAAAGAAAGATAGAAAGAGAGAGAGAGAGAGAGAGAGAGAGAGAGAGAGAGAGAGAGAGAGAGAGAGA
>NC_034596.1:41870278-41878022 GCF_900095145.1 Mus pahari
GATATCCTCCAAATACATCCATTTGCCCAAGAATTTCATAAATTCATTGTTTTTAATGTCAGCCTTGTTTCTTAATTTGCTTTGGCCAAGTAAAAATGTTAAGTGCCTTCTAGTGAAATCTACATAAAATCCTATTTGTTTAACCCTATGAATGCTAAATAACCAATCACGTATATACTAAATGTTCATTGCCTAACTGACTTAGATGTTTATTTACATTTAAGTCATCCTGCACAAGTACTTATATCTCATAATATCTGATTTTTAAAATGTAGTTGACATAACCATCATATAAAAAGCCCTCAACAAGGTCACTTACCTGGGAAGTGTCCCAGTGATAGTCTCCATGGCCCTGTGACAACTTTTGTCCTCACTATCTTTCCAAGAATGATTGCGTGTTAAACAGTCCTGAAAAGATAAAAATAGAGTGTCCCTCTGGGGAAGCAGTGGGTTTATATAACAACCAAAGTACTTTTACAATATGTCCTTTCATGACAAACTTTGACGAATTAGCTGGTAGTCTCTTTTATAAGCCTAGGGCTCCAGAATCCACAGTGGTGGCAAGGGTCCACTGTGGGCACCCTGTTCATATGTACCACCGCACACAGCCCCATACAAGTCAAGAGAACAAGAGGAAATGATGAGAGCAGCAAGATCAAATTGGGAAGACTCTCATGTCTTTTGGCTGCACACTAAACTGTGGCAAACTTACTTGCTGTGTTAGGAGCAAGGCAAAGTCTCCGAACCTTTACAGTTCTTCCCACTGAGCTGTATAAGAAATGCCAACAGCATAGGAAAGAATACCTAAGGGCCTCTCTATCTGACTAAGATTGAGAAAGAGGCCAAATGAATCTCCATGCCTAGAATGTTGAAAAAAATAGATAAAAGCAAAGGTTGCTGGCCATTGGACATGAGGTCAAATAAAACTGTACTCTGTAAGGGAAAGGAAATGAATAAAGAATGCCCAGAAAATGTGGAGAATTGGGCTATGCACAGACAGGCTAGTTTCCAGTCGAGCTGAAGTCTGAACCCCGGAATGGTTATAATTCACCTACATGACACGGTAGGCGTCCCCTTATGCTCCTGGAACTCTGGCTCCTGCCTAAGTTACCGCCCTCCACAGCCCCCACAAGAGAAATATGGCTAAAAGTCACATGGGCAATGGCCCAAGTTTCTGACCTTCAGGCTAAACTCCTCCCCAGTTACCTAGCAACAGTAAAACTCTTAAAAAGGACTGTTCAGCCCCTGCTTGCTCTCATACATCTCACTCTCTTACTTCTTATCCCTCACTCTCACCCACTCTCTCCTCTCTCTTTGTCTTCTCTCCTCTCTCTTCTCTCTTTGTCTTCTCCTCTCCTCTCTCCTCTCCTCTCTCCCTCTTACTCTCTTTCTCTCTAGCATTCCCCCCCTCCTACCTTCTCTCTTTCCCCCTGCCTTTCTATAATAAAGTCTAAAACCATAGAAAATCTCTGCTCATCAAGATCCACTGTGCTCACTCTCACCGGTGTTGGGAACCTCTCTTCCCTCATCCCTCTCTCCCATAACCCTGGTGGCTTTAGCAAAGTAGCCTGGGGCTCCCATGTAGATCTGAACCTTAGCCCCACCCCCAAAGAGTGGGTCAAAGGCTTAGATGCCCACTCAGGGATGAGTGGAAAGTGTATGGCAGCCCTTCCACGCCTGACTGACCAGAGAATAGGTAAAACTCCGGCAGGGTGTGGGTCTCCCCTTTCCTCTCTTCCCCAGCCCCCCCCTTTTTAGTTCCCCACAAGAAGGAGTATCTAAGCTGCAAAGATGGAAACCCACAAAGAGCTCTGTGGGCTACCTATGAAAAGGCAGAAGACCTGAGAAACCCAAGAGGCCAGGGCAGTTAGCATTCAGGTGAAGAGTAAGGACTGCAAGCAATCGTTCATACTTTCAACAGCTGGTGTAGAAAACTCATGACTGACAGAGCACACCAGGTAAGCTGCTCTTGGTTCAGTAGTGGGTCCCAAGATAGCTTCCTGCCCCAATGTATCCCACCTATGTACACTGTCTGCAATATCTGTCTCCCACAAAATCCTTTCTATACCTAGAATCTCTTCAAATCTCTTCAAATGGTTCCCTCTGCTTGTTGCATAACCCCTCCCTTCAAGAGCTCAAATTTTAGGTCCTGCACCAAGGGAAAAAATGGGTACAAACCCATCAGCCCTCATCATTCTCACTTCCTTCCTGCCCTGGCACTCCCTGACATTTAGGCAGGAGCCATCAGGAAAAAAAAAAAAAAATTCAGAACAGCAACACATAATGTAGTTCACTGTGTGATTCAAATCAGGATAAAAATGCTACAAAATATAATATCTTTAAGGTAATCTATTCATCCTTTACATTTCTTTAATATGGCCTTCGAGTCTACTTCAAACTACTAATGGATATTTTACTGTTATATTCACAGAGAGTTTGGGTGTGTTATATTTATTACAGATTCTTAGCTCAGGTCATCGAGTGCCTCCTGAGTTCCCAAATTCCACTTCACACTGAACCCCCAGAAGCATGCCCATCTTAGGATGAAAACAGTGAACTATAAGAAGTGCATGATTCTGAGATGGCCCAATAGGTCCTATTAGATTCTGCAGTGAGGTAGAGAGGGTGAAATGACATTGGAGGACAAAACAGAAACGTATCATGATTTGTTGTGACTTCTGGACAGAGGCAGCCATTAGAGGGATCATAAGCACCACCCATTTTATTTCTACAGGAAAGTATAGCCATGTGGTTGCAACTGTATAACATTTCTATAGCAGGAAAGAGTTCTATTGTGATAGATCCTTCAGAAGTTGGCCTATACAAAAGCAGGGGCTCCCCTTTTCCTTGAAGATAGCACTACCATTCCTTTTTTACATACATGGATCTTTTCATACCTACCCTCTATCAGTTAGACTTGCAAGGGTGCCAACACTTTCAGAGCTTAAACTGGTTCTCCTTCCCAGGGTTGATTCTTTGCTTGTAAAGTGGTTTCTGTGCTCAGTTTTAACTGTCACTCTTTCCAAGCAACTGGATTATCAGTGCTGACAGGAAATGTTTGCTGCCTACAGATAATGTCCCTGGCTCTGGACACTTGAACTGTCCAGGTCCTTCCCTCAATAGAAGGATAATTAAAGAAAGGCAAGCAAGAAAGAAGTGTGGCCAGAGCAAACACCTCTCAGCAAGAAGATTAGCTGGTGCTGAGAACATATGAGTCAACTTAGTGGTTTAGAATCATATCATAAAGAAACAGTTTGCACATGCAAACTCTGAACTTTTTTGCCATTGACTCCAAGCCGCATAAGGACTCAGTCCAGACAAGATGAAAACATAAGCAATGTCTATCAAGGGAAAGCTTATTGTGGAAACCCTTATTCCATAAGCACATTCATAACATGGAAGCCTATATGCTCAGAATTCTTAAAAAAAAAAAATCACATCACATGTACACAAAAATCTTGTGGGTGCTTGTCAAAAATTGAATAACTCACTCATTCCCCCATCCACATCTAGAGATGCAAAAAGATGGTTTATTTTTCTTGAGATTTGAATAGAAAACCAAACTCCTAATTCGGGTATCCAGAACACTAGTCCCCTTTGGGTCTCAAGAACCATCATTAAAGTTGACAGCGATTGCTCTTATTGGTGACAGTGCAGGCTGGCAGGGCAGGCTCCAGAGAATCCGCACCTTTAATCCCCAGGAGCACATACAGCTAGCTCATTCCTGAAGTGGGGACTCAGAGACCGACCTTGTCATTCATGTACTGTGAAGACAAAGGAAGAGACAGGACTTTTGATCCAGCACTTCCTGCACACACTATTTACTGTCTTTGCTTCTGTGTACTTCGCTTCCCTCCCCAAGCTGAACGGATAGGTAGGCATTCAAAAGCACTGAAAGCCTGGCTCTGATCAGTGATCCGTGCATGGCAGGTGCTGAGAGCCCCACAGCAGCACTCAGCTGCAGTTGGCATTATGACAGGCCCTCGAAACTGTGATGCTAATGAGCTCCCCCCCCCCCAAGCGGCATGCATCTTCCAGCACTCAAAGCACCACATACCTGAGAGCAAGGAATCTTCATGGGCTCATTGTTCTCTCGTGGTGCACATGGTAAAACGCATCCCACTGCTAATTCTGTTTTATTCACATCTCACTGTTGGTATCTGAAAGAGCACTTGGCCTCTTTCCATCATAGCTCCCATATTCCTCCAAACTGATGCAACTGCTTGAGCTGTAATAGGGTATCTGAATCTTCATTATACACCCCCAAAACCCTGACTACTTGTGCTTTTATTACGCCTATTCAAAAAAACATAAGAACTTCTGGATTGGATACCATCTAAGCGCAATTTTATACCAATATAATGATTAAGAAAAAAAAAAAAAAAAACAGGAAGAAAGAAATGCTTTAAAATAAGGAGATGCTTGAAATTAGAAGGAAACAATTTCAAAAAGCAAGCATTGAGCAGCCACTGGGAAACAATGAGCCATCAACACACCATAGTGAGTGCATACACACAGGGAGGAGCCTTGAGAAGCACAGGTGCCATGCATCTGTATGCGCTAGAGGTTTTGTTTTGCTCTCTTTTGTTCTAAATTTATCC
The DNA here is from genome assembly GCF_900095145.1 of Mus pahari. NCBI lineage: Eukaryota > Metazoa > Chordata > Mammalia > Rodentia > Muridae > Mus > Mus pahari. Next base: position 41,874,880 of record NC_034596.1, read on the forward strand.
CGGGTGCATACAACAGCAGAGTTCACATGTCATTCTGGGAGTCTTTCCATTCATCCCACTATCTCCATATAAAGTCTGGCAGGTGAAAGCCTGGGGTGATAACACACTACTAACAATGGATTTTGCCGCATGTGGCTGGTCTACTTATACACATTTTTAGAAGTCAGAAGAAATACCCTTATAAGCAAACATCATCTCATTAGTAGAGAAGAAATAAATAAGTACCAGATTTTTGCCAAAAGGAAAAAAAAAAAGAAAGTAGCCAACTAATGATATTTAAAACAGGATTTTATTTCCCACTAATTGTGAAGTTTTATTAGAATTGTACTAAATCCAGAATGGAGAGACGGTTTTATTGAAGTATCCACCAGAATTCTATTAGTGAGTTAAATCAACACTGAAGTTAGCATCAAATAAAATAACTACAACAGTTAGAAACAGATGGCAACCTCATGACAAAAAAAAAAACAAACACACACACACACACACACTGGAATTTTACATTAAAAGTAAGTATTCATGTTTTTAAAACTGGCTTGCTAGAGAGATGGCTCATAGGTTAAGAGCATTTGTTACTCTTGCAAAGGATGCAGATTCAGTTCCTAGCACCCACATGGAGCCTCTGAATCATCCAGTTCCAGGGAATCTGATCCCCCACGACCTCGATGGCCAGCAGACATGCACATCAGGCAAGGCACACGTGTAGGCAAAACATGGACACAAATAAAATAAAATACATCTTAAAAAAATGAAAGGTATCTGATACTTAACACAGATGATGAACGTCAATAATTTTTCAAATAAGGTTGTCAGCATAGATGAATTCAAACTTTCAAAGTACCCAGAATTTCAGAGGGCTACGTACAGTGATAGCTGAAAAACAATGGTTAATTCAATAACCCAATATTCAAAAAACAAAGACAGTCAGCATTCTGTCATTTCCTTAGGCAAAAAAAGAGGAAGAGGCAATTTAAGAATACAGATTTAAATTTCTTCTTCAAAATGAGTACCCTCTGTCTCTTAGTGCCTTACTGATCCTGATAATTAATAACCAAGGCATTGAGAGGGTAGGTAAAGCTCCACAAGTGATCTGAAATGATTTCCCTTGAGGCAACTGTTGGCTTTCTAGGTTCAGATCAAATCTTAGTGATAAGAATTTGTCCTTTCCTTTTCACAATGTGAAAACTAGGCAGAGAATGGTAGGTAGAGAAACTTCCAAAGTCATTCAGTTAGCTTTCCAGAAACAGTCTCTCCATTTAAGGTCTTTGTTCTTACTGTATGCCATGCCTCTGCAAACTCTATCTTTACTAAGCTAGTAAGTTAACCATCTTCCTGCCACTAGGACAAAATACCCGACGGAAATAAGCAAAAGAAGGAAAAATTACTTTGGTTCGTGATTTCCAAGGTTTTCGGTGGAAATTCGACTATATCCATTGGTTTGAGCCAAGGCAAGGCAAGGAGGTTATCAATGTAGGAGGAGCATGCAGAAGCTGCTCATGTTATAGAGATCAGGAAGCAGAACAGCAGAAGGGGAAAAGAACAAGACACACCATATGAAAACTTCTTCCTTCAATAGATCCCTTCTAGTTGTCCAACACCTTTCAAATTATGCCATTGAGTTATAGATCCACAGTCATTTAAAACATTAAATTAGAACTTTTGTGATCCAATCACCTCTCAGTGATAGGGTCCACCAAGTGGAGATTAGCCCTTCAACCCATGAGCCTGATGAAGGTCAGGTGGGGGTCAACGTTCTATCTAGCCAATAGTAGGTCATGTGCTTGCCTTCAAGAGGAGTATAATTTTTACAGAGGATGGACATTGGAAAAATAGAGTGATGTGTAAATCAGGGAGGGAAGAATTTTCCCCATAGATTCCAGTCTATACCCTAAAAGAAACCATGCTGGAAATTTACATGCATTTTTAAAAAAAAAAAAAAAAACTGACTTGCTAGAGAGATGGCTCAGCAATTAAGAGAACTTTTTGCAAAGGATACAAGTTCAGTTCCCAGCAGCTACATGTGGCTTACAACCATCTATAACTCCAGTTCTAGGCGATCTGATGCCCTCCTCTGACCTCTTTGGGACCAGAAGCCTCATAGCCTCACTGATTCAGATTTGATGACCTCCTCCATGTCATGGACAGAGCTGGTTAGAGAGGACAGCACTTCACAGAAGTAAGGAGAGATAACTGAGAAAAACTGCCCTATACCAATGCAGGCCCAACAGAAGCATCTGATTGAAATCTGAAGATCAGACATCTCTATTGGAAACATGATCATTCAACTGAGTGACTTTTGGGGCCAAATGCCCTGCCAGGTTGCTGTAGGTGGTAAGAAGGAAAATTTTGTATTGCTACCAGAATCCCCACTAACCAGACCTGTGAGGGGGTAGAGTGGTGAGTTGCAGAAAGACAGATCTGTTACGTTTCATCTGACCCAGAGCTGGCTTTAATGGAAGTGTGTTCTGTGGAGTCAGATGGAGGGTTGTCAGTACTTTTGAGTGCCTTTTGATTTGATGATAAAAGGAGACCAGAGGAAGAACAGGACACTATGGAAAAATAAAACAGAATCTCATGTGATTTTTATATCAGACTTTCCTTTCCTTGAATATAGAAGTATATTCTCAAGAACCCTGTTAAAATATGAATATAGTACAGGTTATGAAAATAAAAGTATAGTGGGCTCTACAGATATAGCAAGAGTGGTCTTCCGATAGAGAGCCTTCACTGGGAAGACCTGAGAGACTAGCAGAAAGATCCCTTCCCATGGAGAGTAGGCAGATAGAAACCATGGTCCTGGGCAGAGAAAAACCATGTGCAAAGGCCCTGAGACCAGGCAAAGCAGGATGTTTACACATTTGGAATATCTGAGTGACATATCTGAGAGACAAGAGATTCGGCTCATCCTATGGACAAGACCAACTCTAGAGGCCTTGATTTCATCCTCAGTACAGTGGGAAACTATGAAAACATCTCCAGCTTTATCATATTGCCCTAACTAAAGAATTTGAGTATTCTAAGTTTCTGGGCTAATATCCGCTTACCAGTGAGTGCATATCTAGTGACTTCTTTTGTGATTGGGTTACCTCACTAAGGATGATATCCTCCAGATACATCCATTTGCCCAAGAATTTCATAAATTC
>NC_034596.1:41878852-41895682 GCF_900095145.1 Mus pahari
GGAATAGAGGCCCCTTGGTCTTGCAAACTTTATATGACCCAGCACAAGGCAAGGCCTGGGCCAAGTAGTGGGAGTGGGTGGTTAGGGGAGCAGAGGTGGGGGGCGAGGGGTATAGGAAACTTTCGGGATAGCATTTGAAATGTAAATAAAGAAAATAATAATAAAAAAAGTGGAAAAAAAAGAATTTGAAAAGGCTTAGGATGAGTTTACTAGAATCAGGAAGATGCATGAAGAGCTTTTCGTGGAACTTTAAGTACAAGATGATGACTTGGATACCTGGATGATGTGGTGATGGGTACACAAAGAAGGATTTAACTACATGCCTGATATCACCTGATTGAGCAGGCATATCACAATGCCTTCTGAAACAAAACAAACCTAAAGTTCTGCTAGATACCATGAATTTATCCAAGCTTCGTAAAGGCATAATGAATCCCTCAGTAGTAGAGGTCAGAGACATGAGAAACACATAGATTGTTCCTTTGTATTTTTTTTTCCCATTGCCCCCCATCACCACAGCCAACCCTTTCTCAATTATTTACGAATCCCACACCTGCTGAAACAATACTGGGTTGTCCTTGGTTCAGACTAGAAACAGGCTTTGAGAAAATCGTATCTAAGGGACACATCACTGCAGTCTCTCTAATGGAACAGGAGGGTACCATGGGAGTGAGACAAGTGAAACAGCAAAGTGGCTGCAAAAGAGATCTGAGCTGATCCCACAGGAAGCCCAGGTTCTTCTGATTTGTCTCACTAAGACAAGAGCTCTGGCACACTGACTCTATCAGTTGCTGGGAGTGGTCAGTTCAGAGCTATCAGCTTGGATAAGACACAATCATTGACAAATAGCCATCTTAGAAATAGGCTATGCTGTCCCAAGACAGAACCTAATGGCTCAGCATAGAATCCACACCACAGTCTTTCTGTCTCCTCCCTGTAGTTATGAACATTGTTCCGAGCCATTACCCAAGCTATTACCTCCACTCACCTTAACAATGACTCTTCCCCAACTAGTTTTGTTTGCCTGCCTTTTGTTGCTCTTAAAATCCATTCCCTAGTAAACAACCGGAATGATCTTCATGATCTGGGAGGCTGACGATGTCATTCTTCAGTTTTCAATGACATCCCTGCCGTGGTGAGCATAAAATACAACTCCTAATCCGGCTTCTGTCTCCTAGCTCCCAGCATGCCTTTAAACAGCAAGTCAGCTTCTATCTTGCTGAGTTCCTCCATTCACTTTGAGTTCTCAGCATCAGCCAACATTTTGATCCCAACAGCCTTTTCCAGTGTTGAAGCAGTTCTTGTGAACTTCTCATATACAAATCAAACACAAATACAGGTCAAATCTCTTCTCAGAAGAAAGCCATGAGATTCTTTCTGAGCATGTACAGAATTTGGAAGACAGAAGTTGCATATAGAAAGGGGAATAAAAAAGAGAGAAGTAACCATTAAAAGGAGGAGATAACCTTTGTCCTGTGGACAGCAAAAATGAAGGCGTGTCTGTGACTTCGGGATGCTGACCTCATTGAGAACCACCAATGGCCTCACGCATGTTATCTGTGACTGCCCACAGAAGCTTATTTGCAAGACTGTATTCAAAGAGAAGCACACAAAATCAGCATTTGAATTCCAGTAATGCTCATGCTTCATGTTTTTAAGATCCCAAATGTTTGCATTTGATTCACATCACAAACCTATAGCAGACTGTTTATGCAACAGACATCTGTGTTTAGGCCAATTTGCAGCTAACCTTGCTGTTTTGAATGCAATGTTGTGGATAATCTCAAAGTGATAACTTAAATTCTTTTAAAAAATGTAGCTCTTACAATCTTGTAAAGTTTTAGCTGTGCATTTACCTTTCCTACATCGATTTTCTATAAGTTTTCTGGGATTCAGTACTGTTTACAAGGGTCGTCAGGGCTAGATACTCTCTCACATCACAGGAGAGGTCCAGAGTCTTATTTGCTCTGGTGAGCCATTTGCTTATCAGGTGATGGAGCCAAAATCTGAGACTTGCTGGAAGCATCCTGTACAAGTACCTCGTGGAGTTCAGAGTATTCAATGGGAATAATCCGTGTAGAACTAAAGCCGCATACTCTGAAATTTTTCATTTCAGTGACTGTTTAAAGAATTTCAAAACTTCTGACCTTTTAACATTATGCACAAAATGATGTCAGTCGCTACTTAGAAAGCATTTAAAAGCGTTTTCAGGTTACCGGGAGCACACTCCACATGTCAAACAAAAGATTGAGAGGCACAGCTTAAATAGCTGCTTTTTGTGTGTCACTGTGAATTCAATCTCAGTCCTTCTCCAGGTTCTGTTATGGAAGTCTGATTTGAGGATCCACTCAGATGGCAATCTGGCTTAAGTAGAGTTTGGCCAATGGGCACCACCAAAGGAAAGTGGAGGTGGGGGTGGAGAGAGGAGTGAGTCTGTTCTGTTCATGCTTTCACCTATACTTCTTCCAGGTCATGTTCCGTTGCAACTAGACCAAATGGGAATTCTGTCCTTTCTTCATAACTCTAGTCTCATAAGGCTTTAGTTATACTGTTTTCCATTCAGGAACAGTGGGGCTTCCCTTTTGGTAGTTTTTAGGACTCTCTACATTCATGGTGATTTCTTTAACATTCATCCCCTGCATAGGGGCCCTCTAAGACACTGATTTTCCCACCAATTTTTTATCCCGTTTCTGGAAATTGTTTGACATATAGGTATTTAGAGTATAATTATTTATGCTAAGATGACACATGTAAATTTTCAATTCTGAAGCTGCAAATGTATATACATAACTATAATTATCTGGATCTTTATTTTTAAAATGCCTAATAAAGGTGGCTTTTATGTTTGTTTAGAAGCTGAATATACTGCATATGTCTCAGATAAGAGGACAAAAGTTAGACTTAGATAAGAGGAACAAAAGTTAGAAGAGGCCAGGTTGGGCTACATAGTGAATTCAAGGTCAGTTGTGTAGTGAGAATCCACCTCAAATAAAAAGTTTACTCAGGAGATAATGCCTGTGCTTCTCGTCATAAAAAAATTAAAAGATACTGGTAGTAAAACTATGGAGCCCAAGTCATGAGAGGGCATATAAACAGAGAAAGACAAATTCAGTCATTTGAGAAGGTGTCACCTTTCTCTCTAAGCTGGGACTTATGAACCTGCTGAAGTTCTCAGAAGCACCAATCACATAACAGTAGCAATAATTAGATATAAAACATTGATATTATCAGAAAATGTCAGAACTGTGTCTGAAAAATTGCTCCATTTACCTACAAGTGACCTGACAGCTCAATTTGATACTAAAGTGTTTTCACCAAAACAATGGCTTAATCACTCCATTACAGGCCAAATTGCTGCACTAGCGGATAAGGCTTGCAGCCTGCCATCGCTTATCCTCGTCTGCAGGGGATAGGTCAACCCATAAGAGGGTGACTCTAAAGGATGTACATCATAAATCCATGATTGGAAAAACTTCTGACTTCAGCAGTCACTGCCTTCCCCAGGGGTTATGCTCACCTGTAGATTAGGAGACACAAATAGTTATATTTTATTTAAAGGTCTTGGTGAAATTATAAGCAAGTGTTGCTACCCTGCAGAATCTTTCCAAAAGCACAGATTGTGAAAATGCCTCTGGAACATTTCTAGAGAATACCAACAGACTGTCATATTAAAACAAAGAACTCTAAGCCTTGCTCAGACTGCAGCTCCCACACGACTCTCTGAGAAGTTCTGGCTCGGATGTTACTCTGCATCCATTTACTTGTTGATTCATTTGTGTATGTTGTAATTAGAATTATATAAATGACATTCAGAATGGTTGTGCTCAGCCAACCATATTCTACCAAGCACAACCTGCAAAAAGGAAGGTCTTTTGACTCCAAAGACAGAAAGCCTTCGCTTCTACCACAATTACTTGCATTTGTTTAGACTATTAAAAAACAAACTCTCATAATCAGATGAAGATAATTATACTCAACTGGATTTCTAAGATATGTCCTATATGACATTAATCCCCTATTTCATTCCTATTACTCTCTTTCAAATACTCAAACTCCTGAACTTCCCCCAAATACTCCCTAGCCCCCTCTGCTACATTTGCCCAAGATTATCCACACATTCCACAACTCATGCAGCCTTAAGAGATTGTTTGAAGCACAAATTAGGCTATGTACTACCATGACATGGAAGTCCAATAATTTTGAACAAAATCTGGACTCCTGGGGTAGCCTGCACACCCCATGTAAGACCTGTCTTCATTCCAAATGCCAATCACCATTATTGATCATCAAATTAATAGTCTTTGAGTAAGCACGTTCATGTCACAGTCCCTTTTTATTTACTTATATCACGTCTACAATATCTTTCCCCTTCTTCACAGCTTTCTCTTGTTTATCATTTGAATGTCCAGTACAGAGTCATCTCTTTCCTTACCCCTTATATAAAAGAAAGCCCTCCTTCTAATCCAAAATTCTCTATCCCATTATTATATATGATATATAGACATAGATTATAGATTGTAGATGAACATATAATATATGTGTATGACACATATATAACGTGTGCATATGTGTCATCATATATATGTATATGCTATACATATGTACATTATAAATATATATATAACATGAATACATACATAATTGAAAATTACCCTTCTATATTTTGATTATGTTTTAGGTACATTGGGTTAATTCCTGCAAAAAAAAATCACTCTTGTTCACTCTCCTCCCTGTCTTGTTGATCTGACTTGTCTCGCTTTGGCCACTGAGAACTGGCTGTAAGTGACAATGAGTCTCACAGGCAATGAAGAATCTCATTACCTTTCTCTGTGGAAGGAAAGCTCATCTAGGATAAACACTATATCTTTAAAAATAGTGTTAGTATGGCAAACATTTAGTACAGACTAGAAACCATTCACACCAGTCAATTCCAAACCTAACAGGAGGGATTAAGTATTGTTCTTTAAGCTATGGCAAACCTTCTGTTCTTTGTTGCCACAACAAAGCTCACATATCTCATCAGTAGATGAGCTATGTTATCTACAAACTCGTTTAATGCCTGTCTCTTTGACTAGAATATAAGCTACAACAGAGAAAAGACTGTCATATTGGGTCTCAGATGGGATGGCCTCTACCTTACAACTGGTACGTGATAATTAGACCAAAAATCATTACAAATATCTGAATATTATCAGAAATTATGAGAAATTTAAAGAGTTAACATATATGAGATGTTAAAGGACAAAATACTTTAATATTTAAATGAAAGCAATTTCCAAAATTTAACTTACTGGTTGATAATAAAAGGTTTTTTATATTCTTTAAAATGAAACCAATTGAGGGGATTTATAGCTAGCTCTGTTTGTAAATGTCTGCTGTGCAAACATGAGGACCTATGTTCAGATCTCTAATACTGACATAAAAAATCTGTGCATAATGGCATATGCATGTAAACCTCTTGCCAGGAGAATGGATACCTACAGGCCCCTGGAGTCACTGTCCATCCAACCAAGCAAAATCAATGAGTTTCAAGTCCAAGGAGAAATCCTGTCTCAAAAAGATAAGGTGGGGAGAAATACAGGGAGACTTTGTGATATCAAATTCTGGCCTCCATGTGTACTCACACCTTTATGCAAGGTACAGAGTACTCACTCCCACACATACTTACACACAAACCATTAACAAAGAAAGCAACTAAATTGTAAGGATGTTAAGGAGTAAAGGGGAGCACATTGAACTTCTTTTCTGAGAGGAGCAAAGGAGGTTCTGTGAGCTGAGAGTGTTTCTTGTTCAAAAGTTAAAGCAACAGTGACTTCGAATGCCTCTTGTACCAGACTTACACTTGCTCTCCAAACTACACCCTGATCCTTACTCATCTTTCCTGCTTTTGAGTCTGGCTCACAGTCCTTCTTTATTGTGTGCAGTGCCCCTGTCCGATTCTATGTTGTGAGATTATAGCAATTCATCAGCTGCCACCCATTTGTAATGTCCTTTCTGTCTTTGTCATATAGAATTAATCTTTCTTTCAGATTGTAGGGCTATTTGTATCTCCTATATAGCACTGATCACATCCTGCATTTCTTCCAGACCTCTAGTAAACTATGTGATAATAGGAATCGTGTCTTATTTACTGCAACTGTCCTGAAAAAAAAAAAAAACTATATTTTTAACAAATATTTGTCACTGTAAAAGATGTATGAATGTTTCCAAACATCCCTTAGCACCATAGTATGCACTTAGACTAGAAAAAAAGTGGAAAACCTACATTGCTAAAAGAGATTTCTCAGTCTGGGACAGTTGCTGAAGTAGAAAGAAAAATTAGACCTACCCTTGTTTCTGTGAGCTCAAATATTTAAGAACAGCCTGAGATCTGATTTTCATGGCTGACATTCATAGTTAAGAACCACTGATTTGGGTTTGAAGGTTATTTTATGTACTTCTGATTTTTTCCACTACATAATATTTATAAAGCTTATTATTTTCTTTTATGAAAGAAACCAGTTGAAGATTTAGACATTCAATCCAGGGCGGCTTGTAGGAAAAAGAATTATCATGTGCATTATTTTGTCTGATTAGAAAAACATGAGGATCCACAACCCACTCAGAGCAAGGCATCTTTCATGCTTCACTCCTTTGAATGCATTTCCTCTTTTAAAATTGAGACACACTTGAGATAGTTCATGCAGTAAGTTAAATAACAGGTATTCACACACTAATTGGATGAATTTAATGAGATTTCTCCTATTCTGAGAGCCAGTTGTAAATTGTGGACTTAAAAAAAAAGATATATGCAAAAATCAGACAGAGATGAGGGGAAACTTTATGACAAGCAAAACTTCTATAGGAGCAATGGCTCACGGGACCCTTACTGAGCACAGCATAACAGCTTCAGGGTATTACAAGCCTAGTTGGCAGCAAAGAAAGAAGGAAAGAATAAAAGAATGGAAAAACAAAAGAAGGCAGGGAGGGTGGGAGGGTAGGAGGGAGGGAGGGAGGGAGAGGCTAAGATGGAAGGGAAATAAAGGGAAGATATGGGGTGATTAATAAACAAAAACCTTCCCAAGAGTTTCTGGAAGAACATTGTTCAGTAGTTGAGTTTATATGATGCCAGGCAAGTCCCAGAGGTTTGTTGCACTCTTTGTGCACCATGGGGAAAATTAACACTCCTTCCTCCAAGATAAGTCAGACTCTGCCTTTAAAAGACAGAAAAAAAGATGAATGCAAATTAAAAGGACTTTGGGTGAGATGTCGAGATAGCCAGTTGAATCAAAAACAAATACTTAGCATGAAGGTTTGGCATCACCCAAAACTTCTTCAACTCAATTTCAGTTAAGACCGTTGAAATTCTATGATGCTCCAGAAATGAAATTAGTAACAGAAATAAGTGAGGTAGATTTTCTGACTTTTTCAAAGACTTAGCACTCTAGAAAGAGAGAGAGGCAGAGAATCTGAGTAAACTGAGAAATGGTTGGCTGGGTTAGGCAAGAGGAAAGTAAGCCCATGCTGAGAACGCACATGAGTGGACTCTGGAGAGAGACGCTACTAGTTCTGGCCACACTGTGGAGCAACAAAACTTTGGGCTAAGGACATTGTTGAGACAGACTTCAGACAGCCAGACCTGACACATGATACTTTTGAGTCTCTTCTTAAGGGATAGAAGGCTTCAGAAGGTAAGTTAAGCAGGAAAATGAAATGTATAAATTTGTATTGATATGTTTCCTGAATAGACATGCACATACTAGGAAGTCAAAATTAAACTCGGAGGCTACGGTTAAAGTGAGATATGACAGAAGTATGAACTGTGGCATGAACAATAAAGATCAGAAAGAGCCAAGTAAGATGCCAATAATGTGGTGGCTCAGAAAAGGTTCTGAGTTCAATGAGTTTTTACCACATTACAAAGTACACATAGATAAGTTATATACCTCTTCTTTTCAAACTATTTAAGGTGAAAGGAAAAGGAGATTATAATATTTGTGAGTTGGAAATTGATTAGTACAAATAAGTAGAATGATCTGGAATCAAAGTCATCCTATAAAGCCATGTGTGCCATGCTCTGAGCAACAACCCCACTAAGAGAGCAAATAAAACCCAATGACCTAAGCTCACCAAGAAGGATCTTGGAGTGCCCAAGAGAAGGCTGTTTCTTTCAGTTCTGCACAAGAGTCCATTGAGGAAGAGGGAGCTCTAGGCTCCACACATGTAACTTTAGGTTTTTCTGACTTCAGCACAAGAATGGATGATGACACCATCAACAATGACTTCAGCACAAGGATGAATGATGATGTCATCAACAGTGACTTCAACACAAGGATGACTAATAACATCATCAATGGTATCTGCAATACAAGAAGTGAGCTATGTTGTACTTCTTAGGCAGTACAAAAAGAAAGGAACAAAAATTATAAAATACAGTGTCAGGATATGTAAGATATCCAAGTGAAGACGTACACAGAAACATATAGCTATAATCCTCAAAGTCAGGGAAGTGGTTAAAGCTGGGTACAAACTTGATACAAAGTCAAATGGCTTATATAGAAAAGACTATGCGCAGAACTAAGCATCCCTTAACGTAGCAAATATGGACCCAAAGAAATGAACTTTAGATTTGTTCTTCTGGCCAGTTAATATTCCCCAATGACTCATATTAATGGCACTTTATTGACCTTAAGATTTTCTTGAGAACTTAAACCTCTTTTCCTACAATATTCTACCCCCTAAAGCATCAGCAAGACCACTTCTCATCAACATTAAAGCTTTTAACTGTGTTCTTATCTCATCTTGAGAAAAAACTGATTGCCTGTCATTGGCTTATACTTCCCAAGATAGATTCTGTAAAAGGTATTTTATCTTACACATTGCCTTCCTCAACCAAGAATATATTGCCTCTTGTTTCAAGATACACTCAATTCAAAACTGAAATGTAAGCCTTTGTCTCTTGCACTTTATCCTTTTTGCCCCCATGGAAAATGGAATTTTAGGTAATACTTTTGGCGACATTCTTGCCATTCACATGTCCTAAATATTTTTAAAGCCACATTGTCGTGTCAGAGCTTATTAAGTAAAGAAAAGAAGTTGAAAATAAAATTCTGAAATACTTCATAGTAGTTACACTAGGACTGTCCAAAAGATGATAGTGAGTGGTTCAGAGCCAAATGCAACTAGACTATCCAATTAACACAGCTTTGACTATTGTCAGTTACATTTCCCTGTGAAGAGAGTAAAGACAGACTTTTTCTTAGGCTTGACAATTCAAAGGAGAATAGTGCATTATACTTGTACTTTAGATGTTGCATTCAGATGCTCTAATCAATTGGAAGTTTCTTTAGTTTTAACTATACAAGTAAATACGAAGAGACCCTCATCACACTTAAAACTTATTTTACTAGAAAATGTTACTTCGTGATCCAATTTATTTTATTGTTGTATCTTTTCTTCCCTGAGTTTTCAGTTTCAATTTTCTAAAATAAAGCAGGCTAATAAAACTTGTTATTTATGATACTTTAATATATTTATCACCATTCAAGGTAAATGCCATATGAAAAGAAATAAATTATATATCCAGGAAGGCTGCAGTTCATAATTTCTGATCTCTTGAGTGTCAGTGAGCTCTGGGCAGATTTCTCAGGGACAAACCAGCAGTTAGAATACATTATGTGGATTCAACCTTGACTATCATTTTATGACCCAGGAGCTCCTAGACCTCCAAACCTAAATTAAAAATCAATTTAGTAGCAATTATCTTTATTTTAATAATCTGATTATACCCTAAAAACTACATAAAAGGTCTATAGTAGCATATCATGTCATTTGCTTGTTTTAGAAAAAACAGAGCAAGCAAGTATTTGTCTATTCAGACAATAGGCAAAATAATGGAATACATACTGAAAAGTCTGCATATTAGTTACAAATGCCATCTATGCTGCCAAATAATGCAGTCCCTGACTTCTAAGAAGCATAATATATCTCTATCAGATTTCTTTGTAAAACTTTGGGAACTCTAAAAAAGGTATTTTTTTAGCTCCTGAAAAGATTTCTGGGTAGAGTTGATAGGAGTACAAGTCAGAGCTATGTGCCGCGAAGGATTTATCTTAAATTGGGTTTACTTTAGTAGAGTTAGTGCACATGGCTTAACAGAGCCAAAAGTTACAAAGGTGAGCACTATCTAGAGTTCAATTAGAATTGAGATTGGTGTATATCTTAAAGGTTTCACACTGTGATTAAAGGACTCAGAATCCACAGTCAGTTTTTCTGACAAATGTAAAACCAAAGAGCACTAGAAGGTTGAGTAGAATTTCAGGGTAGATGGAGTATCTTCCGGACAAAACTGAAACCTTTTCAATTGTTCCATTTCTTTCTTTTTCATTTTCCTGCCATGTTTCTGCATCTCTCCTATAGGCAGAAAGAGAAGCATCCATTCCTAATTCTCTTCTCCCTTCACAAAGCATGACTTGCTGCATGCTTTGAGTTTGTTTTCTTTATCCCAGAGAATATTTTTCTTAATTCATTAAAATTCTCTTTCTCTATCCCCTTCCCCTCCATCCCATCCGTTCTTCTACACTCTTGTCTGACACACATACACTGGAACTATACTTCTTATCTCTATCTAGTATTCAGAAGAAGCTGAATTAAAGATATGATAATTGTAGTTTAAAAAAAGATAAAGCAAAGAAAAAATTGATTACACAGATAATTGGGTAAAACATGAAACAGGCTCACAGCCCGCCCAAGTTCAAACAACCTTTGCCCTGTTCTTGGCAGATTGTCCAATCCATTAAATCTACCTGTCAGCTAGCTTCCCTTTGGCAGCTATCATCTATGACGAGTTGATTTATAAACTTTGTTTGTTGTTTGCTGCATCTAGATTGGCACTACTGTCTAGAACAAGGTATTAAACTGTGTTTATTGACTCTTACATATTTTTTTCATCTGTTTCATTTTATTTTTAATATCAATTACATTTTAAATACTTACTGTCTTTTATTGTTCAGCTGTTAGTTTTTAACACGCAGTTTGCTATCATTTCTTTTGCCTCACCTAGTCTACTACTTATACCTCTAACACATATACATTCCTCTTCATTCTTTTTTGTATAATTTTTTTAAAGATTTATTTATTTATTATATGTAAGTACACTGTAGCTGTCTTCAGACACTCCAGAAGAGGGCGTTGTATCTTGTTACAGATGGTTATAAGCCACAATGTGGTTGCTGGGATTTGAACTCCGGACCTTTGGAAGAGCAGTCGGGTGCTCTTACCCACTGAGCCATCTCACCAGCCCTGTATAATTTTTATTAGATATTTTCTTCATTTACATTTCAAATTGAACTTAAAAAAAAAAAAAAAAGCAGTGTCACTCTCCAAACATGACACATGGTTAATATGAAGACAAAATATTTTTTAAATACTTTGTTTAACAAGAAAGGATGGCACTATTTTACTTTTAAAGTACTAGTAGCAAGGCATGGTGACATATCCCTTTAATTTCAATACTCAGGGGCAGAGACTGGCATGTCTCTGTGAATATGAAGCCATCCTTGTCTACACTATGACATCTAGACCAGCCAGGGATACATAGTGAGAGCTGAGAGCTGGTCAAAACCAAATACTGGTGTATTCCAAAGTTCCATAGTAATTATAGTAGAGAAAGGGGTGTGTGTGTGTGTGTGTGTGTGTGTGTGTCTATGGTATGGAGTGTGTGTGTGTGTGTGTGTGTATGTGTGTGTGTGTGTGTGTGTGTTTACAAATATATATCCTGTGATTTTAGAAATGGATACGTACAAAGAAATTTAATCGTTTCATCTCTTTTTCTTTTTAAGCACCCACAGACCCTCATGAAGTCAGTCATTATAATAAAATCTAATCCTGACTCTGCGACCAAAGGTAACAGGAAGAAAGGGGTTTAGTGAGGACAGTCATGTCGTTGTGCACTAATTGTATTGGAGTAAGTACTAGAGTCATCAATCAGGCTCTGTTGGCCACTGGGATATATTTTAAAGGGGTCCAGAGAGATCTCACCTTATGAGAAAGTCAGTTGAAGTAAAAAAAAAAAAAAAAAAAAAGGTCAGTTTACGTAAAAGTGAAAGAATAAACAAACACAAACTATGACAGAGATTGAGGCCCTGAAGGGGAGAAGCAAAAAAAGTGACTGTCTTCAATTTCGATGATTTTTCGTTTAACAGTGGGTCACTCTGCATCTCTTGCCTTTAGGCTCCATGAATCACATCTTCCTTTTGGCTCAGCATATTTTAACAGTATCTTTTTCTTATGGTCAAATCATCTTTTATAAAGTCATTGATTCTTTTAAGTACCAAAGAAAAAGCAAGGTGACAAGATTTATCAGAAGTCTGATTCGGCCTTGTCTTAAAAATTAGTATCTGCATAGCACATGTGGTTGCTCCAAAGGGCTGTGTGATCTTCAAGAAGGCCTACTCCCTCTGAGCCTCTTTCTTTACCTTTGAAATAAGGTACACAAACTCCACATTTGATGTCACAACAGAACAGACACCCTGAACGATCGTTTTGAATAAAATAAGATGTCATATCATTTTTGAGGCTCTGTGCTCTTTGTTTTTGCATTGCTGGAGATGAAATCCCTGGCCCACCAGGCAAGAGCTCAACCACTGAGCTACACAGACTCCAGCTGAGGAAATTTGCAACTCATCATTAAGATATTACAAAAGTGCCTTAGTAGGAAGTAAGCAGGAAGTTGAAGATAGGGGAAAATTACCTTAAAAGGAAGTAACCAGGACATTGCAGATAAAGGAATCTCCAGGCTGACTTTTGACCAGAAGATTGCTACAGAAGATGTGCATCCTGAACTTCCATTTTGGCATCTGTTTATATGGACAAGAATGTGAGAATCATCTCAGCACTCTTCAAGGCAGGTAATCTAACACAGTGACCCCTACTACACCCACCATGCAAGAGTGAGTGAAATATATCTCCCTGTTGCATGGAAAGGAACTGAAAAGAAACCTACCTGCTCCATCTAAACTGTCCTGGAGTTGAAAAACAATATGCTGCTTTGATAAATCATAGCATAACTGTTGGTGTGATTTTGAAAAATAAATTAGAGAAAAAAATCTTTAGCCTTTGATTCTAGATTTGTGGCAGCGTGGTAAACAGACAGTGTAGATATCAATCTCCCATGAGGTTTAGGGGGATTCTTTAACCACCTAATTAAACATATATAAATATAACCTAGATAGTAAATTAGATCTAAAGCTATTTCTAACTATACAACTGAGCCTGTCAACCCCGGTGTTTAAAATATTCTTTTGCCTTTCAAACATCAAATTCAGTTACTCCCCACTGTAAATACATGAAATAACCTGGCACAAATATTTTCTTTCACAGCCCCACAAACCTTAGTTGTTCAAGACTTTTTGCCACTCAAGAGAGAAAATTCTCACATAACAAAGGAGTTTTTCCCATGGGCCACCTAACAATAAACCAGTGTAAATGGAAGCTACAACTCTTGCTTGGCTACTCAGGCATTCTCATACCACTGGGAGAACAGGGAAAATAAACAAAAACCAGGTAACTCTCTGGAACACCATCTTTTACCATCCTGCTTTGTGGTAAGAACTAATAAAACCAGAGTTCTAAATGAGGTAAAAGTGTACTCCCTCTCTGCTGAGCTGAGGGAATGAAGAGAGTCAGTACAGAGGAAATCATAAAGGTAAGAAGTGAAAACTCTCTTGCTTATAATCTTTGTTGATGAGTCCATTTTTTTTTTTCATTTAGTGTCTTTCCAGTTCTTTCTCAGCAACTTCCACCCATGTTTAGTGTTGGCCATTACCCTTGCTTGCCATGAAGCCATAATGGGAATAGTGTCTGGATAGAACTGATCACAAGAACAGGGCATGAGAAATAGGATCACCCTTTTGTGATGCCCCCTTTTGGTTGCTTGCCTGACACACTGTCCATTCAGCTGGGAATGAGTCTTCATGGGGAATTGTGGAGACTAGGTTGATATATGTATATATACATATATATGCTTTATATATGTAAGTGAGATATTTATTTACTTGGTTTGATTGACAAAGGAAAACACACCCTGAACATGGTCAGCACAAATTCATGGGTTGAGCTCTGGGCTAAGTGGAGAGAGGAAATGAGCACTATCATACATTATTATTAATCATTGCTATCTGGTTCGGCCAATGCACATAATACAAGTAGCTGTTTGAAGTCCCTGTGACTTCACCTTCTCAGCAATGATCAGTTATAACCTAGAATCATGAGCATGATATAGCCTTTCTTTAGAGTTGGTTTTTTTCAGCAATGGGGGAAATAAATCTAAGCCACCCCAGAACAGAACACCACGGATGGAGCAAGGCATAAGGAGTGATTAGAAGTTTGTGCTAGCTCCCTTTGGGAAATAGTGAGAGGGATGTTTTTGAAATTCTGTGTCAGTTTTTCTGAACCTTTTATTATTCTCCTTCAAGAAGAGAAATTAAATTCCAGTTCTCCCTAATGAGAATTTTGCTGTGCCAGACTACATTTTAGAGGAACATCACCTATTAGAATACTGCATTTCAACTCCTTGGTTGCTCAAAGCACATATTTTTATTCACAGTTCTAGGGATTATAAGTCCAAAATAATCTTCAATGGGCTAAAATTAAGTTTTTTTACATTTTTGAGACAAAGTCTCACTGTTTAACCCTGGCTGGCCTCAAATTCATCAAGATCCTCATTGGAAAAATCAAGATATCCTTGTCCATTCAACATACTCTATATTTGTTTGAGTTGGCCACAGGATTTATATGTATGTTCTCAAAAACAAACAAACAAAAAAGCCCTTATTTTTATAGTTTGGATTTGAAGTGTCAGCTTTCCCAAATGTTGTGTGTGGAATTCTTGTTCCCAGCTGGTGGGATTACTAAGAAATGGATTTTAGGATGCTCACTAAAAAAATGGATTTTAGGATACTCACTCAGTGAATTAACAGACTAAGTTAAGAGAAGGTGAGACCTCAGTGGAGAAAAGACTTGAAGGAGATATCTTTTCTTTAGGCCACTTCCCCCACCATACCCCTCTCTACTTGCTAAAGGCATATAAGCAATGAAGCCAGCTGACCATAAAGTAAAACCTTGGTGACTGAAAAACAAAATTAACCTTTCTTCCCTCAAACTATTAACCTCATGAGTTTTTCACAGCAACAAAAACTAAAAGAGATGTTCAGAATATTTACACCATTCATGTAATGCTTAGATGGGCTAGGGGTGACTTCATTGATAATTTATGCCATTCATGTAATGCTTAGATGGACTGGGGGAAACTTCATTGATCAAGTGTTTGCTTTACAAGAAAGAACACCTGAGTCCAATTCCCAAAACACAAATAAAAAGCCCTGTGTGGTGGTTGGTATACACTTATAATCCTCGCACTGAGAAGAGGAGAAAGGAGGATCCAAGGGCCTTAGTGGCTAGCGAGATGAGCCTAATTATTAAATTCCAAACCAAAAAATTAAGGCATCCTTTCTCAAAGGAGATAGGCAGTGTTCCTGAGGATGATACCCAAGGTTATCCTACACACACATCTGCACACATATTTACATACACCCACATATGCACACACATACACACACATGTATGTATGACTACTTGTATGTTGTTATATGCATATATGTATATGTGTATATATACATATACGCATCTATATATATAATATTTTATATCATCCATATATATAAATGTATATATTATATATATAATCCAAGATGTGGAAGTATATGGAGCTGCTTCACAGCAGCTGATTATGAGTTCTCTTGTGCTTTAGCAGAAGAATAGTTTACCAGCTGCAGATGGCTTCTGCAATTATGTGATGTCTGAAGTTCTGGGTACTTTTCAGAGGGTATATAGATGTTACAGTCCCAATAGATGAGGTGGGTGTTGGTTGCAGTTTGTTAGTCGTGCTCAAAGAAGAAACAAGAAAAAAGAAATTAGATTCAGTAGTTTATGTATGTATGTATAAGTGTGTATGTATCCCACACACAGAAAATAATTATATAAATAATAGTTTGAGGTCTAAGATTTCAGAATAAAATAAATAATATCTAAAGTCATTTTTGCTTTCATTTTTGAACCATTTGGATCTATTCAGGGGATGGGCTCTCTGTACCTAGTTTTGAAAGTTACAGCCAATTTCTGGTCCCTCCCCTCTTAGTGCTTTGTATATACTATGAAGTAGTTGGGCAACTCCTATGCCACATACTACCACCACTATGACGTTCTGCCAAATGAGAGAAAGTCAAGCCAATATGATTGAAATCTTCAGAAACCATAAGCCAAAATAAACATTTCCTCTTTTTAAGATGTGCACAGTAGACACTTTATTGGTGAGGATAGTAGCCTTAATTATTAGAAAGCAGCTTAAGTAAGTTATTAGTAAATTAATTCCTCTAATTTTCACAAATACTCCTGAATTTCTTTTTTTTTAAAGATATATATTTTTTATTCCGCGGGGAAAGTGAGCATATGGTAACTTTAAAAGGATAGCCAAATTATAAACTTCAAATACTAAACTCTCCAAGTTTTAAGGCTTGTTAATCATGCTGAACATCCATAATGTGTTCTTATTTCTTTTTTTTTTCTATTTTCTTTTTGTTATTATTATTATTATTTTCTTTATTTACATTTCAAATGCTATCCTGGAAGTTCACTATACCCCCTGCCCCTGCTGCCCTACCCACCCACTCCCACTACTTGGCCCAAGCCTTCCATTGTGCTAGGTCATATAAAGTTTGCAAGACCAAGGGGCCTCTATTCCCAGTGATGGCCGATTAGGCCATCTTCTGCTACATATGCAGCTAGAGACACAAG
>NC_034596.1:41895693-41899679 GCF_900095145.1 Mus pahari
GGATCCTTCCCAGAAGCTGTGAGGCTTCTCCAGTCCGCACTCTCCCCAGCAGTGCACTACTCCTGAATTTCATAACAGCGATCTACAGGCAGTGTCTCAGTGTCCTGGTTTCCCTTTGGAATCAGGTCTATCTTTCTCTTTACAGCCCTCAGCTACTTAAGCGTACATGTATAGATTATATAAAAGGACTCCATCACTCCCTATTTGGTGATTGGTTACTGGAAATCATCTATAGAAAGAAGGGATAAAGAAGAGTAAAGCTGAGCTATTTGTCTCTATATTTCCTTCCAGCAAATTTGTACAAACTAGCAATTTCCCACAACCACTGGCCATAGCTCCTTTCAGCTTACTACCTCCAGAGGTCCTCTCTGTCTCTGAGTTCTAAAACCTCTTCCCCACTTTCCTCCTTTCAGCCTAAGAGAGTGATGGCACTGTGATATTTTTAACTCCCAGAGACATACTGTATCACGTCTCATTTCTAGTACCTTCTTATTTATTATTATTCTGTCTGTTACTCAGCGCGAGTATCCTGCCTGTTTTACTTACTGATAAATTGGTCAACAATTTTTTTTTACTAATGCTTCAGAATAAGGTTTAAAATTATAAATTAACAAATAAATAGGTTCTACCATAGGCCTTAAAGACTACCATAAAAGGGGCTAGAGAGATGGCTCAGCAGTTAAAAACATTGACTGTTCTTTCAGAGGTCCCAAAACCACACAGAGACACAACCATCTGTAATGGGATCTGATGCCCTCTCCTGGTGTGTCTGAAGAAAGTAACAGTGTATGTACATACATACATACAGACAGACAGACGTACATACATACATATTTTAAAAAGAGTGCTGTAATCAAATGTGCTATGAGTTATTGCTGTAGATATTAGTCATCACAAAGGAATACATTTCTACTTAGACTCAAAAGATTAGTAGCAATATTTTAATCATTAAGAGCAGGTGGAAGATTCTTCTGCAAAACTAATTATAAAAATGTTGACACTGTTCTTATATAGTAATTTAGTCAGACTCCTGGGAACTTGAGTGTTTTCAAATACCAGTCCCTTAGAAAAGAAGATAAAGAATCATCAAATTCCCATAAGTCCAGTCTCATTAGGTTAGTATAAATCAAAAGGTAAAGTGAAAACAGAATTCAGTGTTATTTGTCAAGTACACACAGTGAAAAATAAGAGATGAAAAACTTGTTACATTTTTCTAAGATGATGATATTGTATTCTGCTCAAAAGCAACTTGAGAGCTCATGGAATGCAGACTGTGATGTGAGGGACCTTTCCATGTTAGGTATCTTCTGCAGAGCCTTTCTTGATATTACAGGATACCTCCACCCACCTTCATTTTTAAAAATGCAAACTGAAGTTAACTTGTTTCCTATTCAAAGCCATCCTTCCACTTACCATTGACTAATTTTTGTCCTCTGTAAGGTAAATAAGAAATTCTTGGGCTATCAAACATCTTGCACATCAATCCAGGTTACTCTAGGACTTTCACATTGTTATTATTACTATATTCCAAACATGGCAATTAAAATATCATTTATTATTTTTATAGACATAGATGTATGACATATATGCAAAGATTTTATAGATACTATATATCCACCATGGATATACTTTTTTTATACATGTTCAAGGATCTTTCATTTAGCAAATATAGAGTCAAATGTTTATACAGTCACTGACAGATAAAAAGGGTGCTTGGTTATATAACAAACAGACCCCCTAAATGTGTATCAAGTTCAATAGAACTTTATTTCCAGCTGAAAAAGTGGTCATATAAGGACTGTCTTCCTCATAGGCATTACATCATTTCTTGTCACAGTCAATTCAGTCTCAGAGGTGTACTGATTCATAAGCAAGAGTAGGAAATGAATATAGCTGTGTGCAGGGAAGGAAAAGTGACTAGATTAGAGATTTGGGAACAAATGGTAGTCTCTACCATAGTGGTATTCAGTGTTCTTGCTTTCAACAGCCCCAAGTATATATAGGAAATGGGAGTCAAAGTAATTTCCTCCTTTTGAATATGAATGTTGATGCAATCGAAGGAAGAATGGACTCCTCTAACTACTCAGGCCTAAGGTTACTGGTTGGAAGTTCTAAGCTAGAACAAGGCAAAAATCAGTTAAAGACCAGGCCTACCCTATAAAGAAGATCCAAGAGGAATCAGTAATTGACTTAGCTCTGACATTGCTCGACAAACTTGGCTTTATCCATCACTTTGCCTCCAAGCACACCATGATCTAAGAAATGTGCAGACTACAACAAGGGCCACATATCTTATGACCTGGAGCAGAAGGGCACAGGCACAGCTGACACTTACTCTCAGGCAGTACTCAGGGCTAAGTCCTCTACCAAGAGTTCCAAAGAACTACGGTGATCATTTAAATCACGCTTGATTCTCTAAAAGCAAGAAATCCTGCAACCTTAATAACTTAACACGTAACAAACTTGTTTCTTGTGCATACAAATAAAAAATGGATGTTTCTGGTGATCTGCCAACTCTCCTCTACAATCAAATCTTCTCTCAGCATCCTGCTTACTATGTTTAACACATGCTTTCCAAAGTCAGCCCAGGAATGTTCATCTAGCCTAAAGGTGGGAAAGGAAGAAGTAAAGAAGGTATGTCTTCCTTTGTAACATTTTCCTCCTGCAAGGGTCACATGCCATCTTTGCTGACATCCCATTGGCAAGGGCACCTACCACTGCCACACAGAGATATAAGTGAACTCAAGCACTACACTGTAAGAAGGAACTGAATTTTGACAACAACCATTTTCTCTGCTACAAACCACTGGAAGCAATCCTCAAACTGTACTTCTTGTTGACTATGTCAGTTCTGCTTTCATAAATAATCACTTACAGTTGGGCTCCTTTAACCTGGCATTGCTGAGCTTCAGAGGAGGATGAATGCTTTGAAGTGCATGCATATTTGCTCAGGTAGGCCTACACTGCATCTTTAAAGACTACAAAGTTTCTATACAAGATTTCTGAGAAAGCTTCAAGGTACTTCAAATGCATTTTCAAATCATTCACAAGGGTCAGGTTTGTCTTAAACTAGTTCTCTTCTCCTAGTCTTCATAACATAACTCCTTGCCTTTGAACTAAGTTATAAAACCCACTGACATTGCTTTGCATATATGAGTTCTAAAACTTTTTTCAGCATATTCATTGACAACTAAAATTGACAGGCAACTTATTAGGCAGCCTGAGAATACAAATATACACTCAATATATAAATATATACTTGTACCATATATATATATATATATATATATATATATATATATATATATATGAGATAGATAACTGATGAGCAGATGATAGATGATAGGTACATGATAGAAAGACAGATAATATTTAAGATCTCCACAGAACCATTGACTTATCTCCTCGAGTTCATCTCAACAAGTACACTTCCAATTAAAATGATCTAAAGACACCTAACTAATGCTGCCAGTGTTCCTGGGTTTCCTATAGTCTGTGAACAGCTCCCTCATTGTTTCTATCAGCCTTTATTCTACTGATTAGACCCATCTTCCATTGCATACCTCATGCTCATCACTTCGTGTTTCATGTAAAGCTTATGAAAAGCCACATACTGATGAGAAAACCAGGCCTTCCAGATCTATGTAGTGTGTACCATGTCCCAGGGCTAGTAACAGCCTGGATATGGATTAATACTGCACAGTCTAATGCCAACCTATCTGTCTGTTTCAGGAACCTGTATTAATCCTACCTCCTCTTCAGAACATTACAGACATGTTGTGGTTTTATTACCCTCTTTACTCTCAGCCATTGTTGTTCCCTCTATAATATTTCTTTAGGTTCTTATCTTTCCCCAATTTAAAATTTTAATTGTAAGTAGCCTATGTGTTAAAAAAAAAAAAAAAAAAAAGGAAGAAAGGAAGAAACTGGGTGTGGTGGCACACGCCTTTAATCCCAGCACTCGGGAGGCAGAGGCAGGCAGATTT
>NC_034596.1:41899814-41904715 GCF_900095145.1 Mus pahari
AAAGAAAGAAAGAAAGAAAGAAAGAGAATGAAGAAAGAAAAGCACTCTGGAAGTCTCCCAGTAGTAACAATGCATATATTATTTGTCATCAATATTTCAAGTGAGGAGCAACAAAAGAGGAAGATGTGAAGCATTCTGTGCCTCATTGGGATGCCAGGTAAAGCTGCTCTAGCAGAAAGAGAAAAATGTTGGCTGCTACAAGTCTACAGCGCTCCTTAGAGCTTTGATCACACCGTGCACAGCTGAGTAAGGCTGTTAATGACAAACACTCCAAAAAATAATTAACTGCTATATCTGACTTCATGTCTCAAGGAACCCAAGGCACCATATCAGAAATTTGTGTTGAGACTGTAAATTATTTTGCAGCAGATGGCACATGACTATATAGCCTTAATTCATTATGCATAATTGCCCCATGCTATGTCTCTCCAAGTCCCTATCTCTGCTGACATGGTGTGCCTTACCTCCACATCTAAAAGCAAGCTGAGGATCATTGATACACACTAAGAAAGCAGTTACAACTTCTGAAACAACAGAAAGTTCCTGATCATCAGAACTTCCTGTCTTTAATTTTCCCGTTGAGTAACCCACTTGCATCAGAATTGGGAGAGGTGGGTGTGTTTCGTAAATTGTTTTGCTCAGGAAAATGTTAGAATTTTTTTCTCTAATTAGTATCCCCTCTCCTGGGGTAAATTGGAAAGCCAAGGAGAAGAAATATGCGTAAACATCAGTCAGGGACATGAAATTTTGAATTTCTCTAAAATGTTAAGCAGGAAAAAATGGTTAAAAGAAGCATAAAATTGCAATTTTGGCTTTGTGAAATCTTTAGTTGCTTCTGCCATGTCTGAATATCATTACAGACAAGAAAAGGAAAAAGAAGGAAATGTCATTATCTGTAGTAGAGGTCTGCAATGGAAGAACTTGGCAGATGTATCCATGGCATAATAAACAAATTAAAATTAACCAGATAGTAGACCTTATATGTAATGACTATCTCATAATGACATCTTATAGTCAGCACAGTTAACTGTAACATCAGGAGCTCACTATTATTGTAAATTCTCCTCCACATCATCTTTTTCTGAGCCCAGAAATAATTTAGTCCTCTTGGATTTTACAGTCTTTCAGCTAATAAACCTCATTACATATCAATCTCTTCCTTGCTTCCTTGCTGCTTTCCTTGTCTAGATGCCTCGGGAGAACATCCTAGTATGGCTACATGGCATTCTTGATGCTCCTAGTTTCTTCTTATCTCTCAACTATGGAAATCTGTGTTTTATAATCTACTACATAACTGTCTCAATTATGCCAAAACTACTACTACCAATTACATCCACAATGTGATATCTATCAATTTTCTACTCTTAACTTTTATTGGTCTACTCTGCCCCATCTGAAAATAGTGAAAACACACTCAACAAGTTAAGATGTATGGTGCCAAGTTTGATGGTCTGAGACAGTACTGCGGACCTAGCAGTAGAAAGAGACACCTCTCAGAAGTTGTCCTCTGATGTCCATACATATACTGCAGCATACACATGTACACACATACATAAGTACAAAAGTATATTGATAGATAGATGGATGGATGAATAGATGATGATGATGATGATGATGATGACGATGATGATGATGGTGATGACAATAAGATAGATAGATAGATAGATAGATAGATAGATAGATAGATAGATAGATAGATAGATAGGCAGATAGATCAGATAAATAAATAAAATTGTATTTCCTCATTATTATTATCGTCTAGCTTTACCTCTAATCGAACTACTCCAATTTTCACATATTTTTATCTCCTATGTTGATGCCTTAAATTATTTTTTAACTTCATTTCTTCAAGTTTTCTCTTCTCTAAATGCAGAATTCTTATTTGAACTAAAGATCTGTATTCTCACTTACATGCTCATGACAACCAAAGCTAGTTCTATGACCCTGCCCTCTTTTTTTGAGCTCCAGAGTTAACAAACCCATGCTCTAAAGATATTCACTTAGATATCAATAGTTACTCCTTGCTCAGTGTAATCAATCCCAAACATAATATCTCCCCTTCCCCACGATATCGAAGTTCTCTGATTCAATCTTCCTTTTCACTCAGTAGAAATTTTTAGTAACATTATATTTGAAGATAAGGCCTCAGCCATAATCATAAAAAGAATTTCTGACCTTTAGTCCCTGCTAAGATGGCAGGTGACCATTTATTTACCTCATTCTGCAATCGACTGGACCAGAATAAAGAAAGATACAGACATTTGGAGTACAGTAAGTTCCCAGGAATGGTTGAATACAAGATCTTGTCACTAAAACTCAAGGATGACATAGAATTATGAATCACCACACCAGTGAAGCTCTGACTCCTATCACTGAAAAAGTCTACCTATGCTTGGCACAGCTGAAATAAGTCTCGGGTTCTCACAAAGTATTCCTGATGAACAATATGCACCATACATGTAAGTCAAACTGATCTCAAAATTTAAAGAGAGTCTCAGTGAAGTTCCTACCCATGTCTAGCACCTAGCCTCTCACTGACACAATCATCAGAAATGACTGGAACTACACCATGTCTTTCTAGATTTATCTAGCCAAGTGAATCCTAAGTAGCATATTGTCTTGATTCCAATTCCCTTCTCAGCAGTCACTCTGGATCTGAAATATCAAATGTCAATTATTAAAGAATGTGTTTAAGAAGTCACTTCCCTTGGTTTCCAGAATTCTGAGGCTGTGATTTTGCTGTTTTAATACTCCTCTTTAAAATTCTATTTGTCATATTATTTTCAAAAATCATATATGCTGTTTCACATGATATACAAATGAAGGACAAATTGCCCCTTTAGGTGCCATATCTTGGGCTACATCAAAGAAGCCAGTATAGCCATGGATTTAAGAAAAGGTATATTCTGAGTCCAAGAACCCAATGGCAGGATATATTACAAAGAGAATCCAAACACACTAGGTACTGCAAGAAAGCTAATGAAACATTCACAAATGTTAAGGTAAGAACATTTCACATAGATCCACTTCCTTTGAGGATAAGATGGAGTCTCTTTCTGAAATGAGCCTAGGCTTGATCATTCTTCAGCGAATAAAGAGCATAAATGACTATCTAAAGGTTAAATCAAGTCAAAACAGTCACAGGAGAAGAGTCGGCATTCCTAGCCCTTCCATTTGAAAAGGATGTTTCCTTAAAAGCAGACACTAATATGGTTTTTATGTCAACTAGGTGGTTCATAGTAAAATTATCAACACAATCAGCACCACCTTCCCAGACAGAACCCTACAAGTAAGATACGTGATCTCCCCATCTAATATTCAGAAGACATAATTGGTCATTTGATTCTTATTCCCATCTCAGTGAACGAGAAAGATTTTCATTTCTATCATGAGAACTATAAATAGTTAGATTCCTGGTCTTCCCAACAACTGTGATTCACCATGAGTCATGATGGAGGGGTAAACAACGTGGAGAGCATGAAGCTGGACTGCCCCGATGCAGTCAACTCCTCTGGTATTCCTTAAGACTTTGAAAGTTCCCTGCAGCTATCATTCTAAAAAGTGGATTCCATATGAAAAAAGGAAGTTATAAAATAGAAAAATAGTTCAACAAATGTCCATTAAACTTTTCTTTTATGCTCCTAAAGACATAGGATAACTGGGCTCTGGTTCATACATCTGAGCTCAGCTGACAGTGTAGGGGAATTATTTTTACTAAAAGGTTACAGTCTTATTTTGTCCACTTATGAACTTCAGGATTGTTGTAATCTTAGTGTTCAATGTAGATATATGAGAGTTTGTCAACATAGCAATAAAACACCAGTAAAAATATTCTACAATATCATCTTAGGAGTTAAATAGTTCATGTTCACGTGTCCCACAAATTTTAATGAGAACATAAGCTTCTGATTGAAGAAAATGAACAAAACTGTATCATGAAAGCTGGCTGTCAAATAACATGAGATAATTAAATTAAATTTCCCACTATTGTGGGATATGCTGCTTTGAAATTTCAAAAGAATTCAAATTACCAGTGTTCTTAAACTTATAATGGGATTATATTCCAATAAAGCCATTCCAAGTTGAAAACACTACTACTGACAATGTGTCATACTGTCAGTCTATATACCCTCAAAACACCATATGAATCTCAGCAACACCACACATTGCAGGGGGTGAGAAGTCTCCCTCTTGATCGGTGGCTGACTGTGAACAGTGGCTCCTTTATGCTCCCTTGCATCCTAAGATGGTGCACCTCACAATAACACTTGCCTAGAGAAAAATAAAAATTCACACTTTAATAGAGTTTCCATTGACAGCAAATTGCTTTTCTATACTTGTAAAATGTGCGTGTGTGTATGTGCACACACAATATGTGTGTGTACATGTGTTTGTAACGACAGAAGGTTAAGAATTGCCTGTATGTGATTTAAGTTTGTTTATACACACACACTGATATATACCCAGACACACAATGGTATGTATTCTCTTATAAACCTTGTGCTACAAATGGCAGACTGTCAAATTATAAAGTGTATGATTTATATTCTAACAATGTTGTATACTTAAGCAATCTGGGAGAAGGATGGCACATTGTAAGTAAAGAGTATTGTTTATTATTTATAAAGGTATTTCTGTATATCCGAAGAAAAATTTGAAAACTATACATAAAATTTATTTTTAAGATCTGTCTCCCTCTCCCTCTATTTGTGAATTGAGAAAGACACAAACTATGGAGACATTTGGAAATAATTTGAGTGCCAAACAAACGTGAAGAAGAGAGAACATGGGTGGAGATAGATAATTAAAATTGAAGACCTTGTCTCATAAAACAAGATAGGGAACACTAGAGAAGACACTTGGTGTCAACCTCTGACCTCCACAAGTGCACACACATACAA
>NC_034596.1:41904755-41913960 GCF_900095145.1 Mus pahari
TCTCTCTCTCTCTCACACACACACACACACACACACACACACACACACACCACCACCACCACCACCACCACCACACCACCACCACCACTACCATCACCACCAAAATACCAAAAAGGAAAGAAGGAAGGAAGGAAAAGAACAAAATCAAACACTGTCATTGAATAAGAGATGAGCTGAGATGAAAATACTATCAATAAAATCTCGGGCTGTGCTTGCAAAAATGGCACTGCTGTGGTTTGAGGTCGAAATGTATCCTGCAGGCTCATGTGTTTGAACTTGGTCCACAGCTAGTGGGGCTATTATGGGAGATGTTGGAAATGATTGACTTTGCTCTTCCATGCCCTCCCTACCTTAATAATCTGTCTCAGCATGAACCCACCAACAGCAAAGATGTTCATCATGGACTGAGGTTCTCAAACTGTGAACCCAACCAAATCTTCCCTGGTTTTAAATTGTTTCTGTCAGGCGTTCTAATGCAGCACTGAAAAGTATATATATATATATATATATATATATATATATATATATATATATATATATATAAATCTGATGAAACACAGACACTTAGTGGGGTTCCTATAATTCAGACCCTGACCTCCACAGCACACAGGGAGAATATCAATTGTCAGATGGCTAATATAAATCTGCATCAGTAGCTGACCGCACAATATTCTGCATTCAGGATGCCAAAGCATACCATTACAACTACATATATAACAACCTGGTATATTAAATATTGTATTGACATTGTGACAAAGCTATATGGGAAGTCAAATAACAATCAAAAGGCCAAACCAGCAAGGAGAACATGAACACTGTGATTTCAATAACAGTAGCAGCAAATATGGAGGGATGGGTATTAAATCCAGAGACCAGATAGAGATACTCAAGTAGTGTGAAAAACGACTTTTCCCCAGAATGCTCTTTCAGCTTCTCCTCCATCTTTGCTTTAAGCTACTGGCTGCTTCCACTGGTGCATTCTTCCCCTGGCTGTATCAAATGCCATTGATTACATTACAGGTAAACTTTGATTTATTCTTCCAGATTTAGCCCTGGGAAACATAATGTCTCAAAACATTGTATATTGATTTGATTTGATTTTTCTAATTTTTAGAGATCTGGAAGAAAATCTTAATTATGCTACCTAATAAAGAGAATTGGAAATAAGAAGGCAGAGATCTGAAGCAATGGGCATACTCAGGATTAATAAGAAGACAATTTATATGGACCTGATAAGGATAAGAATTGTGATCTATTACTTATTCATCTTTTTTAGCCTCCCTCTTCCTTTATCAAATCTCTGAACACAAATCAAGCACTATTAATTTGCATTTATTTGTATAGTATGTTAGGGTCTGAGGATTTGGGAATAAAAAACCATGAAAATCAAGTTCAAGGCAACAAAAGTTTCTTTATTCAGAAGCTGATATAGGCCGGGCCTGGTGGCGCAGGCCTTTAATCCCAGCACTCGGGAGGCAGAGGCAGGCGGATTTCTGAGTTCGAGGCCAGCCTGGTCTACCAAGTGAGTTCCAGGACAGTCAGAGCTATACAGAGAAACCCTGTCAAAAAAAAAAAAAAAAAAAAAAAAAAAAAAAAAAAAAAAAAAAAAGAAGTTGTTTCTGGGATTTCAGGTGTTTCTTAGAATTTAGCTTAGTACAAAATGGAAACTATATGCAAGATGAAATTTCTCTAGCTAAGAAGGCCCCCAACAAGTCTGTGCATATATATCCTTCATTATGTACACTTATATAGCATATGTCTGCAAGAGCTTATTTACTTGCTTTTGCTTACTACTCCTGAAGCCACAGTATTTATGCTACCTCATGAGATTAATCATTCTTCTATTTCAAGCAGATGTAACTTCAAGAAGATGAAATCAATACTTTGATTTTGAACATTTGAAATAGGAACAAAATGTCATGGTAACCTGCTGAGACAACTTCTTTGATGATTGCTCTTGAGTTACAAAAGAGAAGAGACGGTGATTCCTAATCGTCGGATTTAAAACTTGAGTCAGTGGAATTGAAGTCTTGGTTTATACTAAAACATGAAAACCTATTAAGATATCATACACATTTATGTTTATTTAAAACTTATTGGCTCATAAGTGGCAATGAGCTTTTAAAAATCACTTTGTATCTAAGCATAACTCATCAGTAAACATCTCTAAGAGACTGGTGTGGTCTACCTAAACCTTGGTTCAGAGAAGTTGTGTTTGTAAATCCAGGTTCCAGATTCTATGTCTTCCACTTAGCTGCTGGGTGGGTTACAAGTGTGTTTGAAGGTTGCATGGGTCATGAGGTCACTGATAGACTCTCCTCTGGGCTACTCTGTTGCTCGGTTATCTCAGATGTTCATACAACAGTTATCATGGACCCTGATCATTATGCTTTCAATATACTCTACTGAGGACCTCTGATAGCTCAGTACCTTTCTAATGACCCAAAGCCCAGCACTTCGAGTCCATGAAACATGTCATAAACAAATGGCAACATCCTTCTACTGTCTTTTCAAACCAACTAAATGTTCTATTAAACCTTGAAACACATGGCCTTTTCCATTTTCAACAATTGCTACCTCTGGTGTTCAGATTACATTCAGGTGCTGCATTTAGTAGTGTGGGTTTGTTCCTAGCAAGTTACCAACAACTATGTTTCTCATAAATGTATAAATAAAAGAAGCACTGATAGTCTCAGATGGTTTTCAGCATTCCTCAACACTTTTTAAATAATTCTAGGGTATAGGATATGTCTTATTTTTAGTTTATATATTCTTATTTTACTTGTTTATTTATTAAAAATCATATATAATTCAAAATCCACTACTCCTAGGTGATTAAATGTATTTATTATAATACTTACATGTTACATGCAGTAGTACATATCTATAATACAGGCCCTTAGAGGGGCAGTGTCAGGAGGGTTTTAGGTTCAAAGCTAGCCTGGGTGACACATAGAGATAGCTTTAAAAAGTCATTATTACTCCAGAGAAAGTAGATAACTATATTTCTATCAAATATTTAAGAAGTTCTAAAGATGACTGGATATTTTCTGCATGATAAAAATAATCTTGGGGACCTCTTTCTTTGGAAGCCCACACATTTGTGTTAAATGAATGCTGTCTTTTCCTTAGACTCACTGATATCTACCTCCCCCACATCTTCTTCCTCTCCCTCCTTCCTTCCTTTAATTCTCTTGCTTAAAGTGATAGGAAAGCTTTTAATAAATTGCAACTAAACTTTGTCTCCTCAGTTGTCATTCTCAAATCTTGTAAGTTTTTCATTTGAATAAATAAAATCACTGCTAGATAATTAAGTTGCTAATTGATACTCTATTCTACTTTAAATTTTGCTCTTGATATAGTCATACCTGAAGAACTTAGTTAAATACCTCATAAGCAGGTAACTAAGGTTATAAAGAGAAAGTGGTAGTAATAATAAACTTGTTCTAAACGCCAAAACATCACGGCATGTTTACACTTCTTAGTTCTTCTAAGAACTTCTAACGTCTTGCTGACCCAACATTGTTTATAGACTTTCCTAAATTTTAAGTGAGGATAAAAAGACAGAAATCAGTTTCTGCTTCTGAAAAACTAAAGCTCTGGGCCTGCGGTTCTTGCTCTTTTTATAGACACCTCATTGTTTAGCATTCTTCTCACTGAGAAAATTGGTGAAGTTAAAAACCTGCTGGGATTTTGATTTGAAGTAAGATGAAACAACTATTATTCAAAAGGCAAGACTTAATGTGTGAGGCTCCGGCAGCACTTGCAAGAAGTCCGTTGTTCTGTCCATGCCTACATCTGCAAAACAGAGATAATCACACCTAGCTTGGCTGCTGAGAAGTACAAATGAAAAAAGGCCTGATGCTGCGATGGCCAAGTGTGGAGCTGATACTTCTGGGTGAGACTTGGGGGTGTGAAAATTGAGGAAAACACAATCTTGAACAAATAATAGCTTTGCCTAGAAAAGAATCCAGCTAGAATCCACACTCTATACATGGCAGAGTTGAGAAAAACCCATAAGTAGTCCACGTGAACATAGAAAGTTGCTTCTGCGTGTATTCTCTTATGGTATGGCATAAATGAGCAAGGCAATCATATTCCTTTAAGTAACATGTTTCTTTGAGTCTTCAGGTGTATCCATTACTTACTGTTCGGTACAATGGTCACCTGTGGAGCATCGCGTTCAAGCACATGTAGAGTTTTCTTTAAGGCACCAACTCTAGATATCACCTCACGCAGTTCTGCCCTGTAAGTTTCAGGCTGTTTCCTCTCATAAACAAGCATGTTAAGGTCCAAAATACTAAATACACCTAGAAACAAAGTACAAGCTTTACTCTTGAAAACTAATCATAAGCACTTCTTGGGACAGCTGAGATTTATGGGTAGATACTGAAGGAAATAGTAACTCAAAGAGACAAATCCATCCCTGTGATGCTGTGTGACAGCCACAACACACATACGTCTGCTTGCCTAGAAAGGGAACTCATGACACACCAAATCCCAACTTGATGAATCAAGTTTTTATTAGGATTATTAACAGAATTATGAAAAAGAGGATATTTACTGGAACAGAGATGATTCAAAACCATCTGCTTCACAGGAAATTCCACCAGCCCAAAAAAGTCGAGAACTCACAGACTCTTCAACCCTGGAGCTCTCTGAATGACTTTCTGAAGCTTACAGTCAGTTGAACAGGCCCAGGAATATCCAGTATCATCAGTTTAGCTGGTCAGAGTTCCCTCCTCCATCAATTGTTTATAGCTTCTATGAAGCTAGGGAGGGGTATTCCAGAAACTTCCAAGGACCCAGATGTGTGACCTTTTGTTTATACTTCTGGAGACTCGAGAACCTCCTTCTGCCTCCAGGAGAGAATGTTTCCATTCCAAGGAAACTGCTACACAACAAATGTTCTTTGTAACAGTATTTATAATTGCCAAGATAAGGAAACACCTAAGTCTTTCCATAAGTAAGAAAGAAATCACTATGTGTGTATGTGAATAAATACATATATATATATATATATATATATATATATATATATATATATATATATATGTGTGTGTGTGTGTGTGTGTGTGTGTGTGTGTGTATGTATGTATGTATGTATATATATATATATATATGCATATTCCTATGTATAGTGGAATACGATACAACTTTTAAAACCAGGGTTGTGGTGATGATAACTCAATGGGTGAAGAAATTGCTGCACAAGCATGGGGGTCTGAACTCAGATTCCTAGGTCCCATGTAAAGGGATGGGTATGGTATTATATGCCTGAAACCTTGGTGCTCAAACAGGGGGAGAGATGGTTAGATCCCTGGGGCTTGAGAGCTGGAAAAACTAGTGTGGTTAGTTAGACCTAGTCTCAAAAGATACGGTAGAAGAGTGACTGTAGAAGATACATGATGTTGACCTCTGGCCTCCACAAATGCCCACATGGATGCATACAGCAGCCTTCTCAGAGAGGAAGATTCTGAGTGTCCCTTAAAAAAATTGGGGTGGGAGTTGGATCTGGCTTAGGCGGGCGCCAAACAGTCAAGTCCTTATAAGATGCTTTCTTTGAACATGCCTAGCTTAGACACATCAGACACTTGAGACACGTGTTCTACTACCATAAGGAAAGAAAAGGGAATCTGCACTGCAACTCCCAGTCTTCTATCCAATTCCCACTGGACCACTCTACACTGTGGGCTTGATCTCATAAGCCATAATTCCAATATCCAACTTCACTCCATACCTCAGTTATGGTTTTCTGCCTAATCTCACTGACTGACAGCTCAATTGTGAATCATACTATTTCTTTGACACCCACACTTTCTTCAAAATTAAACTGTCACCATTTACAAGAACCCAGACTAAAGAATAAGAGGAGCTGAGTGTAGAATCCTATTTCAGGTTCTGAAAGAAACATGAGTCAGACCCACTCCTCTCCTGGATTTCCCATACCTGAGAGTGACAGGACTGTCCTCAGAGACAGGAGGCATTAACCATGGAGCAGAGTACTGGAAGCAGAGTAGCAGAGTAGCAGGAAGTACTGGCCTTGATTTCTGAAGGGAGCAAACCACTCTGGATGTGATGGAGGCACTGCAGGGTCTAGGATATGAAGTATTTTTCAAAGCATGATGGTGTTTGAATTTTGTGCTAAGAGCAATGAAAAGCAATTAGAAGGCTTTGTATAGGATAGTGCATGTTGTGGCTTAAATGTCAAGATCTCTCTGGATGCAAAGTGGTGCATAGATTATAATAGGGATTCAAAAGAAACAGATTTAGAAGTAAGGCATCTCTTATCCTAGAGAGACATCACGAACACTTAGGTCAGGGTTTGCAGTAACCAAAAAACTGAGTCAAGTGACTCAGTATATATTCTTAGTGATGCTTTGAGAGCCTGGTAAAGACATTGAAGAATGAGCCCACTTACTGGTATGACAAATGGGGACGACACTGCAACCCCAGGGTAGGGTGTAAGTCCCTTCAACATTTTCCATGTGGGCAAGGATCACATTGGACAGAAGCTTGGGTTTCTCCAGGTAACCGCCACTGAAAACTTCACAAGCATATCAATATACTTTTGTTTGGCTTTTAATTTGCTAATCTTTTTAATACATTAATTTTATATAAACAGTATCATTGTGACATATTCATGCATGCACCTAATGCATTTTGATCACATTCACACCCCAGAACCTTCTCATGCCACATCACTCACACTGATCTCCCTCCTCCTTCAACTAGTCCCTCATCTAGAAGCATGCCCTTTTAATGACTCAGTGATTATCATTAGGGTTGCTTCCAAGATCACAGGCACTAAAGAAAATGGCTCTCCTTCTCCCAGCAACCATTAACCACAAAATACATATTAATTTTCAGGTGTGGGTATATGCTTGTAAGTTTCTTTCCTTCCATGACAGGATATTGGTAGGCCCAGTCTAGTGCATATCTTGTTCAGACAATCACAGCTGCTATAAGTTCCAGAGTGCAATCACCATGCCATACCCACAAGCCTGCATTCAACACCACTCCTGTCTCTGTCTTCTGGTTTGTGTATTCTTTTTACCTTTTCTCCTGCAATGTTACCTTAGCTTTGAACAGGGTGATATGGGTGTGCCATTTATGACTGAGAATTGAGGACTCACTTATTCTAATTACTTTGACTAGTCATGAGCCTCTGCAGTTATCATTGCCCACAGAATAAAGGAGTTTCTCCAAGCAGAGTGGACAACAAAACTATTTTATGGGCATAATTTAAGTAGAAGACAATTTGACAGACATAGCATGTCCAGTTAGAAGAACGGGCTCCCTACTAGAACTTATTACTTCTCCGCCTTTGTTCTCTAACTCAGTTTAACATACCAGACTTGAGTCCTATGGAACAGGATTCTAACTCAATCAGGAAGTCTTTGGTTCATTACCCCATCAATAGACATGTCACTAAAGCACCCATTGGTACATCTTGCCTGGTTAGCTGCTATTAATGTCCACAGACTACACAGCTGGGTAAGAATGAATGACATTTTTCTTCCAGAACCCTACAGGCTCCCTTCTGACGTTATGAGAGCTGGCCAGCAGGGGGGGATGTTTCCAAACCAATTTCAGCTTGATTCCCTTATGTCTAATGACCAAGGCACGTGTAGTCTTTGGCAGTACAGTTTTGACATCTAGTACTGATGAGCAACCAACAGCAGTGGCACTGCCTATACTGTTTGGGGGCAGTTCAGGGGCATCCCTGACCAACAGTTTATAGGGTGGAAACCCATCCCTGGTATTGATGTTTTCATTTAACAACCTATGACTTTTGAGAATCAGCTTTACCATCTATTTCAGATATTTCTATTCAAATGAATTTTTTTAAATTAACTTACCAAGTATCATATTGCCTTAAGGCTTTTGCACACATTTTTTAGTTTTCTTTGGTCCTCACATTCCTCCTCTTCCTCATATTACTTCTCCCCCTCCCCACTTAAACCTTTTTACTCTAGTAGCTTCTCTTCTGCTTTATGTCACATGCTAGATTAGTAATTCATGCTGCAGAACAGGAATCCCTACCCCTAGAGTTGCTCTAAAACTCTTACTCCTTACAACACTAAAAATATTGCATCCTATGACACTAGGAATGAAAGATATTAGAATTCATTAGGAATGATGGGTATAGATCTCTTTAAGTATCACTGGAGAATGGTAAAAATGGAGAGGGGGGAATGGGGCCACTTACCAAGCATCTATAGCGTCAGTGCCATCTGCCATAAGGTAATAGAGAAAGAAAGAAGAAAGGAGAGGAGGGGAAGAAAAAGAGGAAGAGATGGGAACTGAATAAAGAGGATGAATCTATCAGTAGAATAACCATGGTGGTTATTTACAACATTCACTCAATGGTGTGCTTTTGTGCTTTTAAATGCTAAGAAGAGTTGTGAGGAACTATGTTCCCAGATATGTGCTTCATGTCATCACTAATCCTCACAGCAATGCTGAAAGTAGGGTGCTATTATCTTATTTGTACAGATGCAAAATTAGAGGATCAAAGAGGCTCATGGCCACAGAGCCACCAACCAGCCAAGATTCCAAGCAAGTCTGCTTGGTTTCAAAGCCCATGGGTGCTTTGTACAGCAACATAGCAATGATAATCTGCCAACATGGCTTCAGAGAAACAGCCATCAGATCCAGAGCAGAGTATGGGCTCTGAGGAAAACCCAAAGACTGCCCAGGAAGAAGGCCCAGGGGGCAAAGGAACTAGGACATTCACTCTGTGAGTAGAGATTGCAAGGGTGGTTTTGTTGGTGTTGCAGTTTTGAGAGTGACCCTGGTGCCTGTCTCTTCAGCCTAGAAGCACTCTACTGCTATATACCACATAATTCCTCAGCTAATTAACTTCTGCGTAGTGTCCCACTCATCTCCCAAGATGTTGCCACTACAAAGAAGAAGAAAAAAAAAATAAAGTCTTACATCCATGTATACAATTAACTCTTTTTTTTTTTCAATTTCTTCACAAGCTTTATTTGGAGAGATGGCTCTTGGGAGGCAGAGGCAGGTGGATTTTTGAGTTTGAGGCCAGCCTGGTCTTTCTACAGAGTGATTTGCAGGACAGGCAGATTCAGCCTTAGAAATTCTTGAGGTAGGTGGGCAGGGCAGACCTGGGTGAGAGTGAGTGAGTGAGTGAGTGAGTGAGTGAGTGAGTGAGTGAGTGAGTGAATGGAGCCTTCCTCTTTCT
>NC_034596.1:41914683-41919628 GCF_900095145.1 Mus pahari
TTCTGGCTATTATAAATAAGGCTGCTATGAACATAGTGGAGCATGTGTCCTTATTACCAGTTGGAAGATCTTCTGGGTATATGCCCAGAAGAGTTATTGTTGGGTCCTCCGGTAGTACTATGTCCAATTTTCTGAGGAACCGCCAGACTGATTTCCAGAGTGGTTGTACAAGCTTACAATCCCACTACAATTAACTCTTACAGAGAGCAGTCTAAGTCCTACTGAGGGACATCCATGTTCCCTTCATTTTATGAAAATAATCATGAAAGTGTTCCTTGCTGAGTCATGTCCTGAAACCTTTGAAGAAAACTTAGGTCTCTCTGGACTTGCATAACTCCCTTGAAGTCTCTAAAACTGCAAGGAATGATAAGACTGTAAATTATAAAGACTGCAAGGAACGATAAGATATTCTGTTCAAATATCTACTACTCTACACACATAGAAGAGTGAGACTAACACTCATTATTACTTGCTTGTAGTATGAATATTCTTAATATTTTGAAGTGGGTGTTTTACTGATGGAAGGTATTCTTTTTTATTGGATATTTTATGTATTTATATTTCAAATGTCATTTCCTTTCCCGGTTACCCCTCTGGAAACCTCCTATCACATCTCCCC
This sequence comes from Mus pahari, assembly GCF_900095145.1. Taxonomy (NCBI): domain Eukaryota; kingdom Metazoa; phylum Chordata; class Mammalia; order Rodentia; family Muridae; genus Mus; species Mus pahari. The sequence goes on from NC_034596.1 coordinate 41,915,303, forward strand.
TCCCCCTATTTCTATGAGGGTGCTCCCCCACTCACCCACCCACTCCCACCTCACTGGCATTCCCCTACACTGGGCATCAAGCATTCACAGCAACAAAGGCCTCTCCTCCCATTGATGCCAGACAATGTCATCCTCTGCTACATATGCAGCTGGAGCCATGGGACCCTCCATGTGTACTCTTTGGTTGGAGGTTTAGTCCCTGGGAGCTCGTGGGGGTGGGGATCTGGTTGGTTGATATTGTTGTTCTTCCTATGGGGTTGCTAACCCCTTCAGCTCCTTCAGTCCTTTCTCTTAACTCCTCCATTGGGGACCCCAGGATCAGTCCAATTGTTGACTATGAGTACCCACCTCTGTATTTGTCAGGCTCTGGCAAAGCCTCTCAGGAGACAGCTATATCCAGCAGAAGGTATTCTTATAATTTAGACATTTCACATTTTCCTACTTGTTAACTTACTCTAACTAGGAAATGCATTATCTGGCTTCAGACCATTCTTCTCTCCACAAAACTTGATGAGGTACAAGATTGTTGACACCTCTGATACCCCCATGACCACAATTAATAATCTTCAAAAACATGAGATAAGAGCGTCTGGACCTGTCTCAGAAAAAGTGGATTAAAAATGGACTGTAATTCTAAATGTGTCAGTTGAAACTCTACCACTTCTAAGACAAAATTATTGTGACTTTAAGCTGGGCAAGTTGTTTAAAACAACACCAAAAATGAGGCAAGAAGAGAAAACTGATTATTGGATTTAAACAAAATCTAAGTATTGTGCATGAAAACATACTATCAATAAGGTGAGAAAACAAACTGTGGACTAGGGAAATACTTATGCAGGTTGTATATTTGATTATACCCTTGCACTGAGAGCATGTATACAAAGAATTGTTTAAACCCCACACTTAAAGAGAAATGAAGGGGGAAAAACTAGAGTAAGTCCTTTAGAAATAAGATATGGGAATGGTTGATAATCTAAATGGACCATGAGCCTATAGGAAAACTTAATACTATTTAAGGAACATAGCAATAAAATGACCCCTACTGGCATTCTGCTATACATGTGTATTAGCACCTCACACAACCACATTGGAGAAGCTTCTCACAGGATATCGAATTAACATAGACACCAAAAAACTAGACAAAGTGCACAGTGGAAGACTTTGGAGCAAGAAGTCCTGAATAAAATGTCTTCATCCAGCTTCTCCACTCCGAGCTTTTAGCATCTGTGAGGAAGAAAAGACTGAAAGACTAAGAGCCAGAGGTTATGGGTGACTCCTTCCACAGATAAAAAGAATGGAAAGTCCCTGCCTATTGTAAGGCAAGGTGTTTGGGAGAGGTCTTGTTTTCTTTGCTCCATGACCCAAGGCAGAGTCTCCTCAGTAGCCTCGACCTGACCCATCAAAAGTGAAATAGTTCAGGGCCCCTACTGACTTGGCTTGGAACCTAGCCCCACCCCACTCCCATCATGGCAGTAACTTGGTTCTGCCTTCCCCTTGGGTGGGGAAGGGAGTAGAGACTTTTTAAATAAGCAATTGGATCTTTGATTAGACTCTCCCTGTGTGCCTCAGCTTCCTGAAATACAGGCCTGATGATAGCACGTCTTTACCACTCGCTCTTCAGTCTGCTGTTAGTCCAAATTCTCTCATTTCCTCACCTGTCTGCCTGCACTGTCCCTCCTCCTGTCTGTGGTGCCCTCCTCTAGTTTATTAGACTGCTGCTGATCAAATTCTTACTGTTTCTTCTTCTTTTCCTTTTTCTTTTTTGTTACTATTTATATACACCATAACTAATATGCTAGTACACACGGGGCTGTCAATGCCTCCTTTAAGGTGTATGTAATCCACTATTACTCTACTTTTACAATGAGTCTACCTCCAGACAGTGAGTGTTGATACAGGATATGCCTATGGCTACAGCCTAGACCTTAAATATCAGTCTTACCGAGAAAAAGACAGTGCAACCCTACTGTACCTAGTCCCTCCCAAACACTAAACACACTTCCAACTGAAAGAAGAACTACATAAAGTTTTGTTTGATTTTTTTTTTAATCAGGTGGACATGGTGGCACATGTCTTTAATGCCAACATCCAGGAAGCAGGGGCAGTCTATGAGTTTGAAGTAAGCCTGGCCTACATAGCAAGTTCCAAGCCAGCCAGGCTTACATAGTGAGACTCTATTTTTCAAAAATCAAAATTTCTGATTTTCAAGTTTCAGTGCAAAACACAATTGAAATGAGCCAAGACATGTCTCTTACAAATCCCAAAATACATGAAACTCAGTGACAGTGATGGAGATGAAATTCTAGACCAAGAATTCAAAAAAGTAATGATAAATATATTCAAAAGGATAAAATGGGATATAAACAAATCCCAGAATTAATGCCAGAAGAACACAAACAAATAAAAACATTGCAAAATGTGAAAAGAAAATTCAATAAACAATGAAGAAACACAAACTTAAATAATCCTGGAAATAAAAAATTTAGTAAATCAAATAAAAAGCTCAGTGGAAACCTCACCAAAGGAATGGATCAACAGCGTGAAGGGAAAAAAAAGTAGACAAATCAGTACATCCAGTCAAGGGCAATGATAAATTTAAAAATGAAACAAAGAAAGAACAAAAGAAAATGAAAGAAAGGAAGCAGAAAAGAAAGGAAAGAAAGAACTAGAGCCTACACGTTGATCCACTGGATAAAACTATTAACGGCCAGACTTGACAACCTAAGTTCATGCCCTAAACCCACATAGCATGAGGAAAGACCCAAATGCCACATGTTGTCCCCTTTTCTCCTTTACATGATCAGTATGGCATACACACACACATACACACACACACACCAACAGTTTAAAATGTTTTAAATATGTAAACAGAATATGCAATGTCTTTAAGATGCATTGAAAAGACCTATGAAATATACAGAGAGAAGAACTTCATATAAATGATATGGAAAGTATTTTAAATATAATCATAACAAATTTTCCAAAATCTATGGAAAGGGGGGCTCATATAAGAAGGGGAAAAATGAGTTCCTAAAAGGCAGGACCAGAAGAGAAATTCACGACACTATATTTACTTAAACACTGGCTATAAAGAACAAAAAGGAAAGGTGTATTGAGGGCCATAATACAGACATATTAAGTCTTATAATTGAGGCTCATCAGAGTAACTGCTTATCTCAACAGAAACTTTAAAAGCCAGAACAGCATGGAAAAAAGTACCTCAGTTCTGAAGGATGACAATGGCGAAGTCAGACCACTATAGCCAGCAGAAGAACTTATCATAACTGATGAAAAAATAAAAACCTTTCTTTATAAGATCATACTAAATGAGTTTATTACTATTAACCCAGGCAGAGAGGATACTGAAAGAAATTCATTACACCAAAAAGAATAATAAATGCATCTAAGAGGCTACAAAGAGAAAAATTGAGTAGAAGAAATAAAGATCATAAAACTAACAAGCACTACAAAATCAGAAAATGACAAGAGTCAGTGTACACCTTCAATAATACCTCTGAATAGTAAGGGTCTCGGTTCCCCAATCAAAAAAGACAGAATGGAAGATTGGATTAAAAATAAGATCCAGTAATTTTCTACCTCCAAGAAACAGAGCTTGCCTTCAAAGATAGATATTATATTAGGATACAAGGATGGGAAAAGTTACTCCAAACAAATGTAACTGGAAAACAATCAGATATCTCTATAATCTAATGAGGCAAGATAGACATCAAACCAAATATAGTCATAAAAGATAAATAAGGTTGCTTAATACTGGTTAAGGGAATAATCTATCAAGAGACCATTAAAACTGTAAACAATATGTACAACAAACAATTACTATTCAATATTAAACCACAAATTAACCCCAACACAGTAACTATAGTGATTTCAATAACTCTCACAAATTGATGGGTAATTCTGATTTTTTTCTCGTTCTGATTTTTAAAAAATTAACAGATAAACAGAGAAATTTAATGATAAAATTATTGATTAAAGGGATATATACAGAATATTCCATTCAAATAAGGCAGAATTCACCTTCTCAATAGCCCATGGAACATTCTCTAAAATAGATTAAGATCCAAAGGAAATCTCTAAACAGGAAAAATTGAAATAAGTTCTTGGGTTCTATCTGTCCGAATAAAGATAGAAATCTCAACAGCATAAGAAATGACAGAAGCTTCACAAACTCGCAAGAAGAAAATAGAAAAATTGAATGAAGATGAAGATACAACATAATGAAATCTATTAGATTGTGGGGAGCCGCCCTCACATTCGCCATTACAAGATAGCGCTGATGTCCTGTGCTCTAACAAACAAACAAGG
>NC_034596.1:41919639-41947570 GCF_900095145.1 Mus pahari
CTTCTCTTCTCTCTCTTCTCTTCTCCCCTCTCTTCGCCCTTTGCCTGTTGGAAGCTTATGCTCTCCCTCTCAAGAGCATTAAAGCTTTGCTGCAGAAGGATCCTGTTTGTGTGCCGCGTCTTTTCTTGCTGGCGAGAAGGTAGCGCGGGACATTAGATGCAATGAAAGTAGTCATAAGAGGGAAGTCTGTAGTCCAAACACATTAACAAATTCAAAAGGTCTTGAATAAATAATTATGTGCCTTCAGGTTTGGAGAAAACAACTAAGTCAAACCAAAAAAAAAAAAAAGGTAAATAATCAGAACAGAAATTAATAACATAGAATAAAGCATAACAAAAAAAAGCAATAAAACAAAGAGTCAGTCCTTTGTAAAGAGAAATAAAGTCAACAAACCCTTAACTAAACCACAAGAGAGAGGAGAATCAAATTAATAACCTGAGAGGTGGAAAGGTAGATTCAGTATGGCCCCTCAGAGCAAGGGCCTGCTCTCAAGCCTTGCAACTGAGTTCAGTCCCCAACATGGTGAAAGCAGAGAATCAACTCCTGGAAGTTTTCCTCTGACTTCTACAGGTACACTGTAACACGTGCTTGATGTGCATGGAAACACAGGTAAAGACATTCTGAATAAGACTGATTGCTTGGAAAACAAAATCAATCACTAGCAAATAAAATTAAAAAGCTTTTGTACCACAAGGGCAATTATCAATCAAATGAACAGATAAACCAAAGAAAATCTTCACCAGTTATACATCTGAAGATTACTGTCTAGGATATACAAAGAATTCAAACAAATAAATATTGAGAAACAAACAATCTGATGAAAATGGGCTATGGAGGTCAGTAGAGAATTTTCAAAAGAAGAAATACAAATAGTAACTATTTTTGCAAGTCTTCAACATCGGGGAAATGCAAATTTAAACTATTTTGAAATTCTATCTCACCCTAACAAGAGTGATTATCATGAAGAAAACAAATGGCAAATACTGTCAAGGATGTGGAGAATGTGGAACCTTTATTCACAGTTAGTGGGATATAAATTGGCACAGCCACCATGGATATCAGTGTACAGATTTCTCAAAAGATAAAAACAGAACCATTACATCATCCAACTATAACATTCCTGTTGTATTTCCATAGGGCTTCATATCCTCCCAAACAGATACTTGCAAATCCATATTCACGGTTGCTCTCTTTACAATGCTAGGAAATGAAATCAGCCAGGATAGCCCCAGAGAAACAACTGCCTCATATTGTTGCTGATATGTAGACCCTAGCTTCAGATTTTTCAACATGTGTATTTAATTTGTAGTGCTTATAGAAAGACCAGGAGCCTAGAAAGATGCTGCAAATGGGTTAAGAGAAAGAGGCTAGTAGAATACATGTGATATGAAAGTAGAAAGAAAGAATACAAGGAGTGTAAAGGCATATGTGGGAATCAGGTCAGAGCATGGGGTACAAATCAATAAAACAAAGGCTATATGACAAAGCCATACGGAAGCTATTTTTTTTAAGCCATTTTTAAACATATCTTTAAAAGGAGTTTAAAGAGAAGTACTCTGCATAGGTAGGCAATGCTGCCCCAGGAGCCATATGCTATTAAACAAAAATTCATTGTGAGCTGGAAAATACCTCCTATGAGTTGTTGGGCAGGGAAACACCAGAGGCTCCCCCAAACAATAAAGATTGCCATTGCTTGTAGTTACCTATGAAAACCTGAAAAGACCCTCTCGCTAAATAAATCCTACCCTTTGGTTGCAGGACATAGGAAAATCAAGCTAGAGCTGAACTATAAGCTTCCTTCCTGCTGGATAGCTTTCATAGTACCAGACAGGACTGTGCAAAAGTAGGAGAAAAGAGTCATCAATCGTCGAATCCAAACAGGAACCCTGCAAGTTGTCAGTCAAAATGTGCTCACTATGGGAGATCTTTCCATCTTCTACAATAGGAACTAACCAGTACCCCTAGAGCTCGTGTCTCTAGCTGCATATGTAGCAGAAGATGGCCTAGTCGGCCATCATTGGGAAGAGAGGTCCCTAGGTCTTACATACTTTATATGTCCCAGTACAGGGGAATGCCAGGGCCAAGAAGTGGGAGTGGGTGGGTAGGGGAGCAGGGCAGGGGGGAGGGTATAGGGAACTTTCAGGATGGCATTTCAAATGTAAATAAAGAAAATATCTAATAAAATATATTTTTAAAAAAGTGCTCACCAAATCAATAATGGCATGACTATTATGAGGATAACCCACCACATTCTGGTTCTATTTTAGACATATTCGTCAGAAAGGAGTCATGTCTGATAATGTAAACTAGTTAAAATCCAGGGCTGGGAGGTCATAAGACTTAGGAGGAGCCTGTGATTGTTGTTTTGCTAAATAGATGTAGTGTCTAACTGCCTTCTGGATATTTATGTTTATACACATATATTAACCCTGCTTTCAGCTTTAACTAGAGATGTTTTTGTTTGCTGGGGCAATGGTTAATATAGAGACTAAAATACTAAACATGAGTGTTGGGTGTTCTTCCCCATCACTTCCCCTGAGATTCAGGGATCATTGTAGAAGAGGTGGGGAGAAGACTATCAGAGATGGAGAATGAAAAGGATTACTGTAAAATTCTATATTACGGACATGGCTATGGTGCCCATGAAGTTATGGCATTAGTGGCAACAGAACCTGCACAAGACTGTGCCCAGCAACGTTCTATCAAGGATAAAGGGCTCATAAGACATCACCACTCATCGAGGAGCAGTAGACAGTTAATGGTTGTGGGAGAAGAGAGTCATATTTGCTAGTGGTATAACTACTGGTAAGTGTTCTTGCTCATGAATACTTGTAGAAGCAACCTAATTAAATAAAGAAAATAACACACATGCACACACACACACACACACACACACACACACATACACATAAAGGAAACACATAGAAGTTGGGAAGAAGAAGCAGTTCTGTGGAATGTAGAATGGAATAAGAGAAGATAATAGGATGAGGATATGATCATACTCCATTATTTATACATGCAATTATAGAAGAATATTTTCAGTTTATAACTGTGTCTTCTATATTGTAAAAGTTTTCCCATTAAATAGAAAGAAAGTAGAAAGAGGGAGAGAAAATAGAAAGGAAGAAAACACGGGAATTTTAAATTAGAAGGAGTGTCTGTGTGACCCATTATGCCTCTGAAACTAAATCTGTCCTGAGTGGGTAATTTCAGTCCTGAGATTCAGCTTCCTCCTCCCCAACAGATTCAGCTGAATACCCTATGATCCCAGGGAGATCCATTGCACTTTACACTTAGAGAAATAATATCATTCTGGAATTAAAATATTCAGTTTCTATATAATCCAGTGAATAAATTAGAAGAATAAAAATTCAGGGTCCCAATTCAGCATGAAGGTCAAAGGCATGCATTAATTCATCATTGCTGTACTAAAAGCAAATGTGCTGGGAGAGGAATAAAGATAAGCTAGGAAGATGCTGGGCTTCTTCAGATTTCCACTTATAACAAGCAAGAGCCAGCCTCCTGTCATAGAAATCTAAAAAAAAAAAAATGAAGAAGAAGGAAGGAAGAAAGAAGAAAGAAAAATGTGAGGAAAAAACAAAGACCTATGGTTATACCCATTTTTTTATGATTCCAGAACCACATAAGAAAGCCCAGGAAGGGGAGCTAGGGGATGGTTGTGTTAGAATAGTATAATATTTGTTTCATAAGAATGAGAACATGCATTCTAATTGCCAGCACCCACACAGCAGCAGACAGTATCACACATGTGTAATCTTGCTTTAGGGAGACCAGGCTCTCTAGGACTTGCTGGTCAGCCACCCACCCTAGACAGATAGGTGACCTCCAGATACAATGAGAGACTCTGGAGTGGAAGCGATTGAAAATGACACCCTATCCCAAGCTCTATCCTCTCTTACACACCTATACACCTGCATGTGCACACACACACATGCACACACAAAAATAAACACTGAACTGCCATCATTTCTATACTGGTTCCTTCTTATTCCCATCCGTAAAGCACCTCAGCTCCTTTGCCATACGTGTGTCTATGTGTGTCTGTGTGAGTTTGGACTCGTGTGTATGTGGTGTATGTGTGTGTGTTGTATATGAGTATGGGTGTATACAGGTGGTGCAAAAACACGTGTGGATTCATGTGGAAGCCAGAGAAGAGCATTAGAATCCTTTTGGTTCTCCACTGACTCTGAAGCTCAATCTATTTTATTTTATTTTATTTTATTTTATTTTATTTTATTTTATTTTATTTTTAGACTGACTAGCCAGTTAGCTCTGGGAAGCGGCCTATCTCTGCTCTCCAAAGCCAGGTAATAGGCATGCTCATTCATGCCAGACTTCTACATGAGGACTGAGAATTCAGACTTAGGTCCTCTTGCTTGCACAGCAAGCCCTCACCCACTTAGCCATCTCTCCAGGCCCACCTCAGCAGCTTTCCACAGAAGATAAAACGACTTCCAAAAATTTTCTTCAGTGGAGCCCTTCAGCTACTAAGTGGGATTGGAGTTCCCCAAGCCAATGCCCTTCAGCTAGCTATAAATTCTCATTCAAGAGCCATGTGGAGGGATAAAGACGGCATCAGGACCTTTGGCATAGAGAGGGCCCCATGTTAGACGGATTGTCAGAGCTTTGAGAAAAACTTTCTTCAGAATTACAGAGGCACATTCTCAGATGGGAGTTTTCTAAGCAATCCAACCACCTCTACTTCAAATTTGATATGATGTCATTAGGAACTAAGATCTTTCCATTAAAGTGTCAAGAGTCAGATTTATATAACAGACATAAAAATAAAAGCCAAACACTGAGGCATAGAACGCTAATGGAAGTTATGTACATGCATTAAGGAGAAATGCACCTCTGAGTGTTGTTTGTGTAAAAGGCTATTTGTAAGTTTGAGCTTGCATTTCCTCTGACATTATTTAAAAGTGTCTATGTTACTGATGTGCTAGAAACATTTCTCACATTTTAATTATGTTGTGAAACATGCTGATTCCAATCAACACATTGAGGACAGTTTTACAGTCTGTGTGCCAGAGAGAACTCCCATTCATCAGGGTCCAGGCCTTTATTTGTATGATCTTAACTGTATTTAGTACCTACTATGTGCCAAGATGTGAATTAAATACAGGGGATTTATACACATATACTCTATTTCAGTTTCTTATACATTGAGGATGCCCCATCATACTGTGAGGGGCAGAGAGAAGCAATAAGCTAATAAAAAGAGGAAAACAGAGGCCAGATCATTAAAGATCCATGTGTAAAGACACACAAAACTTTGAAGGTTCTGTGATATTTTTGTTCTTGAGAGATATGGGATCAGATTTTCATTTGTTAAGGACAAATCTGGTCATGATTGGGAAGAAAAAGTCAGTCCAAATAGAGGCAAGAAGATGGGTACAGGGTCTGTTGGCTTTTTAAAATCTTGAGTGTGGATAAAGGGTATACAGGGCACATGGGTACAATCTGATAACCAAATAAACAGAAGGTGAGAGACTGAAGGCAAAGAAAACTCACCTCCTCTTGGCTTTGCCTACTAGACAAGACATGCTACTATTTGCTACAAGAAGGAGCAGGAAAGAAAAAAAAGTAGCCTTATAGGAAAAGAAAGATAATAGGTCAGAAGTTCAATTTTTGAACATGGTGAAGCTGAATTGCCTGTGAGAAGCCTGTGTTCATATATCTAAAATATCCTAGGAAATGTGTCCAGAGCTCAGAAACTCTGTGAAGTGGGAAGGTAAGGCCCTCAGTATAGGTGAGCTTCTACAAAGGATGCCTATGGTAGAAGAGATTAATAATACCACACCCTCCCTTGGTATCTACAAGGAGTGACCGGGACCTCCAGAGACTCTAAAATCTGAAAATGTCCAAGTCCCTTATGCAAAATGGCACAGAATGTTGTCAGGTGGCCCATACACATGCTCCCACATAGGTCAAGTTATCATTGGATAACTAACAGCTTCTTATACAATGTAAAAGCTGTGTGAATCACAGCTGGACTATCTAAGGAATCCAGACAGGAAGAAAAGTAAAAATGCACATGTTCAGACAGACCATTTTAAAAAAAAAAAAAACTTTCATCTGTAATCTGCTGAATCAGTGTGGGGTCTGTGGATACACAAGGCCAGCTGTAATAGTAATTGTTAATACCTGAAAGAGTTTCCTGTGCAGGCCCTGTTTCCAGCCCTTTACATACATAAACTCTTCTTTTCTTCACATGTATCCAATGCAAAATCACTCTCCTTGCTTATCAGCTTGTGAGACTAAAGCACTGTACACTTAAGCAGTGTTCCCGAGGTCACGTACAGCTATTCAGTAAAACCTCTCCCTGAGTACAGACTGCATGAGGGAGGATGGCCCTGAAGCATACAGATGGCAGTAACAGACAACTGAATCAACACTGTTGAAAAATATTGAGAATGGGAATACCAAGGGAAGAAACAGCTTTACAAATGAGAGGTTGTCAGGAATGTAAAACAGACAAGCAACCATTAAATATCACTCAAAGCCCATGGAAACAGAAAACAAACAAAAGCAAACAAACAACAACAACAACAAAAGAAAGCCAAATAAAACTTGTTAGTGAACTAGTAAAAATACTGAAAATGGTTCTGGTGTAATTATGAAGAGCTTCTGGTCCCACTCACCACATAGAGAAGATGAAGCCAGCTAATAAGTAGCAATTTTAAAGCACATGTGACTAGGCATGGTTCTCCTTGTCCATTTCTGAGCAATTCATTTGGAACTCTTGGTGGATGTGGGCCATTCCAGGTCAAATGGCTTATTCTGCTGGTTCAACTGGCCCAACAGACACAGTGAGACTTCCAGAGGCACTTGTAGCCAGGATCCTTCCCCCAGTCATACCAGCACTAACTGTACTGCTATGGCCAAGACAGGGGAAGGGGAAACAAAAACAAGCCAATTTTACCACCCATCCTAGAGAAAGCCACAAGCCAACCAAACTAACCAGACAAAACCATTGAATCCTTTGAGTATGCTCATTGTAGCTGATAACTATCAACCTGAATGCTTCGTGTATATTCCAGAAGTAAATTATCAAGCATCCCCAAATCAAGTCTCCCATCTCAAAAGAAGACTGAAAGCAAGCTTTATAAGCCCTGTACTTTTCTTATTTTCCACTGGGGAAACAAAAGCATCATGCTCAGAAAAGTTAGGAGTGGCTATCTCACTCATAGCTCTACTTCCTATTTTGATGGGAACATGTCTCCCTCTTGTGGATTTTCAGGATAATTCAACCCAGGAGAGTCCTCTCCAATTGCATGCCCTCATTTTATCGCCAGGCTATATTTCAAAACTCTAAGTCTTGGTCATTGATAGCATATTCTACTGTATGCTCATTCTAACTGAATACCAGAACACACACTCTGGCAACACATAGCTTCTCATCCAGAAGGAAGTGGCTCCCCGGCAACTGCAACCATACAGCCAGTATTTACTAGGTTAATATGAAGAGCATGTAGACCAGGCACTGGAACATGCAGACTTGGTTCCTATAAAAATTTACAAGTTAAAAGAGAAATCCAAACAGCCTGACTATCATTGTGTGTTAGTTGCTCCAGTGTGAGAAATTGCCCCAGACAAAGATGGCTCCAGAGGCAGACCTGAGCATTAATAACAGTGAGTGCCAAATGCTTACATCCAGAATGCCATTGCCCCTGTAAAGTCTGTTTCAGTTCTGTGACTACCAAAAGGATATTTTCTCCTCCTTACACAAAAGTTCACTCACTATAGGCATCCTGTTCTATCACTCCTCACAGAGAAATACCTCCAGATAGATACACTCCTAGTTCTTTGTGTTTTGACCTCAGTATTTTGCAATTATCTATGCCTAACTTTCCTTTCCTTCTCTAGTTATAGAAAAGACTCATTGGCCCACAGTCTTGGCCAGTTCATTACTTTCTCAGCTCTAAGCTCCCCTAACTTCTTTCCATTCACCTTCAATTCTGTTCAGACCACCTTTGCCTTCCCCATCAATACTTTGTTATACTAATAACTATTTATACCAGGAAAGAGCCTAAGAAAAAAAATCTCATGAAGGGTGAAGTGAAACTACACATCAGGGAAGACCCAGTAGGCATATAGGAAACAGACCCCAGCATGTGCATTACAAGTCACATCATAGACTTGTACAGTTGAGAAGCCTCCATAAGGCCAGCCTCAGTAGACATCAATACACTTCACCTCCCATGACCTTGCTGAAATGTTTGACCTTATCAGCCATGCCTTTGCCTGGAAATGATAACACACGTACATTTTATGCTGAACATGGACTCTGCTAACAGCTCTTCTTTGTTATGGAAATACCTGTCCCTGGATATCGCTTTTCTCTGTTCTGCCTACCTCTACCACTCTCAGCTTACATTTCTTCCAGCTCTTGAGCAGCTCCAGTCTTGTCAGACTCCGTGACTTGAGCAAGCAGAAGGCACTGACCATCTTTTGTGAATCCAGGGGCACCAGCCTGGACCTGCCTCCAACACACAGAAGAATTCAATAATTATGGGCTCTTCTCTCGGGTACAACGTTCAGCTGCTAGCTATCTAGATCCCACACTGAGCACCATGATCGCTACCCCTTCAATCCTCAGTGTCACTAACATTTCCTTACTAAACTGGTTCCCTCCTTTCTCATCTATGTTCCCAGTCAGCTTACCATCTGTGTGCACTGTCCACTGGTTCTGGTTCTCAACCCGTCCTGAGATATTTTTTCCTCTGCCCTATACTTATTCTTCCCACTGACTCTAGAGAAACTTCTTGTAATTCTGCCTTGATCCTTTATGCTTGGTGTTCTTTGTTAAAAGATTTACTGTAAAAAGCCTCCAGTGAGAGTGGACTGCTGGAAAACTGTTTCCCAAGCATGACCGCGTCTTGCACACATGAACTCACAGAAGCTATAACTTCATGAGACCATCACAGGATCAAACGAGTCAAAATCCCAGCATGGATATATGATGGGCTAATGAAGCCCTGTCCCTAAAATTTTTGGTACTTTATTCCTGCTGGGGAAAGAAAGTAAGTTTTCTCCAGGAATATGACTCCTAATAGCTTGCTCAATGCTCAGAGAATGGATGGCCGTAAGCGCATGTGCATACTGGAAGCACAAATTGGACTCAGTGAGTTAAAAATAAAGAAATGAAGGTGATATGGTGGGTGTGTCTACAAAGAGTTGGAGGGGAAAGCAAAGGATGAATATAATAAAAATACATTCATGCATGCTTAAAAGTCTCAAAGAATAAATTCCAAAATTTACTATTAAAAAGGAGTTTACTTTTGTAATGATTTAGGTTAAAGCAAAATTGAGAATACAGATAAGTTGTATTTCCCCTCTCCATATGTATTTGCAGCTACCCACTATCAATATCCCCCATCAAAGAAGTGTATTTAGTACAACTAATAAACTTATAATTGACATAACATTATCATCCAAAGTCTTTAGTTCTCTTGAGTTTATTCCTAAGGTCCTATAATCTAATATCTTTGAGCAAATTTGTAATAAGATATCTACCATATACTAATGGTTCCTTTGTTCCCATTCCGTCCATATTTTAGAAGACTAAGTTTTAAAAGTGAATAGATAAATATTAGCAAACAAGCATGAGAAACATCATGAAGATGGTTGTAAAAGAATAAAATGTTAATAACATTTATTAAGTCAAAAGCTAGATTTTCTAGGTATGAAACAAGAGTTGTTTAGAGGCACTTTGGTTGTGGTCTGTGTCTTTATCTGGATTGTTGAGACCCATCATCAGTCCACAAAACTCTCATGGCTCTGAAAAGATGGCCACGTGCTAGCTTGTGGAACTCGTAAAGAAGTTGGGTGACAGCACAAGAACTAGGAGGTAATACTGCTTGGTCTTACCTTATGCCTTAGGGGATGACCCTAGATTCTTCTCATGAGCTACAAGGGGTTTCTAAGTGGAACAGGGGAGCAAAAAAGAAACAAGAGATTTCTTAGACTAGGCCAAATGTTGCTAGTTTTAAAAATGGATGAAGATAAGCCCTCTGATAAGCTGGAGAGGCAACAAAGCTGGCTCTGGGGCTGCCAACACCGGCAAGACCTGGGATGGCCTCTGACATTCAGAACTATAAGTTTCATTGTACTATGCCACCAAGTCTGTGACAACTTGTGACAGCAGCAAGAGAAAACTAATAAAGCCACTTTTCTTTATTTAACCCAGCTTTTATTCCTTGGCAGTTTGAAGTGATATTTTAGAAGAAATTTAGAAAAAAAATGACTGATTAAATCTCTGACATTGTTCTAATATTGACCAAAAGTATATACGTAGATTTTGCCAAACTGGAGAAAATTAAACACTGCCCTAGCTACATGTCCCTTTTGGCTGTTATCACACTACAAATGACTAAGTTAGAAATTCAGATTTTGTGATTTAAAAAAAAAAAAGTTATTTATTTAAACACAAAGGGGAAACCATGAAAATTATTGCATATGGTATATTTTAATTTGTTAAAAATTTTTAATGTGTAAATTCTCCACTATAACTTATAAATATGTGAGCCAAAGTTATATCATGTAATCCAACAGTTGTCTGGTTTGGTGGTACAAGCCTTTAATCCAGCACTCAGGAGGCAAAGGCAGGTGGGTCTCTATGAGGTCAATACCATCCTGGTTTACAAAGTGAGTTCCAGGACAGCCAGCCCTGGACAAATCTATTCTCCTTTGTCTCTAATTTGTATTTACAAAATATCAAAATCTAAGTAAGCAGCTAAGGGATCTACACTGTCTAGGCTACAATATAGGGCATTATTGATTAACTAAAGCACACCATTTTTTTATATTTACACCTCATTTTATTGTTTTTTAAGTCTATTTTCCTAAACAAGAATTGAATCCAAGTTATATATACAGTATGCTATATGCTATAACAGATCTATTTTTTTCTAAACAAGAGCTGAATTCTAGTTGCATACATATAGTAGCAATTTAAGATTACCTATGTAGCAATTTTTAACTATCAGCCTTTTGTTACAAGTTTTTTTTTACTTATTATTAATCATACATTTATTTACATCTCAAATCATATCCAACTTCCCAGTTACCCCCTCTACCAACCTCCCATCCCATGATATCCCACTTCTTGGTTACCCCACATCTGCCCTCCCCTTTGCCTGTATGAGAATACTCACACACACACACACACACACACACACACACACACACACACACACACTTTCCTGCCCCACTGCTCCAGCATCCCCCTACTCTGGGGCGTCCTCCACAGAATCAAGGGCCTCCCCTCCCATTGCTGTCCAGCCAGACCATCCTCTGCTACATATGCAGCTGGAGTCATGGATCTCTCCAGATACACTCCTTGGTGGTGGTCTAGAATCTGGGAGAACTGGGTGGTCAGGCCAGCCTATGATGTTCTTCCAAAGGGGTTGCAATCCCCCTCCGTTCCTCCAGTCCTGCCAGCTTCCCCTCCAGGTTCCCTGAGTTCAGTCTGATAGTTGGCTCCAAGCATCCACATCTGCATTGGTCCATTGCTGGCCCGACTTCCCAAGGAACCGACACACTAGGTTCCTGTCAGGAAGCGCCTCTTAACCAAGACAACAGTGTTGGGTTTGGTGTCTGCAGACATGATGGATCCCCAGGTGGGGCAGTCCCCAGCTGGCCCTTCCTTCAGTCCTGTTTCATTTTTTGTCTCTGTTCTTCCTTTGGACAGGAACATTTCTGGGTTAAAAACTTTAAGATGGGTGGGTGGCCACATCTCTCGACCAGGGACTGTGCCTATCTACTGGAGGTGGTCTCAACAGGTTCTGTCTCCCCCTTCTCTGCACATTTTGGCTAAAGTCATCCCCATTGGGTCCTGGGAGCCTCACGTTTCCCTGGTGTCTGTGACTTCCAGTGGCTATCCCCAGTTTCTCTTCCCCCCCTGCTACATATTTTTGTGCAATTTCCTGATCCTCTGTCTCTCTCACACATATTCAGTTCCTGATACTGCCACCCTTATTTCCTCCCCCAGCTTCCTCCCTCCCCAGTCCCCCTCTCCCTTAACCTCCCACAATTGACCTGTTCCCCCCTCAACGGAGGACTTAAGCATCCACACTCTGGTCTTCCTTCCTTCTAGGCTCTATATTGTCTGAAGCACATCCATTTTTAAATGTAACACAGTGGAGCCTCAACCTCTTGTAATTCAATTACTTTGGTCTCCCATCTTAGACGACCAGAAGTACCAAGAAACCACATGCTTATAAGCTTTCCATAGATTCGGTTTTCTAGAATTAGAACTCCCAAGAGAGGTTATACTATTTCCTGACAGCCATTATGTATAACAATATTATAGAAGGTAAGAGAAATTTTCTATAGTCAGAGCTGACTGCATAGCCGTGCTTGTCAGTCACTTTCTACAAGCCAATTAAGGAAAGTACTCAGATGTAACACTTAAACAACATAAATTAAGATGGGCAAAAGTTAAATTCTGTCATGAAATTAGCCATGGTAAGTGAAGTTGCTATGAAAATGTACTTTATAAAAATAAATTATGTTTCTGTCCCACGTGTCATACAAAATTTTCTTGTTGAAACCACCAAAGTGACCTCACCTGCTATGACTAGGCTTCAATTTGAGAGAAAGAGATATTTGTACTAAGAAGTATGTAAATTAATGTGCTCCAAGGGTTCTAGTCTTCAGAATCTTTTGCAAACTTGAGGCAAAGTCTTTTATGTGTAAGGGTGGGCAACTTGATTGAATTCTTCCCCCGTGAAACTGACCCATTTATAAGAAAATGCATTGCTACAATGTGATCAGGGCAGAGGGAAGAGGGTACCCAGCCCTGATTTATTCTTTTCATCTTAAATAGTTTGGGAACATTTTTATGCTGTCTGAAAGTTCTTTGAGACAAGGAGCAGTGTTCAGCTCAATGTAATACTTACAAACTAAAGAAATAAAAAATGTTAACAGGTAAAACGTGCTGGTTCTGCAACTGTCGTATGTTCATGTTCTTGCCATTTCCTTTTTAATTTCTTGCTTTTAATGTGATTATTGTCACTTGGCTACTCATCTGTTGTTTTCAGGACATATTCAGGAAAGTCATGGGGCAAAAGTCTCTCCATGGCCTAAGCCTAAAGACTTGGAAACAAGATGGCATAGTCACCTACTCACGACAGGTGATTCTGACACAAGGTACCAGCACCGCAACATCTTAATGCCCAGGTTTAAGACTTTTCAAGCACCAAAATCATATCCAAGCTGTCATTGACATAAATAGGGTTCCCAAATTTATGTGCTATAAATTAAATCCCATCCTTAACATTTACTCTTCCAATTCTCACTATGTCCCTGTCTTGACCCTTGGACCCACTTGCTTTCTCATTCCAGATTGGCTGATTGTCTCAAAAGACTCTGCTCTCCCCACATCCCCATCTATGACTTCTGACTTACTTAGGGATTCCGTTGCTGAGAAGAGACACCATGACAAAGGCGACTCCTATAAAGGACAACATATAGGTTCTGAGGTTCAGTCCATTATCATCATGGCAGGAAGCATGGCAGCGTGCAGGCAGACATGGTACTGGAGGAGCTGAGAGTTCTGCATCTTGATCCAACTGTAGTCAGGAGAGACTGTCTCAGGGGCAGCTAGGAGGAAGGTGTCAAAGCCCACCCCCACAGTGACACACTACTCCAAAAGGGCCACATCTCCTAATAGCGCCACTGCCTGGGCCAAGCATATTCAATGTAGTTCTGTTTCACTTCAAATCCTGAAACACTCCCAATGTGCCATGGAGTCAGAAAAATCCACTTACCTCAATGTGACCTTCGTCTCCAAAAGGATATGGTTTCCTTTCATGTCTTCAGGCTGCCCATCCATGGCACAGTTACCTGCATACCTGGGTCACTGTTACTCCCATTCCTTTCTTCCAATCAGACTTCAGGATTTCATTTTCCACTTGAACATTCCCTCCAACACACTTGAGCTCATGTGTTCCAATATTCTTTAAGCCTACCAAATCCAGATACCCTCACCAGCATTTTCTACACAGAGAGAATGCTAAGCATCTCCTCCCAATAGCTTCTCTTGTCCTTCTAGCAGTATCTGCTACCCCATTCCCAACCAATATTGTTAGCTAATCCTCACATCCTATTCATATGTCACCTTCGTATATGCTTTAAAATCTAAATGCCAACATCTCTCTTTTCCATAATGTTGTCTGCTTTGACTTCTGTACCTGGGCACAATCCTGACAAAGCTCTATCATGGTTGAGTCAAACTATAAACCCCCTCCATCCTGGCATGCATGAAGTCAAACATATATAAATAAAAGCAACAGTCTTGCTCTATCTCAAAATGATCATTCCTAATCTCAAAGAGTTTTAGTGGTACCCAAAGAATGTATTGTACATCTGTGCTTAATGTTCTCACTAACCTGAAAACATTTTCAGTCCCTTAACTCAAAATTCAAGCTCCTTATCTTCAGTTTCCATAAATGACTTTGCTGCCTGTGTCTCTGAGAACATAGTTCTAGAAATGGCAGTCACCACCTCTGTACACTCAACGCAGGCCCAAGGTCCTCCTGCTCTGCACAGCAGAGAGCTCATGCCTTCACCTGGAGCCACCGGCTCTGCTTGAGCTCAAGGCTCCACAATCTCTCCTCAGATGAATTGTGTTGTTCATAGAATCTCCTCTTTCTCTTTCCACTTAGTCTTCTGTTAAGCACAGAGTCACCATTAATCTAAATATCTGTTGTCACAGTCACCTTCCGGTTGTTAAATGGCATCTCAATCCTTCACCTATGTGACTAACAGTTTTTCCTTTGGTTGATTTCCTCCCTGAAAGACATTCCTCCAAGTTTCCAGAGGCCCTATCCTTCTGTTTTTAATGTTGGCCATAAACCACTGTCCAGTTTCCCTTGCTACATAGAGCCGTTCTGTTTCGTCTTTCTTGCCTTCAGGATGCCCTCACAATAGAAACCCCGGGCTGTCTCTGGATCTCTCTTCTGTCTATACTCACTTCCTTGATGATTTATCTATCTAAGCTTTTGTCTCCTGCTTATAATTTCACCCCTGATTTCTTCCATAAACTACTCTACTCTCAAATATCCAACTGTATCAATCTTGTTTCTGCTTTAATAACAGAGCGGAGCAAGCAACTCAAAGGCATGGTGGCTTATAGTAACAAATAGTAACTCTTGCTTGTTTATCTTCAGGTTTGCAGAGGCATCTTTGCCTCAGGCTGCAAGTACCTGTTCCGGTCTGTTCCGCTCATCCCTCATTCCTACAGCACTTCAGCGGAAGACTCTTCTCTTCACAGAAACTCTTAAAGCTGCTGGATTTTTAACTAAACCAGCTATGGGCTCAGTTTCGTTGGCACACTGTGGCTTCTACCCACATTAAATTGATTCATGCCAGTGTCACAGCTTAACCAACATGAGTGACAAAGAGAAGCACACTCCAAGACAAGCCATAGAAAGGATGAAATATGCTTTAAACCAACTCCTTGTTTACAACCTCATTAGATGTTCAGTAAAAAATCTCTAATTTTGCCTAAGCCAACTTAACTCCCAGATCTGCTTCTTTATCAATTTTTCTTGTATCTTCAAAGCATAATTCCATCATTGCAGCTATTTCAAAACCCTTGAAGTCATCAATGACTCTTTCTCTTCTACAATCAAGCAACCATTGAGTGCACCTTCTAAATACGTCTAGAATCTGACCCCATTCCTGTCACCTCCATTGGTGATACTCAATTCAGATCGCCACCATCTCTTTTTCATAGTATAATAATGTCCTCCTAACCCATCTCCAGTTTTTCGTTGTGCTGTTGTGCCAGGAAACATTCGTGAACCCCAAAAGACCACCAAGGAGCTGAATCCAGTGCATTAGGGTCTCCTTATTTAAATTTGAGCTTGGGCTCCCTGCCAACCCTGACACAGCAGGAAGGTAGAGTCCTGAGCCTAGTTTTAGGCAAGCATTTATAGATGCAAGAAGCAGGTATCTACCCTGGTACACCTCTGATTGCAGAGGCCATTATGGCCTTTAACATAATTGACTGGTGCTAGGAGCCAAGCCATAAACTTAATTTCTGCTTCCTTCTGCATTGGTGGTTGG
This sequence comes from Mus pahari, assembly GCF_900095145.1. Classification (NCBI taxonomy): domain Eukaryota; kingdom Metazoa; phylum Chordata; class Mammalia; order Rodentia; family Muridae; genus Mus; species Mus pahari. The sequence continues at coordinate 41,935,738 of NC_034596.1, forward strand.
TAGACAGGGGCAGGATTGGAACCGGGTGGGGCAGATTTGTTGGGAGAATAACCTGGAAACTTGTGCTAGACACAGGTTTATTGGGGGAGATTAACCCGGAAACGCAGGTCATGTTGGGTTTAGCCTAGGAACTGGAGTTAGGCTTCGGTTTTATTGGGAGATAACTTGGAAACTAATGCTAGGTACCAGCCTTGAGTTCAAACTTAAGTCAGGTTCTCTAAGATAGAGTCTGAATCGAAAATTTGGTCTCTTAGTGCTACCAGATCACATAAAGACCTTTGGCATTTAGTACCCAGTACCACTCTTTTGCCTTTTTCAGACATTTATCTTCATTTTTCACTCATACCTCCCTCTAACCCTCCCAACAAATTTACATCTTGGCACACCATTTTCTCAATGTCACTCATAAGCCAGGCATGGTGTCTTACAACTCTAATCCTAGACTCAGGAGGCTGTGCATGTTTGAAACACTATCTGAACAACAAAGTCAGACCCTGCCTCTAAAACAAATAATTGAGGGGACATGAGAGGAATTACAGAGGAGAGGGGAAAGGGTGGAAATGGTGTAACTCTGGTAGTCGTGGATGCAATTTTCAAATTCACTTATTTTAATTTTAAAAAGACATTTATTCCTGTATTAAATAGTAAACATGGGCTGACATGACACACAACTCCCGGGCTGAAGGAATGACTATCCAGAGACTGCCCCACCTGGGGATCCATTGCATAAACAACCACCAAACACCAGACACTATTGTGGATGCCAACAAGAGCTTGCTGACGGGAACCTGATATAACTATCTCCTGAGAGGCTCTGCCAGTGCCTGACAAATACAGAAATGGATGCTCACAGCCATCCATTGGATGGAGCACAGGGTCCCCAATAAAGAAACTAGAGGAAGTACCCAAGAAGCTGAAGGGGTTTGCAGCCCCATAGGAGGAACTAACCAGTATCCCCCAGAGCTCCCTGGGACTAAACCACCAGTCAAAGAAAATATATAGTGGGACTTGGCTCTAGCTGCGTATGTAGCAGAGGATGGCCTAGTCGGTCTTCAAATGGAAGTCCCTTGGTCCTGTGAAGGTTCTGTGCCCCAGTATAGGGGAATGCCAAGGCCAGGAAGCAGGAGTGGGTGGGTTGGTGAGCAGGGGGAGGGTGGAAGGGATAGGGGATTTTCAGAGGGGAAACTAGAAAAGGGGATAACATTGGAAATGTAAATAAAATATCTAATAAAAAATGTTTTCAAAAAGAGTCAACTAATAATTGCTTCTAATATCAGTGGATAATTCAGACTACTAAGATCTGGTAGCAAGAGCTAGTTTGCCCTCAAGAATGAAAATTTTAAGCCAGATATGATGGTGCACACCTTTAATCCCATCTCTAGGATACAGAGTCAGATGGGTTTCTGAACTCGAAGCAAGTCTGGTATGCTTGCTTGAACTCCAAGTCAGCCATGGCTGTACATAGTATTACCCTGTCTCAACAATAAGCATGAGAATTTTGAGGAACAGCAAGGGAAAGTCCCTCTAGCTTTGTCTGTATACTTCCACCTGAGAGGTGAGTGCCTATCCATAGCATTCAGTGTCCCTTGGTTCCTTACATATCTGGAAGAGGAAGGAGGTAACCTTGGCAACCTCACACCAGGTAAGAGGTGTGGAGCCGCAAAAGATTGGTCCATGTCCCGACCAAGGTATCCCACATTTTCCTTTCTCAAATCATTTCTGAGCATCAGCCAAAACACATTAAAGGACGATTTTCATTCCCAGACCTCAGAACTTCAAACCTACCCTCAGTTTTTTGTTGTTGTTGTTGTTGTTGTTGTTGTTGTTGTTGTTGTTGTTTTCTCTATTTGAACATTGTCCTCAGTTGTAATTAATAAATCTTTAAAGTGAGCTTCACGGAAGGATTCTGTGGGTGCCTGATGATTGTGAGTATTCATACCAGACTCACGACTCTCACTTTCCAAACTGAAACTCAGGTGTCTAGAGTGTTAGCCCCTGTGCCACCTGCTTTGCAGCAATCTCTTCTCGGTGCCCAGGCAAGAGAAATGTTGTAAACCGCATTTCTCAAATAAAAATAAAATTATCTACTTAATCATTACCAAACTTAGGTCAGCTGACTCCATCTTAGCAGCAATGGCTTTTCCCCGTTACTCACCTCTCACCAGCAGTCCTGGGAATATTTAGCTGTTTTACCCACATATGTGTGTAGATAGGGTTTACCCTTATCAAGGGGTGAAGCCATCCATTTACTCTCCAAGAAATTAAGTAAATCAAACAAAGTTAACTGGTGCTCTTTACTTTAGGACAGTGTACTACTACACTCTAGTCCCCAACTACAGATTTAAGACTGTGTGCAAGGCCACAGACACAGAATTGAGTCACGGGTCCTCCAGAATCCTCAGTTAGGGACAAGAAGGGCGGTGGGGTTGGAGAGGAAATGCAACTGACAGCCCCATAAGTTAGATTCCAAGTTGGCAAGACCGAACTCTCAAGAGAGTAGAACTCTATTTAAGCCTAATGTTTGGGGGTGGTAAATTTATTGAACTTCTGTGCTAAGCAATCTCTAGAGGGCTGTTTATTCAGAGGAGGCATATTAATCCATTAAGCCAATGCTTTAACGTAAGCAATCAGACTTCCTACATTAGCTTCAGTGACCAAAGTGATTTGACCCATTTGAAAAAAAAATGCCCTCCAGGATAAGCAATATAAAAATAAATACATGAACATGAAATTCCATTTGCTTCATATGTTACACCTGCTAAGTTATGTTCTTGGCCTAAGCTTTTCTGTGACTCTGAAATATTACAAAACCTCCCACACTTTGAAACATGCATCTGATTCTAACAAAGAGATTGCAATAAAAGGCTGGCACCCACCTGGATAAGATGCAAGTTTTATGGATGTATTTAAAGGGAAAATACTGCATTTAAAAGGGGAGGTGACTTATGACAATATAGCTCTCCAAAATCATAATGAAATTAAATTATGTCTTAATTATAATTAGAAAATATTGGAGAACACTAAAATATGACTAAACCATTTATGGTTTCAAACAACTTTGCATCCTAAATACATTTATATCCAATATTCACTAAATCTCAATACCAGATTTATGGCAGATGTTAAGTGTATCAGAGTAACAGGATCATGGAAAAATACTAGCAAATTGCATCATACTAATAGCGTAAGGCAAAACAAATGTGTGTGATTAACAGTGACAGTCTGCAAGAACAGCTTAGAGCAATTTAATGACCCAGCAACCAAAAGGAGCAAAAGAAACAAGTGACTTTCACCAGGTGAATAGAAGCAACTTTAAAATTGGAATTGTTACAAGATGCTACTTAAAATGAGCTACAGGATAGGAATGAAAGAGGGCCGATGTGATTCTCAAAAAGCCTATTCTGTCAAGGTTGTTGAAGAACCAATTATTCTTCGGAGTTCATCAAATAAATGCCTCAGAGCCTGTCTCAAGCTAAAAAATTACATACAAGCATTTAGCATGTATTAGTTTGACCCTGTGAGCTGACCTCATTCATGAGATTTCAGCAGAGTTGTTGAAAAATACTTCAACATACCAGCACACCTTAATTGAACATGGCACATATTATAGCAGAGAGTATAATGTGCGAGATTGCATGGAAACAAGAGTGAAAAAGAAATTAATCTAATGCTGTTCTCTATTCCCATGACATTCCAGAATTTAACAGAGATTCACAAGCCACAAAACCCTCAAATTCCAGTTGCATTGACTCAAATTCCCTCCAAGTCACCCACCCACCCACCCACCCACTTGTCTTGTTTTAAATATTTATGAGCACAGGTTTTATGTGGAATAATTGTTACCTGTTAATTGTTATGTTAATAATAGAAAATTAAAATTCAACACTGAAACAGATGGCTTCTTTTCTACTCTACTTTGGTCTCTTTATCTTATTGAAAACTCTCCTGAAAGCCAAAACCCATTCATCAGTTGGATGTATTTTACAATATGTTTGTTATTACCCAGGAGGGGGTGTCAGTGAAAACTTCTCTTACTGAGACACAATTATTCTGATCTGGAAAGAGTTCACAACATGTTTAAAAATCAGCATTTGTCCAAATATAAATATTTTCCTTTTTTCATTACAATGAAATTTTGTGCCTTCCAGCACTGAAAGGTTTGGTATCTTGTTAATTGTAAATATGGCAAATATTTGATGTTCAGTGAAAATGGAGAGCATACTTTTACATAAAGGAAAAGTATCTCTTTAATGTGAACTTTCTGAGCTCTATAACTACACAATTATTATTTTTGCTCTCCACTCAGTGACCCTAATCTGACCTTCCATGCCATATAGACTAGGATGTCTTTTCTTTAATGTATGTTTTTGACATAATAATAGAAAATTAGGTGGTTGTCACTATATTGATTTATTTTGTCCCCTATATTCCATTCCATTTGTCGACATGACTTGTTCTGTGCTGGTACTATGGTGTTTTGGTTGTATGACTCCATCATATAGATGGAAATTGGGAGCATACCTCCAACATTGTTCTTTTTGCTCAAGTATGTAATGACTAAAGGAGTTCTTTTTTTTTTTTTCTAAATGAAACTCAGAATTATTGATCTATTTCTAAAAAAAAATCATTAGAATATTTATGGAGTAAAGGAATCATCATGAACTGTAGCTGAGGCTTGGCACTATGAGAGGCCATGGAAGGCCATTAGTAAAGGTGCAGCCTCGGTTGCAGTTGAAAACCCAGAACTGAAGGAATCATGGATAGAATTTGAGGCTTGGCACCATGAAGAAAGCCTATAAGAGGCTATTGGTGAAGCCTAGTTGCAGTAGAAGACCCCAGGATACTGGAGATGCTAGTACAATGGGATGACCCCAAGAACAGCAGCAGCAGTGGAGTGGAGTCAGTCAGCCTAGAGTGCTACAGAAAGCAATCCCTTTGGAGAAGCCCAGAAAATCATGTGTGGGTCTCAGACAATGGAACAAGAAGTTGCCTTGGAGCCGCCAAGATGCTAAAGATGCTAGAGCCATGGGATACTTGCCAAGGAAAGCTGCTAATGGAGTGGAACCAGACTAGGAGAAAGAAGTTTGTTGGGAGTCTATAAAGATGAAAAGGAGTTGGAGATTTGAAGACTGCTTTGACCTCAGACATGGAGATGCACAGTTTGGAGTTTGCCCAGCTGGTTTCCTGTCTTGCTTTAGGGATCGCAGTTAAGTGATTGGATGATTCTCAGAAGAGACTTTGACTTTTAACATTGTTGAGACTGCTATAGACTATGGGGAGTGGACTGAATGTTTTTACTATTATTATTATTATTATTATTATTATTATTATTAATATTATATTATTATTATCCTGCTATGGTTAGGTACGGCCCCCATAAACTCATGTGCTTGGACAAGCCTATGGGGGCTAGTGATTGGAATGTGATGGTTTGTATATGCTCAGCCCAGGGAGTAGCATGGTTAGGAAGTGTGGCCTTGTTGGAGTAGGTGTGTCACTGAGTGTGGGCTTTAAGACCCTTATTCTAGCTTCCTGGAAGCCAGTCTTGTTTGCCTTCAGAAAAAGATGTAGAACCCTCAGCTCCTCCTGCATCATGCCTGCCTGGATGCTGCCATGCTCCTACCTTGCTTGATGATAATGAACTGAACCTCAGGACCAATAAGCCAGACCCAATTAAATGCTATCCTTATAAGAGTTGCCTTGGTCATGATGTCTGTTCACAGCAATAAAACCCTAAGATAAGGGTGATGGCTCAAACAAATGATCATACCAAAGTCTTGCCAGCACTTAGTTCTCTGCTGGTACAAATTAACAATTGAAAATAAAGAGACAGTTTGAAGATTACTCCAACACTCCATCAAATTCTTGTAGATAATTTAGGCTAGCTTAGCAAATACATCCTAATGTGGTTCAGATTTCCTCAATATTAGGATAATCTGGTTTTGTTAAGACCTAGGTAGAATGTTAAGGCCTAGGTAACTATTACCTGTCTAGTCTGCCATTTTGTAGTTACTAATGTCATAAGAAAACTTTCTCAAATGCTGTTACTGCTGTTACTAGGATATTCTGTGCTTTGGTGGTCTTGGAAACTAATCACAATAGTAGTTAATTAGAACTGCTTTGTATAGTTAGCTTGAACCTGAACCAACCACCCAACAGCACTTCCTACACCTGTGTATGAGCTTTTATGGTATTTGCTTTTATAAGTTGTCCCTGAGATGGACTCCCTAAAAAAGAGAAACACCTGCACCAATATAAGAAACTATTTGGAATAAGACTTCTATTTTGAGTAAGGGTCAAATAAAATTTAATTCCTAAAACCTCAAAAAAAAAAAGAATATTTATGGAGATTTCATTGAATAGCCCACTGTGGTATAATAGTCGTTTTCACAGTATTAATTGTGAGATCACAATTCATGAATTTTCTCTAATTTCGTTTTTATTAAAGTTTCAATTTCAAAAGTTTCATTTAGCTTAAAAAGATTAAAAGTGTGACCATATAGTAAATAATATCTGAAATGTTTTTAAAAGATAAACATTCTGGAATCTGTACATTGCACATGCCTATAATCTTACCCCTTGGATAGGGAGAGGGACAAAGGCGGGACAATCAAAGAAAGATTGAGACTATCGTTGCCTATATAGCAAGATCCAGAGCAGGTAAAGCTACATAACAAGACCTTGCCTCAAAAATTTTTAAATAAAAAAAAAATTTAGTTGATCCTTATTTGATCCTTTCATGCTGTATGAATGTACCACCACATCACACTTTACTCCATAAAGATATATGGATACTGGAGCCAAAGAGATGGCTCAGCAAGTAAGAGTGCTTGCTGTTCTCGCAAATGACTGCATTTCAGTTCCCAATAGCCATGCCAGGTGGCTTACAACCAACTGTAATTCCAGATCCTGGGGGTACAATGCCTTCTAGCGGCCCCATACACGAAGAAAGACATATGCACATACACATAAACACAAATAAAATAAGTTTCTAAGCTATAGAGCTATTGTAAGATGAATCTACAGGCAACAGTGCAATTTGCCAAGCCTGATGACCTGAGTTTGACTCCCTGAACCCACATAGGGAAAGAATGGAGATAATTAGCTCTGACCTCTACACTCTAGACACAGTGTGTGTGTTCATGTACACACACACATAAATGTAAAATAACTTATGTAAGCAATGATTTTTTCAATTAAAATGAATAAATGTAATAACTAAGGATTTGGTATTAATGTCTGCCTCTATAGCATTCCTAAAATAGCTTACTAAGAAAATGTGAATACAGTGAAACATTCAGAGAGAAATCGGCCCCTAAAACTAGGATTGGCTGTGATTCTGCAATCCTCATTCCTGACACTCAAGACACTGAGCTGCCTTCTGACAAATTCAGTCTATCATCAGGCTTTAGCCCAGCTCTGACTGTATGAAAGTGCTTTCAGAGGGACCAGATAAAGTTGGGCATGGCAACATGTCAGCAACCTCATCATCACTTGCAAGACTGAAGCAGAAGGATGGGGAGTTTGAGGCCAGCCTGTTCTCTGTACTGAGACTGTCTCAACACAGGTATCAAGTCATCATTATTTCTCACACTACAGTGGGAGATTTTTGATAACTTTTACACATTAGATGATGGTAAGGAGGACAGCTGGAAACTCTCAATCATAAGACAGGATTAAAAATGTATACAGTCAGAGACACAGTGAGGAGCATGTGTGAGAAGTTTAAAGAAGAGCTGCCGGTGAGGATGAATCACAAACCAAGAGAAGAAAGACTATGCTGGGATATAATCAAAGCAACATCACTAGTGTGTATTTTAATGCCAGCTATGTGACATGGGTGCTGAGATCCAAACTTGGGTCCTCCACAAGAGCACCAAGTACTTTTAATCTTAGAGCCATCTCACAGGCCCCAATTGATGTGTATCTGTATGGGGTAAAGGGTTATGCTATAATTTATACCACTTCAATTCAAGAAATTTATGTATTGATTTGTTTTTTTTTTTGAAACAGGGTCTAGCTGTCCCGGAACTAGACTAGGATAGTTCAAACTTTCATAGAGCATGTAATCATGTGAAACAGAAGATAAAGTTTAGTCCTTCTATGACACAATCTGACACATATTTTTAAAATTTCACTCTACAATCAGTGTGAAAGATTATAGAAGAATAAGGCTGAAGCTAGAAAATACACACACACACACACACACACACACACACACATACACACACAAAGAACCAGCAATGACACAGTGTACCCTTAAGCATTAGAACTGAAAAATGGGGGCTGGTGAGATGGCTCAGCGGTTAAGAGCACCGACTGCTCTTCCAAAGGTCCTGAGTTCAAATCCCAGCAACCACACGATGGCTCACAACCATCTGTAACAAAAATCTGATGCCCTCTTCTGGAGTGTCTGAAGATAGCTACAGTGTACACACATATAATAAATAAATAAATCTTAAAAAAAAAAAAAAAAAAGAACTGAAAAACGGTTAAAAGATTGCCAAGCTGTAGAAGTGATAAGATAGGAGATACAGGCCATTGAATCTGGGTAGAAAATTTTCAAGTAGTATTCTTGGATATTCCTGGGCCTGACTTGGCCAAGCATGTGGCTAAGAAGATCAAATCTTGAAATTAAGATAATCTATGAAGACTCCACTAAAAAAGGTAGAACATGCAGACTAAAACATGAAAAACATATTAATCTAGTTACACTGGTTCAGCGTTCTTCTCACACTCACACCACAGTCCAGCCCTCACTCCAAACTCCAAACTCCTGGCTTCTCACTCATGATCCTCCTGCCTCTGTCTCCTGACCACAAGGATTATCGACACATGCTTTCAGGCCTGGTCCTATTCCAAGATTTGAGAAATAACTAGAACTCACTGTCAAATCTCACAGAGAGGAAATCACAGGTACTTAGAAGTATTTATAAATTAACATGACTAGTAAATGTTGCTTCATTGTTTTCTTTTTTGTATAAGTTGAGGATTTATCAATACTTGGCCTTTAAAGAGGTAGAAAAGTCCCTCCTGTCACTGCCGTGTACAGGACAAACTGACAAGAGTTTATGGTGGTGTTATTTCTAGTGCCCATCTTCATGGTGGATTCTATCTTGTTACTACCTCTCTGTGCAATGCTTTAATGAAATATATCAAAAGACTTAAAATATTACTTTCTGTAACTCAGCAATTCTTCTAGGAATTTGCTCTATGGAAATGGTCATATGTGCATGTAGATTTATGCATGAGGTTGCCTAGCATCCTATTATTATAACAGTGAAAAATTCAAGGATAACCCAATGGGATTGGCTAGCAAGCAACCAAAGCTATCTGTTGCCACACTAGCACAGATTCCCCATTCAAGTGGGTTTGTGTGACTTGCATATTCCCACTTTTTCTTTATCTCTTCTACACTCCCCTAATCCAAACCCTAATCTTGTCTTCACGATTCCTTTTCTACTTCGTGTTTGGTCTGGGCCTGACCACTGAAGCTCAGCTCTGCACTCTAAACCTTGACTGTCTATTCTTTTATCTAGTCTCCAGAACTCTGTTGCACAGGTCACAGTCAATCTGAAACTCAAGTGCATGTCACAGCGAGAAGTCAAACCTGTTGTGTGTTCTCTATTCTTTTCCAAGATGGAGTTTATTTTATCACTAATCACCCATATCTCATTTCTTGTGATTCTTATGTTCATGAAGAAATATTTCTAAATATGGGTGTTTCCAAGAAAGCAGAAGAGAAGAATAGTGTGATAATAATATACTCTAGAAAAAGCTTGTGTTCCTTGTCTATCTGGCCCCTCATTCCACTCTACAGCTGGGTCTTTAAGAAGATACAAATTTACAGACATGTGCCTCATAATTAGCTGCCAAAGAAATTGTTTCTATTGCAATTTTTGGCTTGTTATAGTAAGAAACCTTCATCCATATTGAGATAAAAAAAAACACCTGAGCCGTATTAATCAAGCCAAAATCGCTACAAATTGCAGTTGAGTATTTTGACTGTGACAGATAATCTTGGGTGTCAGTTTCAGAAGAACTTCAACTGAGGAATTGGCCTATCGACATATCTGTGGGGTATTACCTTGATTGTTAATTGATATAAGCTTGTTGTAGGCAATGCCATTCCTGGACAGGTCGAGCTAGGCTGTATAAGGAAGGTAGGAGAATGGAAGTCTAGGAGCAAGCCAATAACATGAAACATACCCATTTCTATTCCTCCACAGTTTCTGCTTCAAGCTTCTGCCTTGATTTCCTGCTTTGGCTTTCCCATATAATGTACTATAACCTGTGTGTCAAATAAGTCAATGTCTCCCCAAGTTGCTTTTGGTCGGGGTATTTATCAGAGCAACAGAAAAGCAAGCTACTACAGTAAAAGCAGCATCAATTATTTAAATGAATTTATTTTATTTAAATTAGACACTTGCAAAAAATCCTTAATCCAGGAAGTTATTAAATAAAATATGTTTTATCTCAGCCAATATCTGCACTAACAGGGAACAGACAAGGGAAGCTACCATTGCATAACTTTGAGGCCCTGGAATCTCCCTTGGTTTACTAACAAGCCCTTCTTTGGCAAGAACAGTGAACAGAGTGTAATGATTTAAATGATTGTCATCATTACCATGTAATTTGACCCTGCATTTTAAGGAGGAGAGGGCAAACTTGGTAGAGACCTTTTGTCACTACTAGTCTACCTCACCTTACAGAAGGAAATACTAATTTTGCCATTTCAAATGAGGCATGTTTAAGGATATCTGTGCTCCTCTGCTCAGAAAATATACTATACTGATTTCCACCTGCCTAATTTACTGCTCAGAATCAAAACCATTTTCACTAGAAAATAAATTCCAGGGTACATAATACATTTCCACTGTATACTAATATCCATATGAACACATAGACACATCTCAAAGTGATCAACAGTCTTGGGACATGAATATACTTAACAGTACCATGCTGAAGATAACTAAGAGATAAAGAAGAATCAGCTTTTTAATGATGTCCTAAAAAAAAAAAAAAAAAAAAAAAAAAAAAAAAAAAAACTCTGAATTTCTATTCATATAATCAAAGAATAGCCTGAGGCAAACCCTCTATAGATTTAAGACTAAGTCCAGTTATTAATGAAGGGCCCCCATTCTTTTGCTTATGTTCAGACACTAAGCTCATTAATTTAATGCCACCATTGTTTGCCACCTGGAAAAGTGAGAAAATGAGTTCTTCTCAGAGTGTCCCTTTGAAGGTAGCAGTTCACTCCCCATACTCGATAGGAAGTGACACTTAATTTGGCAGACACTAGCATGGGGACTAAAGAGAATGTGATTGCCCTGGTAACATAAGATGCACAATTGAGCTAACTCAGAGTGAAATTCTCTTGGTCACAGTGTCATAAGCAACCTAAGCCAGGGGCAGATGTAGGTTTGGGACAAGGGGGATTTTGAGGAAACTAAGGGGATTATGTTTTGATAAGTTGCTATTTTTCTTTCTCTAAGCCTTCTTTTCTGTTAAGTAACTTCGACATATCTGACATCTTCATTTCAGATACTGAGTACAAAACAAACTTTAAACACGCACATATTGTCACATTTATCTGCCAGGTGATTGCCGTCTTCCCTGGCTCATGTAAACCCGACTGAAGCAACGGTAAGATAATGTTTTGCTTTCTCTCTCTGTCTCTGTCTCTGTCTCTGTCTCTCTGTCTCTCTCTGTCTCTCTCTGTCTCTCTCTCTCTGTCTCTCTCTCTCTCTCTGTCTCTCTCTCTCTCTCTCTCTCTCTCTGTGTGTGTGTGTGTGTGTGTGTCTGTCTGTCTGTCTGTCTCTCTCTCTGTCCC
>NC_034596.1:41947675-41990179 GCF_900095145.1 Mus pahari
TCTCTCTCTCTCTCTCTCTCTCTCTCTCTCTCTCTCTCTCTCTCTCACACACACACACACACACACACACACACACCAGTGTGTGATAAAATCTAAAACCTGAGTAAGTCATCAATAGGGTCATCCTTTGAGACTCAAGTTTATGCTAACTAACAAAGCTAATGTGATTAACCTTCTGTGGAATCACCAAGAAAACTTTGAAATGAGCTGTTCTTAGGAGGAATTACAGTTCTTCAGAAGAACAAAATCATCAGACGCGTGTCTATCTACGGGATTATTAAACAGACCTGCGTGGTAAGGGCTGGGGAGCCTAGGAAAGCTGCACCTGCTCCACCTGGAAAGCTGTGTGCCTCGGCAGTCCCTATCAAGCACAGAAAGCTCAGACATTCCTTGGAGAGTCACTGGGATTTAGTCCAGAGAGGAAGGCCAAAGCACCCAGAGTGTGATGACACTGGAGGGTGACAGTAGCATGGACTGAGACACGTCATCTGAAGACGCTAAAGCAGACATACCCATGCCAGTTTTTCATTGGATAGCTTTCTTTTTCTTTTGTTTTTTTTTTAATGATTAAATTTATTTGATTTTCATGCACATATATAGGGCATTCCATTTACTCTCAACTGCCCTCTTTCCTCGTTTCTCTCTCGCCCCTACCATTTCCCCATCGTCCCCGCAGGTCCCTTTTCTATATTTACATCTTTTTGCTTTTTTTAATGACTCACTGTTTTTAATTTGGACCCTAGAAATGGCCACATGTTTGGAACTAGATAATGAGGCTCCATGAGACCGATCTTTGGTACATAACTGAAGACGAGTACCCCCATACCTAGAGTCTATCAGTCATCAATAGTTCAACAGAAAGGGGTGAAGTCTCATGAGTCCCTCCATGATCACATTGGTTGCTTTACAGGCTACTGGATAGCTTTCTATCAATGACACCCTCTTTGAAGATGGGTCTTATCCCCTCAGATAATTCTCTCTGGAAATGCCAGAACAGTGTGTCTGCAAGGTGATGCTGAATCTTGTCAAGTTGACGTTCAAGTCTAACCACTCTATCTGGAGAGTAGGATGACCTTAAATCTCACAAGTCTAAGTCACTGTAACCTGTGCTTTTTCTTCAGATAACCCAGTAACATGGACGAGCACGTCATTCTCTAGTGACAAGGGTCCTGAAAGGGAGGTGTCAGGAGATGAGAAAGATAAAGATAGAAGATAGACAAGATAAAAGCTGGGGTCACAACATCTTATACATACATTGTCTTATGCCAAGCAAGTTTATTAATAAGTACAGCATAATATTATATTATCTGAGAAGGGGTAGAGACAGCAAAGGTCTACAGAGAACTAAGTCATACAATGTTGACAAAAAGGACTTGAGATAGCTCAGACTCAGATGCCTTCAGATTGATAACTAACTTCAAAGGAAGATTCAGGTCCCCAGAAGTCACAGCCTTGACTCTCTTGAGACACTGACTCCAATGCTAAACCAGTCTTGTCACGTCCACTCCTGGACAATAACACAGAACTAAAGTTCCCTTTGTTCTTTCATCAGTGCTTCAGAGATCACTCTGGCTCCCCACAGCCCAGATGCTATATGTTGCTATAAATGTGAGCACAATAAGGAGATGATCTGCATAAAGTTCAGAAAACTAGAGTTGCAGAATAATTGTTTCTTAGAACTTATGTAGAGAGCTGGAATCTCGATGACATGAGTCACTAGACACATATATCTTGAGGCAGGTGTGATTCTCTACATTCTGTTATAACCCATGAGAAAGCTCCTTCAAAAACACTCAAGATTCCCATATGTTCACATTCCTTCACAGTTTCTTAGTTAACAACCGGGGTGCCAAGGAAGTTTAATAATGGAATGGCTTACCTTAGATGTGGTTTTCTAGTGATAGAAAGTGCAAGTCCCCATGAAATCTGAATGCTACAATTTACTTACTGTATAAATTGTAAGAAAGTCAGTCCTCAGAAGAACATCATTCTTAAGTGAACTGACACCCTCTAGTCCCTTAAGGTTATAATCAAATATCTGACAGAAACCTTTATAGAAGGACATGTTGACTGGGTTCATGGATTCAGAGGACTTCAGCCCATCCCCTACCATGACCCTTAAAAACCACTTCTGCCCATGGTGGCAGAAGCAAGAAGAAAGTGTTTGCATAATAGTGGACCAGTAAGCATAGAATGTCCATGCTAGTAGTAGGGTATAACCTAAAAAGTCCCGCCCTTACTGACCTACTCCTGTGAACTAGGTCCCACCTAATAGAGGCTTCACAGCTCTCCAAAACAGAGCTAACAGCTGGATAATAAGCATCCACAGCATGAGGCTGCCTGAGATAGTTCTAGTTTAAGCCACAACAATGTTGCATTAAAAATGCTAATATAAACTCTGGGCTTTCAGTGATAAGGATGTGCAATTGTAGGTTCATCAGTTGTAACAAATGATACAGTCTCTGGTAGAGGATGTTGATCACTAGACTTCCTGTTCATTCATGCTTTGCACTCAAACTTCTCTAAAAACTAAAACTCTTCTTAAAAAAATTAGAGCAACAGAGTTCAAAGCATACCATTGGGATTAAAAGAGACCACAGATTAAATGCTGATAGTACCCATCAAAGGCAGCTCATTTATCCTCCTCTCTAAACCCCAGGATCTTTATCTTATAAATAGAGATCCTAATATACTAGCATTATGAATGGAAAGGAAATAATTGTGATAAATCATATAGCACAGTGCCCAGCTATAGTAACTGCCTAAAGTGCACTCTGTGTGGTTAGACCTTAAATTGGGCAGTGTTTTCTAGAGGAGCAAAATCAAAGAATACACATAATACATTCATAGGTGTAGATTTACGAGAATGGTTTATACAGTAGGGGGATGCAGAGTCTAGCAATCACCATATGCATGCAGGAGAAACTAAGGAACAGGCAGATCCCCAAAATATTGCTGGCCTTCAGTTTCCACTGAGTGGAATTCATTTTATTAGCCAATGATTACAGCAGCAGCAGCAATGATGCACTGACCAACAGGAAGCAAAGGCAGGCAATGAAACAAAATTGTGTTTTTCCTCAGACCTCTTTATACATGGACCAGAATGTGCCACCCACACTTGGAGAGGATCTTCTCCCCAGAAAATTCTTTCTAGAAATGCCCTCATAGACCCATCTAGAGATATACCTCTTTGTTGATTCCAGATTGCATAAGATGATTGTGTAATTACCAAGATAAACCATCACAGTGCAGTTTTAGACATTACGGGCCAAAGAGTATCAATTTTAGTACTCACACTGAGGGAGGTATATAGAGGTAAGTTCAAAAGATGGCAGGCCACAAGAACAAGGTTTTGGAAAGATAAAGTATTCCTAGGCAGTAAGTTGTTATGGTTAATAAATAAATTGTTTATATTACCTCCATCAAGGTTTCTTAATAATTAAGGCAAACCTAATTATTTTGAATCTGAACTTAAATCACTTCCTTGACTAAAGGTCTGAGATGTTCTATATTAATAAGAGTATTATAATAGAATCGATTATTGTAGCAAATACTCAGGTAGGAAACCACACACCTCTGGAATCTAAAACAAAAAGAATTACAAATGGTTGTGAGCCACCACCTGGTGCTTAGAAGTGAATACTTGTCCTCCACAAAAGCCATATAGGCTCTTAGTCACTGAACCATCTCTGCAGGGCTGGGACTTAATTTTTCTTGTTATATTTTTTAAATCTATGTATTCAATGCTTTGAATTGAGTATTTAATCCATTCACTAGTTTCTGATGAAGTGGGTGCCTTCTCTTGTAGTCTGATTGTGGCGCCTTTCTTTCTCTTACTCATACTCTTTTTGTACATGATTAGTGTGCTGTGTTTGATTACTTGCTTATTATTTTTGCTTTTATGTTATACCTTTGTTGTTATGGTTACCATGAGGATTACTAAAAATTACCTCTAGATTATAACAAGCTATTTTTAACTGATAGCAACTTAGATTGGTCATGAAGACACTAGAACAAGCAAAATGAATGAATAAGAAAACGTTTACACTCAATTCCTCACTATATTTTGAATTTTGGGTAATCTCCTTTTGTATTTTTTCTGTGTATGCCATTTTTGCACATGTAGATATGTATAATGTGTGTGTGTGCCTGTTTACATGAATGTAAGCACATGTGTTTGAGGACCAAGGTTAACATCTGTTGTCTTTGTTAATCAGTGTCCACCTTATATTGAGTCAGATTCTCTTACTGAACATGAAATTAGGCTAGCCAGCTCAGAGGTTCAATTGAATATTAATAGATGAATGATAGATCAATAGATAGATAGATAGATAGATAGATAGAGATATTCTTTTGATTCTTCTGCATATACATACTATATATATATGCAAAAGAATCAAGCTAAACCTATGCATCCTGTATCTTACTGTATACAAAAAAAAATCAGAACAGATATAAAACCCACAACCCTGAAATCACTACAAGAAAACATTAAGACATTAGTTTAGGCAATTATTTTTCTGATAAAACACCTAAGACGTAGTCAATATATGTTAAAAAAAAAAAAAAAAAAACAGACAAATAGGATTTTATCAAAGAAGCTTCTGTACAGCAAATGAAATGTCAACAGATTTAAGAGACAGCCTACAGAATTGGAGAACATCATTACATTGTTATTCCTCCAACAGGGAATTAAAATCCAGAATATATAATTGACTTTTAAAGTTGACTAAGACAACAAATAATCCAATTATAAAATCGGCTGAAGAACTAGACACTTATCAAAAGAAGACATACAAATAACCAAAAAGTATATGAAAACAATCTCACTAATCATCAGGGAAATGGGATCAATAGCAAGATGATGTATATCTTGATTCTGTTAGAATGGCTATCATCAAAAGATAGGTTCTAGCAAGATATGGTAACTTATGCCTATCGAAAGTTCAAGGACAGCCTGGGCTATATGATGAGATCTTGTCTCAAAAAAAAAAAAATTCTATTGGTATGAAGGTTAATAACAATTTTCAGCCAAATAGGATCTAGCCTTGCCTCTTTAACAAACCTCTGGGCACACCTGTCAGGGACAATATCTGGATTAGGCTAACTGACATTGTAAGATCAGTTCACCATCGGTGGCATCATTCTGTAAAGGGAGGTCACAGACTAAATGAGAAGGAGAGCGTGATCTGAGCACAAACATCCATCTCTCTCTACTTCCTGACTGGAGATGAGATGTGACCAGCCACCTCAAGTTCTGGCCACCATGATTTCCCTACCATGATGGCCTGTGCCTCGGAACAATGAGCCATACTAAACCCTTTCCCCCCTCTAGGTACTTTTGTCAGGTATTTCATCAAAGCAACAAAGAAAGGAACCACCGCAGTTAGGTTCCACGATGGTCTTGTGTTTTACTACCCTGCCTACCCGCAGCATAGAGTCATAAACAATAACATGGTAATCAAGGGTTGGGTAGGGCTGGTGAAGTGAGGTCCTTACTCTGACACATAGGTCTCCATGATTAGTGTAAAGACCAATATAGTGGCTCAAACTTTGGATTGAGTACAGAGACTTCAGCTTCTGTGGGCTAATGGCTCTCACAGTGGTGTGGCTAACCCTGGGCTCTGAGGTGCTGCCCTGTACGATATCATTTGTGTTGCGTTCGCCAGCATCTGTAATCCTTTTTTCTGTCCTACAACCTGAAGTGAAGGAGACATAGCAGCGGCCTTGGGCAGCTCCATCAGCACCACCTAAGAGTATTGCCTGATGGTCAAGGTTGCAGGCTTTTACTGGCAATAGATTTCACCACAGTAGGCCCTATATTGGTTTTCCTCTGCAGGCTGGACTTAACTTCTCTCACCAACAGTGACAAACTGTCTATGTTGGGCTGCTTGGAGTCAGGAGAAGGGCATTGTAGATAACTCCTTGCTATTTTTTCCAATGGGATTCTTTGTTTTCTTATACTAAAAGCAGACAGCTCGTCTCCCACCTGATTTCTTTACCTCTTGTGATGCTAATTTGGTGCCTTCCTGCTTCTTATACCTATATGGAACCATCATGACAGCATGATACTGTTAACCCTAATGTAATGGCTATTCCTGGTTGTCAACTTGACTATATCTGGAATGAACTACAATCCAGAACTGGAGGGCTCACCTGTGGTCCAGACCTTGATGCTGGAAGACATGAGTTTCTGATCTGAATCTTGGCATGGAGATCTTAAGGCACAGTAGCCGTGAAAAGCTTAGGCCTGGCCTAGGTAGTACACATCTTTAAACCCAGGAGACTAAGGCAAGGAGTTCAAGGTCAGCCTGGGACAAAACAAGCCCCAGATCCAGGCATGGTGGTACACACATTTAAACTGTGCCATACCTTCTGCTGGATAGCTACATAAGGACACTGAAAGAAGGAAGATTCTCCCTTCTTTGCTGCTTACATTTACATGCCAGCACATCTGCTGGAATCTACTTCCACAGAAGAACAGCTGAAACAACTAGCCTTGTGGCTAGCAACTGCTAGATTCTTGGACTTCCCATTCACAGATGACCATTGTTGAGGAGTTGGACTACAGACTGTAAGTCATCATAAGAAATTCCCTCAATATAGAAAGACATTCCATATGTTCTGTGATTCTAGGGAGCCCTGACTAATATACCGAAGAACTGTGTTCTACAGCACAGCACTTACATTCCCTAGCACTTAATCACAGATTTCTGAAGTAATATAAGAAATCACGTTTAAGGACCTCACAGTCAAGCAGCAGCCTCTCCTGTTCATGATAAAAGAAGTCTTTGAGTAAGTGCTTCAGGGACAGGATGGGAGCAGTACTTGCCTTAAATAAGAGCAACTAAGACTAGAAGACCTTTGAAGTTTGCGTATGTACTCCTTATGCACACATAGTTAGACCTGGTTTTGCTTATTTACATAGATATTGAATTTCTTCTTGTGGTTTTCCTGGTTAAAAACACTTCCCCCATGCCCTTCCTTCATAGCAATATCAAATTTGGCTCAGAAATTATTTGCCCTGCTAGCAGCTAATCAATAAATCTTTGAATTATAACCGGATTGAGTCTATGATCTTTTCCCACTGGTCACAAATTCCATAGCATCTAAACTAGATGAAAGCAGAAAAGCTTGTCTTCCTCCAAAGTCACACATATCATGAGGTACTGTGTTTTAGATTTTTCAGGTAAACTGGAGGTGGGTTGGGATGGGAACAGAAAGGAAAAGGCAGGGAAAGGTGAGTCAGGGGGAGATGGAGGGAGAGAGTAGTAGAATAGGTGGCCAGAATTGAAGGTCTCTTGGGGGAAAACATGGAAACCTAGTGCAGTAGAAACTCCCTGGAATCTATGAGAATGACCCTAGCAAAGTCTTCTAGTAATGGAGATATGGCGTCCAAACTGGTCATCTTTTAATGCCAACCAAGGCTCCAGCAATAGGACCAGGACATCAACCCAGCCTACAACACTGAAAAGTCAATGAAATGATTCCTAATGATGCTCATAGATTGGTGACTAGCATAACTGTAGTCAGAGAGGCATCATCTAGCAACTGATGAGAGCAGATGCAGAGAGCCATAAACACTAGGCAGAGGCTAGGTAATCCCACAGTAGAAGAGGAAGGATTGTAGGAGCTAGAGGAGTTGAGGACACCACGAAAACACAGCACACAGGATCAACTAAGAAAGGTTCCTAGGGGCTCACAGAGAGTGAAGCAACAAACACAGACCCTGTACAGGTTCAAGCTACATCCTGTGCATATACTTTATAGTTATGTAGCTTGGTGTTCTTGTGGGACTTCCAACAGTGTGAGTCAGGAGGTGTCGCTGACTCTTTGACCTGTGCTTGAGACCCTTTTTCTTCTACTGGGTTGCTTCATCTAGCCATGATATGAGGGTTTGTTTCCTTTTTTTATAAGGAAAACAGAGAAAGAGTTGATCTGGGGGAGAGTAGAGGTGAAGGTAGGGACTGCAAACTGTGGTGGAGCTGTAATGTATGAAAGAAAAATAAAAGTTAAAAAAAAAAATCTCTGTTAAATGACATCAAACAAAGGACAAGTATTTCATAAATGTTTCGAAAAGAACAAAACGACCTAAACCCGACAGCATCCCGCCCTTGAATCTGTGATTCTATGCCACCTTCCTACAGTGCAAATGGAAGTTTGTTTAAAAAAAAAAAAAAAAGTGAGAGAAGAAAAAGAAAGCACTGGGACCTTTTGTTTAATGAAATGTAAATGAAGCAGTTACTAGGTCACCAAGCACCATGTATGCTAATTCTGCAGCGTTCCTTGAATCTGCTCTTCTCATCCCAGATGGAAGAAGCTTTATGTTGAGTGGGCTTCAATATCAGCTCTGAGTTGGGCAAATCTAGCTTCTGCTCTGATCCCACTCCCTGCTTACTAGTTTTATGAGCTTAGGAAAGATACCTGTTGTCTCCGAGCCCAAGTTGTCTCACCTGCAAACCTCAGGACAATGTTGGCTGTCTCAAGTTCAAGAGAGTGAGTGATGCTCTGATTATTTCAGAATCTTATAAAGTGTTTTGTAGGGTGTAATGAAGATAAACAGACGAAAAAGAAGATGCGGAAAGCAAAGGGAACCTCCTCAGTACCCATCCAGATAGCCAGGACCCTGCTGATGATGTTCTGATGTCCACCAACTCAAACTCACCCACTCAGACAAGCATGCACTACATTTGTCCTATAGACTGTCAACACGCTGACAGGCTCTCTCTTTCTCTAATTCCTGTCTTCCAGTTGCTCCAGTCTGTTCCATACCAACTGCCTTTTCCTTTCTAACGACTTCTGCTAACTGCCAGCTTTATTGCTCTCCTTCTTAACCTTTCCTATGGATATTTCCCTTCTTAGCCTTCTACTGCTCACTGCATCAGCTACCTACTTCTTTCAGCTTTAAGTTGCCCAAGAGGAAGTGTCAGATGGAATTACTGCCCTTAGAAATAATAAGAACAGAATCTGAGGCCCAGTCATTATAGACCACAGACCATCAGCCTGTGGATGGACGCCTGGGAAACTGGTGATCTTTCTCAATCAGCTCAATTCTTGACAAGGGTGTCACATCCACAGATAGAACTTTAAAGAGCAAGTAGTTAACATGCAAGCCCTCAATTTTTCTTTAGCAAGGACAGTATAACTAAACACTTATTGCCATGATGTGCCCAATAACAGAGTGTGTGGGGATAAGGCAAGATAGATAGCTGCTAGTCCAGCACCTGGCATGAGACAAGTGGTTAATAAATCTTAAACCTGCCCTTCTCTTGTCCCCATTCTTACAATCTTATCACAAACCCAAATTTTCTCTAAAAACTACATTGGCTTGCCTTACATCTTGTTTCTGGTCTTGTCCACCCAAATTCTTCTCTCACTCCTCTACCACCATTATGTGTAGAAATCAAGTTATCTAGCATAAACTAGATTTGTTTAATGTGCTAGACATAGGTTATTGCTATGTGCTAGACACTTCCTTAGATGACAGAAGAACAGAAAATAATGAAGTATTTATTAAGGAAATCAAAGAATGCTGAAAATCCAATCACCATAAATATATACTATAAAAGGTTCATCAGAGAAGACAAACAGAATAACAAATTCTTCCCTAATCTGCAAAAAAGTAGGAATTGGGTGAGACTAAAAGAATGTAACAGGCCAGAAAATGCTGAGAACATGCATTTCACAGACTGGGGCACAAAGAATTTATAGCTCTCAGGCAAGGAATTGGGGCACATTGAAAATAGGAGAAACAAAACACTACTTTTAGGATTTTTTTTAAGTGCTCCATTGATCACTGGCTCAAAACCTGCTGTGTTGAGTAATCAATGACCCAGATTTTTACAATATAATTTTTTAGTTTTAATATACATACGTATATTATGTCTCTCCATGAATTGGGTGATATGGCATTTGATATAAGATTTCTCTTCTAGCTTTTTATCACTACAGATACATACAGAGAGAAGGGATGCTCAAGGAAACTTGTGGCAAATGGTGGATCATGGAATGTACTACAGAGCAAGCAAGTAATACACGTTTCTTGCATCAGGAACAAAAGAGCAAGAGAAAATGGGCTTTCTGGTTTTATGACAATTCTCTCAGAAAATGAGGGGTGAGGTGAGAACTATCTTCTAAGAGTAGGCCACCAAAAACCCAAAGATCACCAACTAGACCTCTCCACATAAAAGATGTGCTACGTCCCAAGCAGCGCCACCTTGAGTATTGAAGCCCTTAATCATGTCAGACCCTGGGAGCAGACTCAGACCAGCGCCCATCCATCTTAGTTACTTTTATATTTCTGTAAATAGACACCGGGACAAATACAACCAAAAAGAGAAAACATATAGCTGGTGGCTTGCTTATAGTTTCAAAGGATAAATAGGGTATAACAGTCATGACAAGGAGCATAGGAGTGGGTGAGTAGGCATGGTGCTAGAGCACTAGCTGAGAGCTTACATGTTGAAACAACCACAAAGTGGACAGAGATAACTGGAATGGCATGGGCTTTTGAAACCCCAGTGTCTTAGTTAGGGTTTTACTGCTGTGAACAGACACCATGACCAAGGCAAGTCTTATTTAAAAAAAAAAAAAAAAAAAAAAAAAAACATTTAATTGGGGCTGGCTTACAGGCTCAGAGATTCAGTCCATTATCATCAAGGTGGAAGCATGGCAGTATCCAGGCAGGCATGGTGCAGGAGGAGCTGAGAGTTCTACATCTTCATCCAAAGGCTGCTAGTGGAAAACTGACTTCCAGGCAACTAAGGTGAGGATCTTATGCCCACACCCCACAGTGACACACCTACTCCAACTAGGTCTCACCTATTCCAACAAGGCCACACCTCCAAATGGTGCCACTCCCTGGTCCAAGAATATACAAACCATCACACCCAGTGACACTTCCAGTCCTCCAACAAGGCTACAAGGCCACACCTCTTCAAATAAAATCATACTTCCAAACCCTCACCAAACAGTTCTTCCAACTGGGGACCAAGCATTTAAGTGTATGAGCCTATGGCAGCCATTCCCAGACAAACCATCAAGCAACCTACAGCACAGGACAGTTTCCAACCTTATGTGATGTAGAGTATGCTTTCTCACAGAACACCTGGGACTGCATCTAGAAGATGAAGCCACTACCATCAAGAGAAGCCAATGAAAGCCAATGTGGAGCATCAACTGAAGAATAAAATGAACTACACTCACATGTAGGTTTCTGTGTCCACTGGAACACAGTGTCTTCTGTGCCCCAGTTCCAGCTTGGCCCCCTTCTTGCATTACCAGCCCACCCTTAACTCCTCCCCTATGTGTTCTATGCACTGAAGACAGTCTGGGATTCTGTGCTTTATGCCTCTTGCATCTGGGCCCTTCAACACGTTCTTTGGAAATCTTTATTTGGCACATCCCACAATACTTCAACATAGTCTTTCATGATGTTCAGAGTAGTGTTAGAAGGGATTTTTCTGTGTGTTCCTTATGTTTTGCTTACAGTTTTGGTGAGCCCCTTTCCCAACTAGTATTTCTGACAGACAATAATACTTACATGCAGTGGGAGCTGGTTTAGGATGGAGGTCATGGTCACTATTGGCCAGAACCACCCAAACATTTGCTTCATTTTTTTCCTTTCCTGTCACTTCTTCCTCTCTGTTTTCAGATAAGACTTTCACCCCCACCCCCTCTCTTACACACATGCATGTATGCATGCATGCATGCAGCAGAGGTTTCCAAAGCTTCTCTCTCATCACACAAATGTATAGGGGAAAAATTAGCTTCTTTATTTTGTCTGTAACAATCTAATTTTCCTCATTAGCACCCACCTGCTGAGGGTAATAAGAACTGAGTTCACTCCTCTCTTGTAAATGAATCCAGTTCTCTAGAGAATACTGTCTTTTTTCAAACAAAGGTCCAGCTCTCTCTCTTTTCTTTTCCCCAAAAGGACAACTAGAGGTAATTGTGTTTTCTGTGTCCTCCGAAGCAGGAAAAAGAGGCCTCAGATTTACATTCTCAACCTGGTTTTGCTGGGCTGACAATCATAGCTGTGACTGAGTCAGCTGGCTAAGGGTCCTTCTGCTCCACCTGCCTAGCGGAGAGACTAGACACTCTTCAGATGTTGCTCTCCAGTAGCCTCCATCCCGCTCAGTGTCTGACATGGAGCTGACATTGAACAGAAGGCAGAAGCATCAGCAAATGGCACCCTTTAATGTCCTAGCTCTTGTGCCAGCTTCAGGGTCCTCGACCAGATAATGTCACAGTTCCTTATGTGGACCTCAGGTATCAAGACACTTAGCCCTACAAGTGTCACAGTTCCCTGTTCAAGCCTCAGATATCACTATTCTATGCTTTTGGCAGGGGCCACTGTTAAGAATCACCCAGACCCTAAGATCCTTGACCTTGAAAAGCTGAAGCTCTTTGCAAATGTTCTGGCAACCATAACTTGGAGGTTTTCTTCTCTGGTTCCTTACAGCCTTCTCTCATCCAAGTACTAATCTGCTTGGTTTCCAAGATCAGATGAGACTGGCATGTTCAGGGTGGTATGGCTGGAGGATCCTTACATACTTCTGGCAGCTCTCCACCTTCTTAGCATCCCACAGATTATACTTGCCTTCTTCCTGCCTGGTTCCTCCTTTGATTTTCAGTGGCCAGTCCATGATGAACTTATGTACTTGCCTCTGTCAAGACAGAATTCAGGAGCCAGAACACCAGGAAGGGTGTTCAAGAACTGTGTTCTTGGAAGCAGAGTGTATCAGGGCAAATATTCCTGCCCACTGGAGGAATGGCTTGGTTGGGACCAATGGGCAGTTCATGGTAGCTGTGCAACACTGTCACCTCAGTAGATTCCAGCCTATGGATATTGCTAATTCACATACCAAAGTGTCCACCTAAGTTCAGCTACTCCCTTGGCTGTCAAGTGGCTGGTCATTGGTTTCTTCTGGGAAGCCAGAGACTAGGACCCAGGAACCCTGTGCCATTACAAGCTTTTCCACAGCTCAGCATCAGTCTCCCTGGGTATCAAAAGGCAAGCATCAGCCACTGGAATCACCTCCAAGACCACCACAACTCTTAGCTATCAAGCAACAGTCCCAAGATGTTCGATCCAGTGGAAAGCAAAATGGTTGTTCCAGACCACCAGATGCATTGGTGGGGCAACCAAGTGATCTTCAGCTGTCAAGCCAGCCTTCTTTTGCATTTGCTAATGCTCTGCTGTCTGAATTATGATCATCCTCTCTTATTAACTGTGTGGTCCTGACTGAAGTGATTTATTCTGCCACTCTGAGCTATGGAGCCACCACTACTCTGCCACAGCAACCCTCCACAGGCAGGATCCTCCAGACGGTTTCCTGTTCTCCCTCTTTTCAAGGCCAGCAGGAAAATATGAGGCCCAAATGGTACCAGAATGAAAAAAAAAAAAAAAAAAAAAAACAACCTGAAGGCGCTATATTATGGTGAAATGCAACCTAGTTGTTCAATAAAAATGTGTAAAGTTCCAAGATTAAAATAATTTTTAACAAATTTAATTCTCTCAGTTCACAGGTATTATTTTTAAGAAGCTCTCCCATAAATGGTAATATGATATAAACTCAATTCAAGCATTATAGCCATTGACAACAAACAAATTTGAGATTTTTCCCCTCTTATTTTAACTTGTCATCATCACTAAATAGAAATATCATGTTAGCAAGATCAAATCTACTTTTAGAAACTCTAAATTCCATGAGAAATAATCATGGCATAGATATACAGATGACTGAGCAAATGTACCTGGAGATGATGCTGTCTTTAGGGTGGAAAACAAACTGAAGATATCACGGAAGATCAGTGAGAGGCAGAGTTAGCCAGTGAGATGATGGAGTGCAGGTGTGGAGGGAAGATTGAGAACGTTCTCTCACCAGGTATCCTCCATAAAGTGCTATGCTGCTCAAACAAAGTAAGTATCTAAGGGTCAACTTGAACTTAGGATGAAACTGTACAAATGGTTTCACGTTGACAGACTCTTTTAAATAGGTTGAGAGTAAAGAAAATTAAATACACACATCTTGCCTCCTCTGTGTTGTCTGTATAGCGAACTGAGCAGGGCTTGGCCCCCAGCTTCTATTCATTGTCCATTAGTGGAATGTAATTTTTTGCTGTTGAAGAGAAGAGAGAGAATTCAGATAGTGGTTAGTGGGTGATTAATCAGTGCTTGGATGGGGAGAGGCTACTGTGTTCAGGGGAGAAGTGTTAGGTGGCATTTAATAGTATGTCAAAGGGAGGCAGGATCTTTAACATCTTCCTTGTTAGAAATAAATACACTGAAAATCTTGTTCTTTAAAAATAACACTTAAAAAAAAAAAGAGCACTTAAATCTAACTCAGAGTCAGGAGTTCATTGGTTTATTTCTCTAAAGAAAAGCCTTCTCAGAAGAACGCTGTGCCATGTAAGTAAGTAGCCAGGCATGAACTACTCCATCACACCAAATGCCTTCTTCTTCCTTCTGCAAGGTATTGAAAGGCTCATTTAATCCAATGACTCAATTGGAACCTTTATAATGCATTTTATATGACACACAATTTGTCTAGGTTTTAAAACGCATTGGAAGAATACCTTTGTACATTTCAATGACCCTGAGAGTGCCCTGGTAACTTTAGATTATATGGATATTGTGCTACAACCTGCCTGCTTAACTATAAATTTTTATCTCCAATTAACTTCTGCTTATGATCTATTTAAGCCTTCAGAGAAGGTGGGATGGGGCACAGTAAGGCAAAGGCTGCTTCCTACAATAAGGCTGCTCGCAATCAGTTTATAGGTATCAAAGGGCAAGGAGGCCAACAAAAGCTGCACGAAGCAGGGGATCTTGCCATCATTTGGCCTCCACTGAGCCTGAATGTGAACAAGCTAGCACATTGAACTAAAAAAAAGGAAACATTCCAGCTAAGCAAGGCAACAAGGTGTAGAAAGTGAACAGTGCTTTCCCCCTGCAGCAAACACTAGCTCCAAGAATCTACGAAAACACTATCAAAAAGCTCCCCACCACAGAGGGACATTCATCAACACAGATGTGGAGAGATGCAGAAATACAGTCCTAGAGCATGTACCAGTGTGTGCACAGAGTGGAGGTGAAATGACAAGAAATAGCCAATCCAAAAGTCAGAGAGCTGAGGTCAACTTTGTGTGATGCTAGAGAAAGAGTAGGAGGCAAGGTGTGAATTCCCAAACTGAGGTGTGTGCACAATACTTATAGCTCAGCATTAACTGTTTCCTCAGTATGGCTACAATGCGAGCCTCTGTTTCTGAAGGAAAGCATATGCTTTTGACGAGGTAGACATTCGTAATATCCTAGGTTCTATAATAACGTAATTGGCATCCACAGTCATGAATTAACCTTCCAAATAGCTACTAGACTCCATGAAAGGCTGTTTTGTGTGGCCTACATAATACCACATGGAAGCAGAATGATTCACTGTTCTCCTATAAGACATACCATGAAATTGCTACTGTGGTGCCAAATGACCCTTTGAATCCTAGACTACTTCTTATGATTTATGTTAAGAGGATACCCAGCAAGTTCAGGCCATATCCAATCATGGGGAATGAATGACTATTCAAGCTAAAACTGCAGACTGCATATCAGAATCTCCTGGGGCTACATACAAACCAACCAAGGTCTAGGATAAACATGCTTTTCAGAAGTTTGCTAGAAGGGTCTGATGTGTAGCCAGGATTGTCCAGCTGAAGACATTACATGAAAGCAGGAAACACAAGCAACATAAAATAGAACACAATCACAGGACATTACAGACTAGCACTATTGCTACAGCAACCAAATCCTAATAAAGGATGTGCAGAGCTGAAACCCAGCTACAAGTCAAAAATGAGCAAATACGCAATGGTATTCAACACAGATAGCTGCTGTGTTGAATCGATTGGCTTTGCCCTGAGTACACATATGCATGACTGGCACAACCCAGAAAGCCTGTAACTCCTTTGGCACACAGATTGGTTTGTGCTATGGGAACAACTCAGAATCCACAACAGCCTAAAGCATAAGAGTGTTAGTTTTACTAATAACTCACAATATCACAGGTGAACTGAGACCTCTGCTCTTAGCTCAGGACCCATTTCCAAGCAACATCCCAAATAAGAGTCATGCCTGGAAAGAGCTTGGTTCCACATGTGCTAGTTTCTGACTTTCCCATAGTCCTTAATAAACCTAATGAAATTGGCCAGTCCTTGTACATACTACATAGCAAAATCAACCCCCTCAAAACAAATCACAATTTTTTTTCTTTTAAATATTGGATTTTGTCTATTAATTTCTTTGGGTTACCATGTTAATTAATTATTACATACATGCAACCTACCTTCGCATGCTTGAGAACTTCTACCAAGAAGCATTCCTCAGTGCTATGTGTAAGATTTCCATGGGCCACAGGGGCTTTCAGACCACCTCTACCATGCCCTGGGAACAATCACAGTACAACTGATGCTGCCCTGCCCTCTGATTCTCTGCAAGTCCTCCTTTACAGTCAGTTTTGCTTTTCTGTAGTTGTTTTCTGTTGTTTTGAACTCTACTACAAATGCTCAATACTCTACTAAGCTCCTCTCCAGTGACAAACTTTTACACATCAGGAGAGAGGTAGATCCCACCATGGGCTGTCTCATACTAACCTCGCCCTTTCAGACTGGAATAATTAACAAGTCAGCCATGCATAAACAACTAGCTCTACTCAGTTTCTGACCAGAGTTTCTCTTCCTCTTCAGAACTAGTGATTGGTTGTTTTCTTAACTATTTCATGTGTGTACTACGAGAGTAAGACTAGTTTTCAGCCACCCTTTTATCCCAACAATTCCCCTATCTCCCTTTCTTACAAATCAGGACACATGAAGAGACAGTCTATATGGAGACAATTTCCCAAGGAGGCCTCTGACGCTAAACCATACAACCTGATCTCCAACCCTCTCAACTTCTAGTTTGGGAATCATGGGCAGGTCCTTCAACCTCTCCATCTAAGCCTTTCCTATGTATAAAAATAGGGAAATAATAGCACCATTCTTTCAGAGTTGTTGTGAGGATTACACATTTATCTATGTGTAAAGTCTTAGAAGTTATCCTGGTATCAAAGAAAAATCTACCTGACTTGCCCAAGACTCTTGCTAAGGGCTCTGGAGAGGCACATATTGCTTGCTAAACAAAGCCAAATCCCAAGGCACAGATTGGATGCTAAACACAGCAAAATCCCAGGCAAAGCATGTCATCCCTACAGGGTTGGAAAGTACACTCAAGCTTTACCAAAATAAATAGGCCTTTCCTTAAGATGCTGTGGGTGGTATTTTGTTACAGCAAGATGATAAGTAACTAATAAATGATGTCCCTAATTCATCTTACTTTCCAAATCCAAACCAACTTAGCAAGCAGGATGCATGACATTCCAAACCAAAATCCAGTATGTTTCTGAGAGCTCTTGCTTCTTCAAAGATACACACCGAAAATAAAGACCCAATTCATCCGCAGCCCTTTGTTCTCGATGTCTGGCACTGGAATCAAATATTCACATTTCACTGCGATTGCTCCTTTTAATTTGTAAGGTCGACGTGTTAGAAATGGGGCTTGCAGCTGGGCGTGGTGGCGCGCGCCTTTAATCCCAGCACTCGGGAGGCAGAGGCAGGTGGATTTCTGAGTTCGAGGCCAGCCTGGTCTACAAAGTGAGTTCCAGGACAGCCAGGGCTACACAGAGAAACCCTGTCTCAAAAAAAACAAAAAAGAAAAAAAGAAAACAGAAAGAAAGAAAGAAAGAAATGGGGCTTGCTTTTTACTAGTGCATTTGCTCATCTTGTTGGCTGAGACGAATTTTATTGTACTGAGAGTACATTTCTACTGCCATTTGTCCCCAATATGGTTCAGCTTTCCTATCAGTTTGATATGCATACCCAAATATTTGTTCATCATTTAGCGTCTTTTGAAACTACATCATCACTAAGTAACAGAATATTAAAAATATGCCTGATGTATTGGCCCAAGCTCACACAAGTATATATACATGCAACATACTTGGAGTGATGTCACCAAAATGTCATAAGCACCGCTGTACTTATTACTCCAAAATGATGTTATCTTGGAAGCAGAAAATAAAATAAGTAAGAAAAAAATGGGAATGCGGTACCAGTTACGAGCATCCACTAGTCCTGCAGAGTCTTAAATTTTTAAAGATTTGATTCTGTTCCTCGGCTTGGAAATGGGATAAAATACTTGTTTCTAAGAATTTTATGAATTACAAATGAGAATTATGTATATTATTACCCAGGTCATCTCTCTCTCCCAATTTACACCTAAAGTGTCCTAAGGTGAGAAAAGAGACATAACACCATCCCAGAGAGGATTTGTGCCACATGAAGTATTTGGGAACTGCTTCAAACCTCATCCTTATATAATTTTTTAACAATCATTCAGATTGATGGCTGCTGGGGGGAGGAAATTCATTCTTTTGGTTGTGGCTGATAGAATGTTGTTCATGTTTCTTTGGATGGCCCCACACCCATGTGTATATAGACATCACCAATTGGGCTCACAGGTTATGTAAAGAAATAGGATATTAAAGTGGAAAGAGATCTTATGAAGGAGTTCAAAGGTATTGGGGGTACATAAGATCAAAACACATTGCACATGTGTAAGATTATTAAAGAATGAATTAAAGATATTCTAAAATTAATTCAAATAGAATCAAGTTTAAATAATGTACCCGTGAAGGATGATGACATGTGTACTATAGTGTTCCTCTCAATCAATAGAGAAAGAGGCCAAAGACTAACTCTGAGGTTATTTTAATGGAGGGAATCTAAATATCATTTTGAGGACTAATACATTTTTCACATTAGTTCAAAACTTTCCAAAGTGATACTTTTGAAATAGTAGCCTATTTTGAGTGGGTGTAGTAATATTCATTATAAATCAAAATAAATAAAAATGGAACTCCCCCTTTTTAGTTCTCTCATATATATAATATAATATTATATATATATATGTATATATATATATATATATATATATATATATATTTGTCTTGTTTCAGGCATTGAATTTAATATTCTTTTCACTACATACTCTTAAAAGCACCCTGATACATCTACAAAGCAAAGTTGGAAATTATTTCTTGTTATGCAAAAAGATCAAGTTTTTTAGAATAAAGAATAAGGTTATATGTCTTAAACATACTGCTCCCTCACAGATGGCCACAGGGAGGGCAGATTTCCACAGCCAAAATGAAGACTAACATCTGTGTTTCTCATTCTGACATTAGAATAAAATACCACTCAAGTTGAGTTTCTTTTTTTTTTCTTTTTTTTTTTTTTAAATCTCTTGGTTTCAGCATGATTAAATATGTTCACATTAATACCTATTCACTTCATCGTGAACTCTTGACCTCGGGTGGATTATCAGAAACAGTAGACATGATTCTCGGCTCTCTTATTTCTCAGAGTAATTTTCCCACTAGCAGCAACCACCCAATTGTCTTAAAAGGAAAAAAAAAAAAAAAAAAAGTCTCAACCAGCCAGAAAGTAAAATTATAAAAGAATTTAAGAAAAGAAGAAGAAGTTAGGTTTACTGATTTAAGAGGCACTTGGTGAGCTTTCAGACCTCAATTAAGGCTGTGATTTGAGAAAAAAGAAAATGAATTTTCCAAGCAATTAGGTGGTAATAGATCTAATGGCTTTGGGGGGAAAGGAATGGGTATATTTAACTTTGACAAGTGGCTGCCATGTATGTGTTATATAACCTCTTTTGATAAGTATTTTTGCTCCACAGACCAAAATACCTTTTTTAATTATCTGAAAATGTCTTTTGCAGGGAATTAGAAAGAGTAACAACCACAAAGGAGAAAGGCATTCTGCCCTACCGAGTCAACAGCAGTCATCTTTCTGAAAACATCTCACGTTAATTTCATGATCCTCATTTTAAAAGGTCCAAAAGCATGTGCCTAACAATAAAGCATGCCATCTCAGAAGGATGTTTTATGAGAAAATGTGTCAGCCTTCATCAACTTCCACAGGGGACCCTTTTCCTTTTGAATGAGAAAAAAAATGGCATTGAAAACACAGTGAAATTTGAAAACACTTTCTAACAACAGGAGGATGCAACAAAATCCACAATATTGGTATATTCTATATGAAAGTAATGTCCTGTCTCCAGCTCATTCATGGGACAAAAGAACAACCCCCTAGTTACAGTAATATAGCACAGGTATTCTAAATACATAGAGACTTAAGTTCCTCGTTTACATCCTTAAAGGACAGACTAAGGTTGACTAAACATAGACCGCATTTCTATACATTATTCTATAGGGGGAAACCTTTAAGTGTTGTCTGCTCACAGTGTGTAATTTGATTGAGCTTATCTCCCCAGTAACCCCAGTTCATCAGAGTACCCAAGTGTGTCCTTAGAACCAAGCAAGGCAGGAAATCCCCTGTTCTCTCTGAGAGAGAAATAAATTCTCAGGCTTTTGTTGCCTCGGGTTCTCACTTTCCAGAGGTCAGACTTCTACACGACAGGACAGCAAAACTACCTAGCTTTAAAAGCTGAGGGTGTAGCTTCAATGGTGGAGTCCTTACCAAGCATCCGTGAAGCTTCTTCCTCGGGAGTGACTAAGCATGCCAACCTATTTAGCTGAATGAGGGTTATCAGCAAAAAAAGAATTCAAACTTGTTCAAGTGATAGTTTGCCTGGAAAGGTAGCTAAGGGGGAAAAAAATAGAAGCTAAACGGCCATATTTCTGGTATTTCTGGCACCTAACTCCCCAAGGAATAAGGCTCAATTGAATAACAAGTAGAACAATAGCTGTGTGATGCACTGCCTGCAACTGTCCCAATGAGAAAGGCTGATTTCAGAAGCCAAATTATTTCAGAAGTGGTCAACAGTGAGTTCTCAGAGGATAAACCCAACAAGGCAACTAAAGAGAGTTTGCTGTTGTCTGTCACTGAGGGTGACAATGCTAGTCCTAATGAAGTAGAGACACCCTAACCTTGGAATCCTCCCCCAACAGAGGAGGCCAGAGTCTGTAAGAGAAGAAGAGCTTATGCCAGTTCAGGAACCGTGGAACAAGACAGTTCCTCAGGATCAGGCAGGAGAAAGTCACATCAGGGGGACAGAGCCACAGCTACATGGTGTTAAGCTAAAGTTTAATTACTAGCAACAGCTGACATGTGCGGAGCATAAACACTTGTCAAGAATTGAGTTTAATGAACCTTAAAAACAGTCTTTGAGGTGGTTTCTGTTCTTGTTTCCAGGTAATCCCCATTCAGAGACCCAGGGAGGGGAAAACAGACCCAAGGGTGGAATGGGTAGGACAGCAATTGAACCCAGGCAGTTGGACGGGAGGATCTCTGCTTTCTCTAGAACCCAGAGAGCAGTGGCTAGAAGCAAGGGCACCATCAAAAGAGAAAGCAAAAGGGAAACCTGGGAGACAGGGCAACCGGAGTCAGTGGAGAAGGGCTCAAAGAGACAAGAGTCCTCCAGCCAGGGTAAGCCCTTGGATGTAGTGGACGTCTTTAATAGCCTGTGTTCTGCAGCTCAGTATACACAGTCCCAGGCAGGTAACTAGAGACCTACAAACAGCTGTCAATGTGGGTAACCACAAGCAAATTCTTCGGGGTAAATAGGATCTTTTTCACTTTCTCACTTTAAAAAAATCATTTTAGAATCTGTTTTTAAAGTTCCTCATGAGAAGAGTTTACTGACACATGTAATATCCTGATGGTTTTTTTTTTAAAATCTGAGGGGTTCAAGACATTTCATAAACACTTTCTTCGTGGCCTTCGTAAAGGAAGCCCTGTTATTAGTGCCCTGGAGCTGAGGGTTAGGATACCATACGAAAATCTAGTGTCTTCCTCTATCCCTGCAAGTCCACATAGGTAGAGAAAAGACAATATCATTCAGAAACTGGAGTTTAGAAATTGCATATACTTCAGGATCTCTGTTGGATGAGTTAGATCCTTTGAACTAGGGACGAGTGTCAGTGTCTACTGGGGCCCACCGTATTGCTTTGCCTGTGTTCATTTGTTAACTAACTAGACCATATGTTATATAAAGTCTTACAGTCATTATGCCACACAGATAAACAGCCAGCTTTAATATTCAGCATCTTTAAATGGTTGTCATTATTTTATATTGTCCTCAGTAGATCTACGCATTTAGGCCTACACTTGATATTTTTCTAGAAGAGTGGTTTATAAAGAAATGCATATGACCAATAAGATCATGTGAAAACTACTATCCTTAATAAACTCATCTAAAGCAGTGTATATTAACAAGAATTTGATTTTTTGTTTTTGTTTTTGTCTTTGTTTTTCCTTGTGGTGACGTTTCCTGGTTGTCTCTCTTAGTGAATTTTAGATGAATGTGAATTTTCATCTTACTCCTACAGGCTAAAGGACCTCACACTGCTACTGTTTAACCTCTAAACTCAGGACCAAAACAGAAGTCAGATGTGTGCACCAATAACAGTGTTGGCACAATCTTTCTCTCACTGAGTCAGATGGTAAAGAAATGTAAACAATGAGTCAATTTCCATAAAACGAATGGTGGTACATACATAGTATGATGTTTCATGAACTTGGTTGGACCTTACTGTGCCCAGTAATTTGAGTAAACATTATTCTGGGGATATCTATAGAAATGGATTTGGGATGAAATTAACATGTAAATAAGTGGACTGAGCAAAGCTTGCTGTCCTCCCTAATGTGTGTAGCTGGCATCCAATGAGTTGAAGTCTTTAATGAAACCAAAGACTTATCTCCCTCCCATGTGTAAAAGGGAACACCTATCTGAAGCCTGGGCTGAGGTGTGAGCCTTTTCTTGACCTTATAGTCAATATTAAACATCACTTCTTAGCTTTCTGTTTTGAAGTTGAAACTTCCATTGACTTTCATGGATCTCAGCTAAATGCTGTTGGTTCTGTCTCTCTGGAGAGTCATGCCTGATACACATGGTTGAATAATTTTAGAGCAATTCATTCTCCGATCTTAGTTTTACACCAGGACTAATATTTCTTAGAAGAATTACTCCCAAGAAACGCATGTATTTGAAGATCTCCGTGTGTCTGTCTTTGGTTATTGAAGTTCGGGTACTCCTGAGTTGTGTAACTTACACTGCTCCAGCCCAACGAGGAAGCAAACTCCAGCACAGGAGCAACAGCCCAAGACATACCTGTGACAGTGAGCTTGCAAGGCTACAGTGCAAACATGTGACAAACACGACGATGAGCCAACATGAAAAACCAGTGCACCCAAAGCTATAAGACAACAGTCACCTCTAATTCTAATAAATAAACCCAACTGCAAAACTGTAAAAAGCAAAAACAAAAAAATGAAAAGAAAACATTCTGAGGCCCAGACAGCAGCCCCCTAGCTTCAGACTATATTTTCCCAGCCCAAACTCCAATACAATAAATAAGGAACACTGCAGACTTTTCTGAATGTTGTTATATGAGCCGCATAAATGGTTCTCAAAAGAGGTACCCATACCCACAGCATGAGCGGTGCCGTTGAATTTCCTTGAAGTCTGAATCTCAGCTCTTCCTCCAAACCTGTGGAATCAGAAAGTCTAATGTGGGGCCCACCTGCCTGTGTTTGCACAACTTCTCCAGAGGATTGCGAGCCCTGTGAAAGAAGAGGTACGTGCCTCAGGTGGATGAGACAGGCAATGTCTCCTGAGTAAAATCTTGAGTCAGACTTGATGAAAAGTACATTTACCTGATTTTTCTCTGCTGATAAAAAGGCTCAGGAAGCAAAACTATAGGAGCGGTTTAAATATTTACCTCTTCAAATAAGTCTACTATACACATAAGCCAAGCATAAACAAGCATTTGGACGGATCACTTCTCTACTTTTTACAGCCTTGGAAATAATTACTTTCCTGCCAGCCAGCCAGGCAACCTGAGAAAACATAACCCATGCCAAATGCTTAAAATTCCATGTTATCTTTGAAAATAAAATACAGGATTATTTCCCTTCATTAACAGTTGTTATCCCCAGTTTTTTCCTGCTTTGCAAACTGCATATTTAGTTTGAAGGCAAAATTTGCAAGAAATGTACCAACTATAGAGAAGCTAAAATTAATGTGATGCAGAGCCACAAAAATTACTAGATTTTAGTTGACTCCTTCTATAATTTTCTTATTTCTTGCATCAGAATGTTTTTCTTCTCATAAACACATGTTTCACAGGCACCTTTTCATGAGGGTCTATTTCATACTTTCAGTACTCTTCTGCCACCTGGTGGTGAAAATTAGAACTCACTATTTCCTCCTGTTAAACAACCAAAGCTTTACACTCAGTAGTTAAGTTTAAATAGAAAGTGAAAAGTCACTTGATAGTCTGTGAAGTCATCCAAACACAGGTCCTTTTGAAAAGATCAATGGATGGTAGAGTTTGTTCCTTTTTCATTCAGGTATGTGACACTATCTAGATCAAGACAAGAATAGTCAATGGGAGTAGCCTTTTTTTTTTCCCAAACATTAAACTATTCATTATTTGCCTTGGGATGTCTGACAATAGAAATTAAATACAGCAAGAAATGTAAGCATTGCTATTAAATATAGAGTTGGTGATAACTACACAGAAGAATTTGTGGTGGCATTCCCACCATTTATTTTCTAACTACTATGCTAGTTCACAAAATAAATGGCACTAGGGGAAAGATCCGGTTTAATCAAAATTTCATTATAAAATCTAAAACTTATAGCTCTAAGTTGACTTCTCACTGGACCCAAATTAAGTGTCACTATGGTGATAAATTTTAGTCATTCATCAGAACGTACTTTGGGTTGTATTCTTGGATTATAAATGTGATGTCAGGTCCCCAAGCCTAATAATATAAAACTGTCATAAGGAAAAAAAATATATAGGAAAGATGACAATTTCAACAACTAACTTGACATTTTTAATATGTCGAGTTTTCTTCCTATATGTCATCTGTATAATGGTCTCAGGGGTGTTGGCTGTTCATATGGGTCAAATGATGCCATGTTAAAACTATGTCTGATCAATCCAGACACCTGGGGGTAACAACCGACTCGCCTTCAAGAAATCCTATTTTCCTTTATCTGAGATTATTAGACAGTGCATTTATTAATTGTTCGCTGTGTTCAGGATCCCAAACTATGAAAGACTGAGAAACTATCTTGTCCTTCAAGGTCAGACTTAAATGTCCATGTCTCCAGAGACAAATGCAGTGAATTTTCCCTTCCTCATTGGTAGGAGAGTACTTGATTCCTAGAACCAGAAATCCATCAGGATTATCACATACCTCTCTGTTCCCTACTAGGTTCTGACTTCATTAAGAGAGGAACCACATTTTAATCATTTATAATCTCCAGTAGCTAGCATAACACCTATCCCAAATGTCCCCCAAGAAATGTTTGCCACATAAACTGAATAAACGAAGGCAAAGGTTAGTGTGTAAAGAGTTGAGTACATAATAATCACTTGTATTGGTTTACACTTTATCTAAAACTGCTTCTGGGTGAATTTGTTTCTCATCTTAAGCTCACGGTGTATAGTGCTTAATTTGGCTCACTGTAGAGTTACAAAAGAATGAGACCAGGCTTACACAGCTCCTGTGGTGAAGGAATACTGGGGGATCTGTTAGCTCAATGCCCTTTGAATCAGCTATCCAGTGGATCCATCCAAAGCCCTTCCCAGAAGGCACAGAACATACTGTGCAGCCAAAGGAAGCTTGGCCCCTTTTCTTCCTTGACATTATTTTCCCTTTTTCATGACAGCTTAGAAACGCTCAAAATAAGGTTGGACATAGGCAGATTCAGGGAATGGTTAATATACTGGGTTCCTTTTGCATAATGAAGAAAACCACCGTGGTCCCAGGAGATTTTTTCCTGCTCTGTAGTAGTTAAAAAAAAAATCCCAACTGAGGCTTTCACTTCAACCTTAGGGAAACATAATTTGCCACTTAACAGTAAAATAAATAGTTTGGCAAGTTTTGAAGAAGGTAATGGGATGACGGGTAATAACACAACACCAGGTTAGACCCTGGGAATCTCCAAGCTGCCAATGGGGGAAGAGAGACTCATGGGGCATTACTCTTTGATTTAGACAAGGCGCTTCCAGATACTGCATGCTTTTGTTCTGTGATAAAATCAGTAGTTCTGGTGGCAAGCATCTCAGACCCAGGAAGATAAAACACAAAACCAGAGCAGCACAGTCAGAAACCTTAGGATCAACCGAAGCTCATGGATCCCTCCAACACACAATCATGGGGACGCCTATCAGTAAGATTCCGAAGAGGCGAAGGGTGTCACTGGAGAAACCAGTGTTTTAACAATTCTCTGAAGCCGGGCGTGGTGGCGCACGCCTTTAATCCCAGCACTCGGGAGGCAGAGGCAGGCGGATTTCTGAGTTCGAGGCCAGCCTGGTCTACAGAGTGAGTTCCAGGACAGCCAGGGCTACACAGAGAAACCCTGTCTCGAAAAACCAAAAAAAAAAACAATTCTCTGAGCATTTCATATATGCAGACAAATATATTTAATCACGTTCAATCCCACTCATTCCTCTATCTCCGCCCCAATCCAGGCCCCCATTTTCTAACTCCCTTCCAACTTCAAGTCTTCTTTTTATTAAATAAATCTTTTTACCTTTTTATTTTATGCATACAATTTTTACTGTGTATATATGTACACCAGATGCATGTCTAGGGCCCAAAGAATTCAGAAGAAGACATCAGATTCCACATGATTGGAATTGTAGATGGTTGGAAGTCACCATATGAATGCTGGGAACGGATCCTGATCCTCTGCGAGAGCAACAGTGTTCATAATTCTTGGACTATGTCTCCAGCCTCTCCACCCTTTTAAATGCTTACTGAGTTCCATTTGTGCTGCCCATATGATCACGGGCATCACTCTCTCCTGAAGTGTGGTTAGCCTACCTACCGAAAGTCATACCCTTAAAGAAAACTGAGTCTCCCTTTCAGAGAAACCATCAACTGCCAATAACTCCTCAGTTAGGGGTTGAGGCTCATAGGGTCCTTCCTTCCCCATGCTAGAAAGTTGACTGACTTGATTTTACAGAGTCCTTTAATGAGCAGCCATAGCTGCTGTGCCTTCATGAATGTATGGTCCTGTCATGTCCAGATAACATTGAGAAACCAACATTTTATATATATATATATATATATATATATATATATATATATATATGTAATTTTCAAAAATTATTGATTGTTGTTGTCTTGAGGAATCTCCTAAAATTAACTATATGTCTAATTCTCAAGTACAATCCCATGGGGAATCTTTAGATCTCTGCAGGCTCTACATAGTTTCATCTGTTTATTAAAGGCCATTGATACTCAATAGATCAAATGCCACAAATGTTCAGGGGCAGGGGCCACAAGAAATAACATGGATGCCATGTCCAGCAGGCCTCAGTTTACCCTTAAAGAAAAGGTAGCTCTCTGAAGCCGAGTTGACAGGAGGACATGCTAGCATAAACTGTAGAGGCCAGGAATGTGCCGTGGGTCCTTCCGATCTCATTCACAGAAGTTAATCTGCCAAGTTGTAGAAAACTATCTAGTTAGCTTCCTGTTCTTTCTACATGTGGAAAGGTTAAAGCAGTATCGAAGGGGCGCAAAGTAAGAAAACCATTTGCTTAGGTTTGAATCCCAAAATCACCATGAACTCAATGTATGGCCTTGGGGAGGACATTAAGCCATCCACAGTTCGGTTTCCTCATCTGTCAGGTAGGTGAGAGTTTCTTACAAGTATTTAATGACTTAAATATGTAAAGAGCTCCATACATTGTCAGGTACATAGTACATCATCCCGTTAAGTGGCTCTTCAAGATCTGAAAATTCGTTTGCTAATGTCAAGTTCTTGTCACTTTGTACAATTAGAAATGATAGAAGAGTCAGAGGTGCCACGGCATGTGCACATTCACCTCCCTCGGTATGTGTGCTCCAGTGCAGATGAGACCCATTTATTCAGATTGACAATGAGGACCTTATTCTATTTGTAAAGAACTGCGTGAATTCCTTTGTCAGTGTCTCATAATGAGGCAGCTCTGCCTTTGAAACCCCAAAAGGGAATTCTTGCCTTCCTCTGTAGCTGTTGTAATACCTTGCAATCCAGACAGAATTGCTCTCTGCTTTCACTCCAGATCCAAGATTTACACATTTTGTTTCTCTAGTTGGAGATCTTCAAAAATATTTTCCCCCAGGTGCATGGAAGTTTGCATTTCTCAGCTGAATCTTGTTTTGTTAATTTTTTTTTTCCCATCAAATCTCCAAGTTCCCTTAAGCCTTTGTAAGCCATTTCAGTATGTAGGCGCTGCTTTTTAAACCTCAGTGATACCTCCTTCCCTGAGCTTATCCATCCCTCTCTTTCTCCTTCTTTCTCACACCCTCCATGTTGCCCCCCCCCTCCTCCCAGACAGACTCTGTTATTTCAAGACTACTTCCTTTCCTGGTGTATATATCTCAACATATTTATTACAGTATATATCACAATGAGAGCACTAGTTTCATAAATTGCAGCCATAGGCTCATTTGCTCTTGTGTTCTCTTTCTTCTTTTGCTGAGTGTCTTGGGTAATCAGATTTACCCTATAGCTTATATTAACTCCCTGACGTTCTTGAAACAAGTGGCATCTGTTATTTTCCAGTACTTAAGTCATATCCACTGGCAGCCAGAGGGTTACCAAGTATCACAATTAAAGACATAAATAGCATACATCTGTATGACTTCTGGCACTTGCCCACATATTAACACAACTTACCATGTTACAGATTTACTCTCTGGCATTGCAACAGCCATTGTTATTTTTGAAGAGTTTAATTTCCTTTCCTGTGGCAATTGGTGGGGGCGGGTGTATATAACTGTATTTTGAGGGACATGTGAGTGATGACATTTTGCACTCTTCCAGAACTGAAACTTCAGGAGGAGGAACTTCCCATGTTATTTGCTTTTGCAGCAATAGCCTTGCTACTTGAATAGTTTTTACAACATCAGATATGACTCAATGGCAAACCTTGCTGATATAAAATTCATAACCCTATGTGCTTCCTCCTGGAGGTAGCAATTTGCATTTCTATAGAGGATAGGAGAGGTTTAATATCTGCTACTATTTGCTGATTACCCAGAGCATCCACAATGGGGTACAAGAGAGAACGGGGAAAGGTCAGCTCTTTAAAATGTGTGTATAACGAGCTCAGTGTCACTAGGAAGCATTTAAGTGGCACGTTAATTAGCACCTTCTAGGGTCAGAGAACTCTAGAACACCCCCCAGTATCTACTCCCAGCTATGGAAGTTGTCAGTTCACAGACTCCTGAGATGAGAGAGCTGTCGGAGAACAGCTGTGGATTCTCTTGTTTCACTGTGAAACGTGGTGGCTAATTCATCTCACCCCTGCTTGTACAGCTTGAGATGAGAAGAATTCATGGATCCCACCAACATCTGCTGGTACCCTGCCAATGCTTTACATGCTGATGTCCCCCTCAAGACGATAGCAATGAAGAGGAAAAGAGCAGTGAACTCAGTGGTAAGAGAATGGTGTGTCCGTGGGTTAAGCTGTCAAGGCTGGGTGAAATGGAGCCCTGAGGAAGAACCTTGGGCCAGGGTTTCTGTGATGGTGAAGACAGGCTGGAGCCCTCAAGTCATTTAATAAAACTAATCATTAAAGGGAGCATAACAAGATAATTCTCCTTTTGCCAAAACAAAAACGTAACTTCTCTGCTAGCGGTACCTTTATTTAGGTTACATGTTTTTCTCTGACAATCTTTCAAATATTGTTAACAGCAGAGTCTGAGGTCACTGTGTTGTCTGTTTGTTTACTTTGAGAGATGAATATACAGGTTACAATAGGCCACGTGTGCACTGTGCTTTCCAAACGACAGCCCGGATTTTAGTAGGAGACACAAAAGCAAAACTTTCCACACTGAGCTATGTCACAACTAGAAAATTGGAACAAAAGAAACTCCAGATATCTAAATGTCCAGTGGCAGGGAAATAGTTTGGTTATGGAATATCAATATGGTAAAATTAGTAGACAACCTTAAAAGTATGTTTGCAAGTCAGTTTAATAATCTGGAAGAAGGGTCCAGATTAACTGAAAAGAATTATAAGACTAAATGATATCTCAATGTGGTCTTTTGATAGTGTGTGTGTGTGCCGATATCTGTACACTTTCTCACATTAGAAAGAAACACATTAACTGCCAATAACTTATCTCCTAATGTCAGGTCCAAGATAAACAAGACAGTGGTCTACCTGTGGTGAATGTTAGCATACCACAAACTACCTGCTGGTCTCCAGGCTCACTCATTATCACAACACTACCTGTGGCTCTTCTCCAAGTCTTCTCACACTGCCCCCAGCTTCTCATCCCCACATAACCCTGTCTCCTTCCCTTCTCTTCCCTCTCTCCTCATGCCCCAGTCCTGTCTGTTGGTGATGTCCAGTTTCAATTTGCTACTTTCCCTCTGTGCTCTCTACTCTTCCAAATGCCTCTGACTATACTCTCCTTCATACCTTCAGTGAAAACTTTCCCATCTGCCATTCCTTGGAGCTGTCATGCCCTCAATTTACATACTAGTAAGAGAGTTAATGAGGATTTTAGTTGTCTTGTTATTTTTTTCTTTTTCTAAGATTTGTTTATTTGTATAAGTGTTTGTCTGCATGTATGTATGTGCACAACATGAATATTTGTTGCCTGCCAAAGCCCAGAAGAAGGCATCAGATTTGCTGAAACTGGGGTTACAGATGAATCTGAGTCACCATATGGATGCTGGGAATCTTCCAGGGTCCACCGCAAGAGTAGTGCATGCTGTTACCTGCTAAAATACATTTCCAGTCTCTCATTTTTCACTCAAACATTCCAAGATGAAAATGTTATGCTATTAAAATTAGAAAGTAAGCAAATGTTTTCAAGCACCTAACCTCCTGTGAAGAGATAATGCAACAGAACAAACATTAATCTGTATCATATAAATTTGAAACTTGGTAATAGCTCATCTTTCCCAAAAGGATCTTCCACTAGAATCTTGAAGGCACTCAAAGCTAAAATATTAGAGATATATCTCACAATATATTGTGGGAAAAATTATATAATCCTTTTTTGTTGTTTCTATAAATTAGTGTATTTTAAAATATCATATTTTTTTCTATATCATATTTTGTGTTGGAGACCCAAGCCAACTTGTTCACAGTCATTTGGCTCTTTTTGCAGGATAGTTATAGCCTCTGATGGCTAAAATGTGGTGGCATTTTGTCTCTACACCACCAAAGAGCAAAGATGTGTGACGAAAACAAATTTCAGATGAACTTTTGTCACAGAGACAAAGACTGATAAGCAGGTAGTTAGTTACAAGCGCAGTCATAATCTCTTCAGCTTCAAAGAAGTGGCCAAAGAAGCGACCAACCTTAAATGAAACAAATCTCCAAGGGCTATAGAATATAGTAGCCCATAGCTAGAAAGAAATGATAAGGTTTCCTTTCTACCACACAGAACTTGGGATCCTTAGCCTCATGTGCAATACACCAGGGATGATAGGATTGGACTTTCCTTGGTTCTTGCTTCTTTTTCTTTTCTTTTTTAATTATTTTTGTTATGTGTAT
The DNA here is from genome assembly GCF_900095145.1 of Mus pahari. Lineage (NCBI taxonomy): Eukaryota > Metazoa > Chordata > Mammalia > Rodentia > Muridae > Mus > Mus pahari. The sequence continues at coordinate 41,979,267 of NC_034596.1, forward strand.
GAGTACCCTGTAGCTGTCTTCAGCCACACCAAAAGAGGGCATCAGATCCCATTACAGATGGTTGTAAGCCACTATGTGGATGCTGGGAATTGAACTCAGAACCTCTGGAAGAGCAGTCAGTGCTCTTAACCACTGAGCCATCTCTCCATCCCCTTTGTTTCCTTTACTTCAAGGGCAAGGGAGCCAGTGCAAAACTGCAGCACACTTCACAGGTTTTGCTAAGAATAAACTATTTCCAACATACAGTATAAGAACCAAATAAATAATTGGAGTGGTGTTAGTAGTTTTAGCATGTAGCTTTCAAGCCATTTCTGCAATGTTTATCTTTACTGAAGTGTGTGAAAGGTTAACTAATCAATACTATCGTGCTGATTAGAGATGGAACACACTGTTTAAAAATATGTTTTAAGGGGGCTGGTGAGATGGCTCAGTGGGTAAGAGCACCCGACTGCTCTTCTGAAGGTCCGGAGTTCAAATCCCAGCAACCACATGGTGGCTCATAACCATCCGTAACAAGATCTGATGCCCTCTTCTGGAGTGTCTGAAGACAGCTACAGTGTACTTACATGTAATAAATAAATAAATTTTAAAAATATATATATATGTTTTAAAACACAGTTAAATATTTATAAGAAATTATAATCTATATAGCAGTATGTACTTGTTAGTCTGAATGAACAACCAACAACTTATTAGCATATCCTTTTTAAAAGAATATTGGAAGGGGGGCATTTTTCTTCACACTTCTGTGTCATCTGAAGAGTTTACTAAAGCAAATACTACTTGATAATTTATGCTTACACCAATAAAACTTTTTAGAGGATAAGATAAATAGTAAGTGGAAGTTTCTTTGAGTTAAGTGTGAACCAGTGCCCACCTGCAGCAGTACAGACCAGCGGCAGCACGTGGGGCACAGCAAAGGTGCTGGGTGAACGAGGCCTCTGCTCCTAGGGGAAATGATGCTGAGTGTTTTAGAAATTCTAAGGCATTAAGTAACTTAAATGATATACCATTTAAAACAGATTTTGAAAACAGTTGCCCTCAGACCTCCTTTTGCCTAGCCAGGCTCCCCTATTTCCTAACTCCCACCTCTATGCCTCTTCAATGACATTCTTGCTTTCTCTACTATGGAGAAATGGAATTGGAATTTTCAGTGAGTTGTGTTCTATGATATTATTGTCTATTAAGGTTTGTTATGAATTAAGTTATCAGAGCATCAGAAATCATCATCAAAACAATGACCTGTAATCACAGCAGGATAATTGGCCACTGGTAGTGGATGGGTAAATTGAGGCAATGCTCAAAATACTCTGAAACTCATAGTGATAAGCCAAAATAGAGGTACCCTGAATCCAGGGGTGGCAGGCAAATCATCCTCAGTCCTCCAGGAACTCTGATAAAGACTGCCTTAGGCGGGGCTGGTGAGATGGCTCAGTGGATAAGAGCACCCAGCTGTTCTTCTGAAGGTCCAGAGTTCAAATCCCAGCAACCACATGGTGGCTCATAGCCATCTGTAACAAGATCTGACACCCTCTTCTGGAGTGTCTGAAGATAGCTACAGTGTACTTACATATAATAAATAAATCTTAAAGATTTATTAAAAAAAAAAAAAGACTGCCTTAGGCAACTACTAGGGGGCACAGAATGAGAAGTCAGGAAACATGAACAGCAATTAATTACAGTTCATGATTATATTCCTTCCCAGGAGAGCTAGAGCTGCATATTTAGCAGCAGACAGGGCCATGTCCCTCACAAGATTTGCTGCCAATACATACATCTGTCAGTTGATTTGCATATAACAAAAAAAAACTGAAGCTATAATTTGTGTTCATGATAAACGGAGATTTGGAAGACATTTGCTATATCCTGCCTTTGTGCTTACTTAGGCACTGCCAGAATTTGCTTAGACTTCATTGAAAGTAGGGAGAGTGGGCAGGGTTGTGAGTGTGTGAAATATTGCCATTTCCATTGTAATCCTGGAACCATCATTTTAAATTGTGAACTGCACCAAGGAGCAGGAGCCTTTCCTGATGTGAAGGCATTGGCAGGAGGCATCATTTGTCAGGGAAGAAAGGAGCATAATTCAAAAGGAAAGTTGCCTTGTCCAGCCTGGGAACTTAAAACAAATGAAACAAAACTTCAGCCTTTGATTCGGGGCCAGGCAAGCACTCCTGTCCCTCCGGTGACAGGAAGTTGCTCCCACCGTGTCTCGCTTCCTCCTTGAGGCACAAGACATCTAATGAGGGACCAGAGCTAGATGAGGGTGGGCACAGGACACTGTCAGGGAGGTTTGGTGACTTGATTGTTTCTTATGTAGTCTGGGGCGGTCTCTGGAAAAGCATCATTCTTCTCACAGTCTCCTCTTGCTTTCTCTCCTGATCCCAGGCTCTGCAAAAGTACAGATTTCATTCAGTACCCGTGTGTGTGTGTGTGTGTGTGTGTGTGTGTGTGTGTGTGTGTGTGTGTGTAAAAGTACATACTTTATTCAGTACCCATGTGTGTGTGTGTGTGTGTGTGTGTGTGTGTGTGTGTGTAAAAGTACAGATTTCATTCAGTACCCATGTGTGTGTATGTGTGTGTGTGTGGTGTGTGTACCTGTGTGTGTGTGTCTGTGTGTAAAAGTACATACTTTATTCAGTACCCATGTGTGTGTATGTGTGTGTGTGTAAAAGTACATACTTTATTCAGTACCCATGTGTGTGTATGTGTGTGTGTATGTGTGTAAAAGTACAGATTTCATTCAGTACCCATGTGTGTGTATGTGTGTGTGTGTATGTGTGTGTGTGGTATGTGTACCTGTGTATGTGTGTCTGTGTGTAAAAGTACATACTTTATTCAGTACCCATGTGTGTGTATTGTGTGTGTGTGTGTATGTAAAAGTACATATTTTATTCAGTACCCATGTGTGTGTATGTGTGTGCAAGTGTGTGGTGTATGTACCTATGTGTGTGTGTGTGTGTGTGTGTGTGTGTGTGTGTGTGTGTGTGTGTGTGTATGTGTGTATATATGTTTGTATAAAGCACTCCAGAACATCGGCTTGCTTCTCCTTCCTGACATCCCCCGCTACTTCTTTGTTGCAATTTCTACCCTAGCTCTTCACTTCACAAACCTGAATCTAATGCAGGCAGCAGGCACATTCTAATGAGTTACCCATTCATCCATCCCCCTATCTTTTGGACAAATATTCATTTACAGCCTGTGATGGACGAGCTATTTGAGAAGGGAGAAAACCCTTTCTACCATGCACCCTTCTGCCGTCCAAATTTCTAAGAAATTCCAAGACCTCTGCCCCTGAGACAACCGTATACACTGTTTGCAGCTATTATCTAGATAGCTATATAAAGAGAAGGTATTCCTCAGGAATTACAAATCTATTCTAACAATGTTCTGCGAGTCCTGGCTGGATGCTACCCTCCTCCTTTAGTAGCTAAGTAAAATGAACCAGCAGAGCAAATAGAATCTGGTGCCCATGGCAACCTGCATTACTGCTTTGAACTTGTCAATCCGCCACAAGGAAATCACATTAATGGGATGTTTTTCTGCTACAAATAGCTTTTGCTTTCACATTTTAATTACAGTGCTAGATTTTTTTTTAATCTCCAAATTCTTCAAAAACATGAGCAAACGAGGAGATACTAATATTGTTTCAAAAATGTTATTTAAGTTCTGCATAATTGGGGGAAGGAGACTAGGTAGAAAGAAAAAAAGGCAATGCAGTCATGCTTCCCTCTACATATGACATGGACAAGAAAAAGTCTTAAGCAAATAACCTTTTAGCTTTTTGTTTTTAAATTTCTAAAAATTGGTAAAAACAGAGATGACAACATGCACCTCACTGAAGTGTCAGGGGCTAATGTCTGCAAAGCGGTAAGGACATTACAGCTGATCACTTAGAACTGACGATTAATGGTAGGTAGGGGAACTTGGCTTTCAACTTGGGTCTAAGCGACCTCATTCAGTAAGTATTAGCCAGCAAAAAAAAAAAAAAAAATTACTCTTGGCTATCTTTAATTACTTAAATGTGGACTGTGTCTAGAGAGTTTATGGGTAATTGAATAATTTCATGAAAATGACTAAATTATGCTAATTTCTAACACTGAGAAAGCCACAAAAATAGGAGATGGCTTCTATGTGCCACTGTACCCAAAGGAAACTCCAGAGAAGATAAACTTAAGCAACAAGAGAAGACCTCAGGGCATTTCTTAAGCCATTCCATAGTTTCCTTCATTCTAACTAGACTAAAAACTGGGCATATGACACAGAGCAGTTAGAGACCACACTTGTGGTGCAGTTGATAAGCTGATATCTTTGTCTTTCTAATTATTATAGTCCTGGGTTGTTGTTGTTGTTTGATGTTTGTTGTTGTTGTTGTTGTTGTTGTTGTTGTTTAGACAAATGGAGAAAGCAATCTATGCAACATTTAGGAGCCCACCTCCATGCTCTGAATTTATTCTCTTTGCAACCTATGGGTAAAGAGGACTATAAACACAGACAGTGACAGAGCTCTAGACTCTCTGGATCTTAATTCCCAAAAAGAAAGATTCAGTCTCCAGAATTGGCTGCTTTGTTTCCTGGCTTGCTCTTCGAACCCGTTCTATTAAGGTATCATTGAGACCCAAAGAACTGCTCAGTGTGTACATTCTGATGAAGCTCACTACATCCCAACACATGTGATTGTCGTGGTAGTTATCCACTACTTTCTGGAACTTTTCCTAGGGCATTGTTGACTAGAGTCTTAGACCAGCCTTAGAAGTTTCCCAACAACCACTGCCACCTGAGTAGGTCTTCTTTGTAGAACCATTCTCATAGACAAACCAGAATCCATGGAGTAGAGGGTGGAACCAGAAGGGAGCTACCATCGCTCCTCATCAGTTCATAGGGTTTTTGTTTGTTTGTTTGTTTTTTCAAGACAGGGTTTCTCTGTATAGCCCTGGCTGTCCTGGAACTCACTCTGTAGACCAGGCTGGAAAAAGAAGACACTGGGAAAAGAAGACACTCCCTACACCATCCTTCTATTTCTACACAACCTTGAGAAGCAAACCTACTGATTCCCACCCTCTGGGAGGCACACACCAAACTACTAATACCTAGACATTTTCCTGAAGCACACCATAGGAAGGTTGGTTAATGGATTGAGGTAAAACTGATACTCAGGGAAACTTGGAATAGGTATCCTGTGCCATGAAGTAGTTAGGGAAGCATTAAAACATGACTGCACTGCAAGGAGAATACACTTCAATGTCTAGCCCCTTAAAAAGTGGCACTAGCTGGTACCTACTGTGTGGCTCCCAGTTGTTGAGGTCTGTTTCTTTCTGAGACAAATGATGGTTGCATTTGGCCTCTTGATGATATGTAATAATGCATAAATGTAATACACATAGGGCCAATGTATGTGTTTTCTATATTTAATATACATACAGGATCAATACATATGTGTGACAAACACAGCATGATAAACTAGGAAAGGTGGCAGAGGCTCCTCACTGAACTTACGTAAGAAGCACAGAAACCTCTTGGGAAAGGAATCAAACCCAGTCCTTGGGCTCAAGATAAAGCCAGTAACATCAGTGAAATGCCTAAGCACTGACCACGGTCTGGAGGTAGAGAAGGCCAAAAGGCTCTCGACTTTAAAAATGATTGAGAGAGAAAAAGAGCCAATAATCTATGCCAGCAACAGTCTACTAATTTATAAGGCTCTGATGGTCTTGCCTGAGGGTGACTCATGCTTCTCCAAGCAGAGTTCCACAGACCCTTGTCTTTGCAAACCTCAAACTCTCAACTTCATTTCCCCCATATCTATTACCCCACAGTCAGTGGAACATTTGAGTGACTTAACAATCTTTTTCTGGCCAGGCATTTGGTGGTGTGCGTACACCTTTAATTCCAGCACTTGGGAGGCAGAGGCAGGTGGATTTCTGAGTTCCAGGCCAGCCAGGGATATACAGAGAAACCCTGTTACGGAAAAAAAAAAAAAATCTTTTTATGTAGGTATGAAAGTATGTGCTAATATACACAATCTGATTACTTTGGAGAATCAGGGCTCTCCTTCCATCATGGGTTCTAGGTCTCCAACTCAGATGGTCAGGATTAGGAGTAATCGATTTGTACCAACTGAGCCAGCTTACTGGCCCAGCCATTAGATTTGAAGCAATCTGGAACTGAAAGGTATAATCCACAATCTAGGATTTAGTAGAAAAGAACTCTCCAAACTAGTCATGAAACCAGATGAAGCTCCAAAAGGTACCAATCCCCTCATGTGTGATTAAAGTCACCTTCATTCTCATCTCCTGTCCTGGAGATTTCATTAGCTCCTGATCTGTATGCTGCCCCCACTCTAGCTCACCCCTGCTCATTGCAATAGAGATGCAAACTAGGCTGACCTGGAACTCACAATCCTTCTAACTCAGGATCTCAAGTGTTTTGATTACAGGCATGTGCCACCCTTTCCAGCTTAAGTATTATTTTATTAGAAATTACTGGTCTTAAACAATCTGTTTATCCAGAGCTCCATAGATACTATGGGCATATAATACAGAGTTTTGAATACTCAGAAGGATTATTGATGCGTGAGGACGTTCTGCAACCAGAAACCACTGTTGAATACTCAAAAAAGAAAAGGAAAAAAAAAAAAACTTTAGTAATAATGTCCATCACTATGTACTCCAAATGTATTAAACTACCATATTAAAAATTTTAGCAAATTGCCACCTCAGCTAACTAACTGCACAGCAGCTGAGAGAGGATGCCCCTGCCTTGACAACTGTTGTGAGGATAAAATGGTTGATGTAATCATGCCTGACTGATGTAATCATCTCTGACTAATAAATGAAAGCTGCTGCAAGGCGCTGTAAGTTATAAATACAAATCTGAACCGAAATAAAGAAAAAGAACACCGTAGCCATGTATTTTTTTTTTATGCATATCAGGACCGGCCAAAGAAGAGAAGCCCCAGGCAACTGTGTATAACGAGGAATGCAAAGTCATGGCAGGGACTGGAGAGCTAAAACGCTTCACCCTCAGCATGTTTCAGCCAGCTCACCCTTTGCCTGGCCCAGCCTTTGCCTAGTATTGATTTGACTCTCTAGTTTTTAGGGCCCAGTCTAATAGAAAAAAAAACAACAACAGACTGGAACAGGGTAAAGTCAGAATCTATTTTATCTGATACCACACTGCAGTGCCCTGGCTGTATGTAGCTTTAAAGTAAAGCTATGCCTCCACCTAGTGGGGAAGCAAGGGTGTCGAGCACTGGTATTTGCCTCCTCCCACCCCCACATTAAATTTGGCAGCTGTTCCGAAGCTATACGCCAACTAAATCATGCTTGACACTCATATTTGTTTCTGGCTACTTAATTCATTCATTTAGTTCAGTAATAGATATTAACAACATTATATTCCCTACAGCAATGCAAACAATTACAGGCATTTGTAATGTTCCAGCTTCTGTCGTGTCACAAATGCTAATGCACCAGCGAAACTAAATGAAAAAAATCTCTGTCCCGCAGGCAGTCAGCTAGATAGAATAAGGCGGAAGTTATCTTCTCTCCTAGTCAGAGCAGTGGAGATGAAGAATCTAGCCATTTTGCAAAGAAAAACCATTAACAGCCTGGAGCAATATATCTATTACCCTCTCTGATTAAAACAAATGTTAAGATAAATGTGCAATTCAACCAATACATAGCAAGTGATTTTTACAAGAAATAAAGATGGCATCAAAGCCTGTGCGTTGCACTCTCTGCTGTGGATTATTACCGAAGAATTCTTATGAGGTTAAAAAAAAACATTTCCCCCAATCACCCAGTCACAGTTAACAAAACTCATGTTGGGTCTTCAGTTTCTTGTGACCATTGAGAGTAGGTTGGGGAAGGAGAAAAAAAAAAAAAAAAAAGATTGTCTCTCAAAAAATGTTATTGAGTCCTTAATAACTGCTGTCTTATTAACCCAAACAGTATCATGCTTCTATTTGAACTGAAATCAGATTTAATATTTCTGTAGTTGTTTTACATGCAGACACTACATAAGCTGCTGCAAATCATGTGCAATTGACAAACAATCATTTTTAGTAATGTAATATTCAGAAGCCTATTAGGAAAACGTCAAATAAATTATAGATCTAAGAATGGGGTGGGTGGAAAAAGCTATCAACAGACTACCACCAGCAGTGCTCACAGAGTGAGAAGCTAGTTAGAGCCACACTAAAAGATAAATTAGTGTCCTCCATGATGAAATGTGCCCTTAAGGTAGCACAGGATGTCCTCAGAAGAGGTAAGGAGAGCCTGATCCTGTGACATTCATTGAGGAGGTGGCCAAGAGAGGGATATGTTTCATGGTTAACTGGTACTACCCAAAGAAAATGCAAGCTTAAAATAAGATCATAGATGTTTAGTGACAGTCATCAGAAACATCCACGTACTACTTATCACTGGTGAAGATAATGTCAAAACAGAGAATCTGGAACTGGAGAAATGGATCAGCAGTGAAATGTACTTGCTACACAATCTACACATCCAGAGATCAGATCCAAGTATCCATATAACAGTCTTTGATTCCTGCACATATCCATAATCCCAGTTCTGTGGTGGGCAAAGACAGGAAGAACCTTGGGACTTGCTGGTTCCCCACTTAGCTGAGAAATGAGAGCTCATGTTCATGGAGAGATCAGCCTCAAAAAAAATGAAAATAATAGAGAAAAACACAGGATGACCTTTTCTGGCCTCTATTCATGAACAGATGCATGTATACCTGCACATACATGTCAATATACCACATACATGTACACTACAAACAAACAAGCAGATATATAAATAAATATTTTAAAAAATAGACTAGAGGTTTTAAAAAGAAATAGTCATGACCTTTATTTTAGAAGTCCACATGAATACAATTGTCAAAACATGATAGTTGTTTCAAAAGATGACTTCAAAGGATGTAATATCCTTTGAAACTCAGAAATATTATATAACCGAGAAGAAAAATTAGTGGATATAAATTATTCCATAACCTCCTGGGGATTTTCTGAATCATATTAATCAAAGTTTAGGATTAGTTGGGTTTTTAGCTCAGTAGTAGAGCATTTGTCCAGCAAATCTGGTATCATGGATTTAATTCAGTCTTGGAAGAAAATAATTCTTGTTTGGATCTCCCATCCTGGTTATAGGATCATCAGTTGTCATTCAGGCTCCCTCCACTTCTTCACTGTAGGAGCATGACTGGCCCTTGGTCACCTTGGGGAGCAAGGTGGGAATGGCCATGGGCTTGAGAGACATGAGATGGCAATGATCTTTCGGGGCAGCTTCAGTGAGATAGCTGATTTTAATGATGGGGAACAAAGGCCATTTAAACCTTTGGGGCAGGTGAGTAGGGGCTATCAGGGTAGTATGCATCATTGACCATGGCCAGGATGCTAGAGATGCCACATTTGCATAAGGAGGAATTCCAGATGCTGCTGGACATGACCTTATAAGGAGAGAGGAAGTTTAACCTGGCTATCAGGCTATGTGTCTCTTCTGGTGGAGCAAAGGTGAGGACACAGGGGTTCATGCACTGAGCCAGGGCAGAGGGAAGCGATCCTATTCCTGCCAGTCTCAGAATGAGATTTCCAAGTTGTGGAAACCTCAACCCAACTCTTGCTACAGGCCTACTTCCCCCTATCCCATGGCTCCCTGGCCCCACAGTCAGTCTTACCATTATTGATACATGTGCTTTGCCTCTGAGAAATGTCCATGAATTCTGGGACTAATGTGATGACAGCAGAAAGGCCTGGCCCTTACTTCACACCTCCATTGTCACTATTGAGCCCCCTTCTACTGCCCAAATTTTCCATCAAGCTCTGAACAGAATTTCCCTTCTCCTTGCAGGCTTTGGTGCTGTCTTTATTTCTTCTAAAAGAAAAAAAATCACTTGGTATATATTGGTTGAATTGCACATTTAGTTTAACATGTGTTTTTCACCAGAGAGAATAATTGACATATTGCTCCAGGCTCTGGACATTTTTTGCAAAATTTTGTATAGCAGCCATGACAAATTACCAATCTCAGTGGCCTAAAAGCAACACAAATGTATTACATTACAACTTTGGACATCAGAGTCCCTCCACCAGCCCAGCTTACTTCTGGATTCAGGGGCAGGGTGAGGTTTTAATTATATTTTATTTGTTTATATACCTTTGTATATATGTGTAGGGACAAGTGTCATATATAGTGTATGAGTGGAGGTCAGAGGTCAACCCCCAGGAGTTGGCTTCTCTCCTTCCACCTTGTAAGTCCAGGGATCAAACACAAATCATCAGGTAAGAACCATTACCACTAAATAATCTTGCCACTCACCTTTCTTAATTTTTTATTTCATTTTATGATTATAGATGTTTTGCCTTCATGTATGGTTGTGCACTACATGTATGCTGCTGCCCCTAGAGGAGAGAAAAGAATATTTCATCCCCTGCGACTGGAATTACAAGTAGTTGTGAGCAGCCATGTGGGTACCAGAAATTGAACCTATGTCTTCTGAAAGAGCAGTCAGTTCTCTTAATTATTTATCCATCACTTTCCATTTTTATTTAAAGCAAGGTATTGCTTTATTGCCAGACTGGCTCATTTATGATCTTCTAGACTCAACCTACTAAATGATTACAGGTATGTGCCACCACACCACATTTAACCATTACCTGTCCTTGTGTTCTCTTCTCCATTCTCTGATGCAGTTCTGGGCATCAGAACTGCATTGACCCCACCCTTCTTCTTTGGTGTTCTACTGTAGACAAACAGCACTCTAGGAATCCTCCAGGCCTTCAACACCAGCCTGGGACTGCTGAAGGAATCCAGCCTCTGGCACTGAGCAGCTAGTCTTCTCAGCCTTTTAGGATATAGCTAGCCATTATTATATAGCTCACTGCTCCTGGCAGTGAATAAAAGGATCCC
>NC_034596.1:41991014-42025017 GCF_900095145.1 Mus pahari
GCCTTGTGGCTATCACTGCTTCCATTCTCCACTGCCATTGACCTCACCCTTCTTCTTTGGTGTTCTACTGTAGACAAGCAGCTCTCTAGGAATCCTCCAGGCCTTCAACACCAGCCTGGGACTGCTGAAGGAATCCAGTCTCTGGCACTGAGCAGCTAGTCTTCTCAGCCTTTTAGGATATAGCTAGCCATTATTGAACTAGGCACCCCACACTGTATACACTGATCTAATACATTCCTTTCACAGTTGTGGTGGTTTGAATGAAAATGCCCCCCATAGACTCATAGAGAGTGGCATTATTGGAGGTGTGGCATTGTTAGAGTAGGTGTAGCCTTGGTGGATAAAATGTGTCACTAGGGTGTTGGACTTTGAGGTTTCAGAAGCTCAAACCAGGTCTAGTGGCTCACTGTCTCTTCCCCTTGCCTACCAATCCAGATGTCGATCTCTCAGCTACCTTTCCAGTATTCTGTCTGCCTGAATGCCACCATGCTTCCTACCATGAAAATAATGGACTAAACCTCTGAATGTATGTCTGCCCCAATTAAATGTTTCTGAATATGCCAAGATTCTGATTTCTAGTCACAGCAATAGAAACCCTTACTAAGATAATACATATTAATTATTTCAGTGCTATTTCTCTAGAGAAGCCTGACAAATATAATATATAAACTGGTACTGTCTTCTTTTGGTCATAATATCTTCTAAGAATGTGTTTTAGATAATTTGGACAATTGAATTTAACCAGAAAATTGTTTTCTCATATTAATATGTATAAGAGGACATGAAAGCAGAAAACTTACATCAAAGAAATGTTATTTTGAGTTTTTAGGAAATATTTTAGATAACCAAATAAGCAAAGAAATGTCTTCAATAAGAAAAAATGTAATGTATTTAATAGAAACACAACATCCTAATTCAAAGTTACAAAATCTATCATGTAAACAGAGTATTTTCTCATGTTTCAGAAAACTAAATTATTGGATATATGCATTTATAAGACTACTAATGCATTCATTCACTACATAGCAATTGAGAATTTCTGTGCCAGTCACTGATCATTGCACCTAGAATACACACAGGTCCCTGTCCCAAGGAGAAAAAAAAAATGGCAATAGCTTATAAATAATAAAATAGGTTTCATGTATAAACCTAAGGAAAAAGAAAGGGATGTAGAGTTTGGGATTGCAGAATGTGTGGTAAGAAAGCCCTTGGAAATACTGCAATGTCTAGAGAATTCTCAGAGGCCCCCAAAAGAATACAGACTTTTGACATAGCTCTTGTTTGACTATCAGAACTGGATTGTAAGATACTCTTATTAAAGATACAACATACTCTTTGGTCACAGGACACAGAGAAGCCAAGATGGCACTGAACTAGAAATTCCTACCTTCCTGGCAAGCATCCTTGGTTGCAGAGGATGCAAGTAGACTCCTAGAGGAAAACTCTCATCAATGGCCTCTCCCAATTCTAACAAAGCATGTGTGCTACATAGTTACACAATAGATAACAAATACCCAGTGGCACATTTATGTGGGGCATAACCAACTGCTCTGTGATTGAATGCAAGTCCTGTCACTTGGGAGAGAATATCCACCTGATACTATAATCCTGGCCTATGCCTGTGGGGTTAGGGCATAGTTCCAAGGAGGGAACATGCCGGGGTCTGTGGTTATTTGAATACACTTGGCCCCTGGGAAGTGGCACTATTAGGAGGTGTGGCCTTATTGGAATAGGTGTGGTCTTGTTGGAGGAAGTGTGTCACTGTGGAAATGTGCTCGTGTTCCACCCAGTGCAAAAGAGAGTGTCTCTTTCTGGTAACCTTCAGATCAAGATGTGGAACTCTCATCTCCTTCTCCCAAACCATATCTTCCCTAGACTGCAATGCTTTCTTTCATGATAAAAATGGACTGAACCTCTGAAACTGTAAGCCATCCCCCATGTAAATGTTTGCCTTTATAAGAATTGTGTTGGTCATGGTGTCTCTTCACAGCAAAGGAAACCCTAGTTAAGACAGGGCCTCTGCAAACATCATAGCTGGTAGAATAATGGTCCGTGTGTGGCAAGAAGAAAATCTGGTTCATCATACTTCAGTAGCCAGTGTTGTTTAAAACTTCTAGAGTCTGACATCAGGTAGTTTATTTTAGGCATATATAAGAACAGCATAATTTGGAAAAAGAAGTTTTATCTTAGTTAGGGTTTTATTGCTGTGAAGAGGCACAGTGACCAAGGCATCTCTTATAAAGGCAAACATTTAATTGGGGCTGACTCACAGAGTCAGGGGTTCATCACAGTGGGAAGCATGGCATTGTACAGACAGACTTGGTGCTGGAGGAGCCAAGAGGCAGCCATGGAGACTCTTTGATTCCATACTGGGTGAAACTTGAGCACCAGTACACCTGAAAGACTGCCTCCATAGTACCGCGTTTCCTCCAACAAGGCCACACCTACTCCAACTAGACCACACCTCCTAATAGTGTCACTTCCTATGGACCTATGTGGCCAGTTACATTCAAACTACCAGAAGTTTCCTGGTAAAACACTAACCCATGCACACAGGAGGCAAAATTACCTCAAAATTCTTCTCAAAATGCATGCCATTTCTTCCATGAAGATGGAAGAGAGGCTACACGTGTTACTTTAAGGGCCTAGGGGAGGATCTGGTATGGTCTCAGCTATACACAGAGGTCATCTGTGGAGGAGATCCTGACCAAATAGCCCAAAGGTAATCCAGGAGATTAACTAGCTCCTGCTTGTGGACGCCTTGGGGGTGGGGAGGGGGGATCCCTGGCCACACAGATAGAACAGAAGCCATTTAGACTATTGGCCTCCTTTGGTCCTGTTTATGTGAGCTTGTTAGGAACTAGGTATGGCCACGGAGATTACCTAAGCGGTTAGCCACCTCCGTTCCCAGTCTTCAGGGCAGGAAGCAGGTTATACATCTTTTCCTTTAAAAAGACCACCCTGCATGTTTTAAGATTCCTGGTTTCACGAGTGCATTCTATGAGTGCATGGACCCTTGTACTCGCAATAATACACTACTTCCTTGAATCAGCATGTTGTTAAACTACTGTCTAAATAGATCAGTAAGTTAGTGTAGCTTTCAAACTGGGATACAGAAATTCTTTTATTCGGAGGATGATGGTTGATGTAGTGACTCTTACCTGGCTAAAGTGCTGATCACTAGTGACTGATGAATGCTTTTCCTTAAACAGGATATTGTTGGCTCCCTTCAGCCTCGATGCAGGCTTTTGCAGACCTCTGCTGCTGCTAAGCACAGGGCCACCTGTGGTGGTATCTTCCGGTGGTATCTTCCAATCTGCCAAGCCAGCCCTATTGTTGCACCTGCCACTCCGTGCTGATAAACTCCTGAGATTCTCCAGAGACGCCTTCCTGAAGATCCGCCTACCGCCTCGGCTAGTGTCTTCCCCTGCTTTATAAACTCAGAACTTTATTAAACTTGTGGGCTTTGATCAGAACACCTTTTGTCTTAGCCCGGTTCTTTCTCGCTTTTCCCTTCCAGCCCAGTCTGCCTTTCAGGACAGACCCAGTTCGAGTGTGGCCGCGGGCAGTCCCACTCAGGATATCTGTGTCACTATCACCAGCGCTATCCCCATCACGTTCCCAGGGACATTACAGAAGAAAGGGAAGTAAGAATTTAAGAACCAGGGATAGGGACAGATGCCATCAAACACTGCAATCCAGATATGGCATTGCCTTTGCAACCATGAACACATCAATCAGGCTAGAGAATAGGCCTTCCAACTTTCATCATTGGTTGGGAAGGCACCTATGAGATCCCATTCCTCCCTAAAGAGGTAATGGCTGTTAACAGCTGCTGAAGTAGGGTGTGTATGCAATTCTGTCTAATGATATAGTCAATGGGGAAGTGGAGTGGGAAGAAGAAAGGGTTCCAAGGCAAAGAAAGTGGTAGCAGAGGCCTATGGGGACCAAATATAGTCAGGGTAGATTGAGTATATGTATTACACTGTCAAAGTGGGGCAAAAGGTTCCATGTAAACTAAGAAGGCAGAACTTGAAGAAAGTGGCTATATGACAGGGAAATGGCCCCAATAAAGGAAAAACAAAAGGCAAAACCCTTAGGGAGGAAGCCGACTCAGAATGCTACTGAAAGAAAAATAACCTTTCTATGGCAGAATCACAGCAAAAAAGGGGAGTCAGGTTAGAAGATAATAAATTAGGTAAGTGTGTGGGCTGATTCCATATACCATTGTAAATTATTTAGTTCTAATGTGAATGACAAGGAAGCAAATGGAAGGCTTTAACACAGGAAGGAAAACAAGCTTTGATTTACCTCTTAAAAGGGCAATCCTAGTTGCTGTCTGTGTGATGGAATGTAAAGGGTAAAGGTTATTTATTTTTACCTAATAGTTGGTATGGAAGAACATGGTGAGATCACCACTAGCGGAGTATAAAGCTGTGAAATTCTGGAAATATTCTACATTTATACGCCATAGAATTGGCTATAGAGTATCAGTTCAAGAGGATGAGAGAAATTATCAGTTCAAGGTTATAACGAGAACAACTGGGAAGATAACTTTGCTGTCAGAATGTTAACTCCCTATTAAATGTGTTAAGATGTGCTTAGCAGTTGCATAAACAAATCTGGAGTTTTGAGCATATGGATCCTTTACAGAGGATAGAAATTTCTACAGATGTATTGATGGTATTAAAACTATGAGATTAAGAAAGCTGACTGAGGAAATGATTGACAGTGAGAAGTAAAACAGAAGCTCCAAAAGGGGAAGTGAGGGGGAAGGGATGAAGAAAGGAAGAGAAGAGGAGAGAAAATGAACTAAAAGGAAGAAGAGGTAGGGAGGACCAGGATTCAGAGGATGAAGTGGGGTGGGGATGGGGGCATCAACAGGAGGCAGTGAGAAAACAAAGTTTAGTGTTTGAAGAGTAAAGGAAGAATATCAAGGAAGAGGGTGCTGACCCAGGGAGGACACTGAGATCTGAGAAATCCACAACTTGTTCTTTGATAATTTCATAGTGTGTGTAGGTCACCAATAAGCTCAGCTGAAGTTTCAGAGGAGTGTTAGAGATGAAAAGTCCTAGAAGTTTCATTATAAAGCCAAACAGAAAAGTGAGGCAGCAGTTACAGGGAATAAAAAAAAAAAAAAAAAAAAAAAAAAAAAAAAAAAAAAANAAAGCCAAACAGAAAAGTGAGGCAGCAGTTACAGGAAATAAAAGTAAAAAAAAAAAAAAAAAAAAAAAAAAAAAAAAAAAAAAAAAGAGCCCAAGACGTTTGTCTTGATATGAAAAAGATATTAACAGCCACAGACCTGTTTTCTGGTGTGAATTGATAAAGGAAAGTGAAAACTGGTGACAGACAAGAAGGCATGAAACTTTGGAGCAAGGTCTTTGACTCTGGCTGACATGATCCAATGCACAGCTGGAAGGATTGGCTGTAGATAGGAACAGGGGGATTTGTTGACAAGTAGTGGGTTCACACAATGGTAAAGAAAGTGAGCTGTTCTTATATGACGAGGGGAAAGTTGTGCCAGATTACACCAGTTTCCTTCCAGATGGAAAATCACAACTATAAATAAATGTTTATCTTTTCTCTTTCTTTCCATTGAGGTGGAAAGGTATTTCTCCAATACTAGCTTTGATATTCACATTTCTATGTCATTACCCAAGTAGCAGCCACAGAAGTTAATGAGTCCTCTGGGAATAAAAATGTAAGGAGAATATTTAGAGTTTTTGCAAACACACACACACACACACACACACACACACTGCATGTTTTAAATATGGATATTATGTATTTATGACCAACATGCCTCTTTAATCTGGAGCCTCCTGATGTTTATGACAAAGAGTAACAAAATAACACAACATGCACTTTGCATCTTTAAGGCCATCACCTTCTCTTTAAATTGGTCTTCTGGAAAATGTTCTCCAGTGCTCAGCTTAGCCCTGCGGGGAACATTTTGAAGCACTTGCTCATGACATGGTTTTACAGTAAAGTTGAAGTTTGCCTTTCCACAGTAGTTTGTTCTTTAATTAGGTCTAAAAGTATGTCTAGTCCTGAGTTTCTAAAGAACTTCACAGAGATTTCTTCTTAATTGGTCCGTAGAGACCCTCTTGCAAAAAATTCTTGGTCATATATTTTTACATGCCTCAAACTATATCTGTTTTATGGGGATAGCCAATGTAAATTAGCATATTAAAGACTTTAAAAAATCTTGGGCTAATAAGACACCTTCTGAATCCCAGTGTTTGCTCTCCTCAACTACGAAATTCTTACTTTTCATTTAACAAAAACATGACAGTTGGGAAACGGTGCTTTACAGCTAGTCCTTTGCAAACCTACAGTATTCCATAATAAAAATATTTGAAATGTTTTGGTAGTATTATTCTAATACTTGGAACTACTTGAAACTCTAGCATGTTCTCGTAAACTTACTTATTCATTTCTTATACAGAGAACATACACAATCCACTGCATTCACACAGTTACTATAAGGAGTACACTGAGTACTACCAAATTAAAGATTGTCTCTTAAGGAATTTCTGATGGTCTACAAACTGGCTCCCTGAAGTCAATGCCGCTAACATTTGCTATTACATAGCTCTAGTTTACCTCGTGGAAGATTAGAGTTCTAGATCCTTTGTCTTAGACTGCATCATAAGACTTCAGATGACCAATGAGATGAAGTATATATGTGAATTTGGGGCTAAAAATTTGACAATATGAGATTTTCACTTCTTTAAATTTCATTTTATTTTTAGTTACATGAATATCGGTATGTGTGAATGTTTGTGGATGCAGGCAGAGACACAAGGCCAGTCAACATGGGTTCTGGGGACCTAACTTAGGTCCTCTACAAGAGCAATATGTTTTCTTAAGGGCTTAGTCACCTCTGCAACCCAAGAGACTTTTTTTTTTTTTTTTTTTTTTTTTTTTTTTTTTTTTTTTTTTTTTTTTTTTTTTTTTTTTTTTTTTTTTTGGTTTTTGGTTTTTGATTTTTGAGGGGGCGAATTTTTCCCTTATAACCAAAGATGTCTTACATAGTATTGTCAAGATACTTCTCTTGAACCAGCATGGATCACCTGAAAGATACCTGGATATCATGTGGAAGACAGAATTAAATCACTAACATCATGGGCTGCTATTGCAGCGTTGACTGCACTGAGGAAAGAGCAGAGATGGATGCATATACCATAACTTGCCCTACAGGGCAAAGAGAAATATCTTTCTCTATACCTTATCTTTTTTTATTAGATGTTTTCTTTATTTACATTTCAAATGCTAACCCGAAAGTTCCTTATTCCCCCCCCCCCCCCCCGCTCCCCTACCCACCCACTCCCACTTCTTGGCCCTGGCATTCCCCTGTACTGGGGCATATAAAGTTTGCAAAACCAAGGGGCCTCTCTTCCCAGTGATGGCTGAATAGGCTANCTTCTGCTACATATGCAGTTAGAGACACGAGCTCTAGGGGTACTGATTAGTTCATATTGTTGTTCCACCTACAGGGTTGCAGCCCCCTTCAGCTCCTTGGGTACTTTCTCTAGCTCCTCCATTGGGGGCCCTGCGTTCCATCTAATAGCTGACTGTGAGCATCCACTTCTGTGTTTGCCAGGCACTGGCATAGCCTCACAAGAGAGAGCTATATCAGGGTCCCATCACTAAAATTTTGCTGGTATATGCAATAGTGTCTGGGTTTGGTGGCTGATTATGGGATGGATCCCCAGGTGGGGTAGTCTCTGGATAGTTCATCACACAATGAGCCTACATGACTAATCTTTGTGTCAGAGAATAAGAATCAGTACTACCTGCCTTAGTTAGGGTTTCTATTGCTGTGAAGATACACCATGACCATGTCAACACTTACAAAGGAAAACATTTAATCTGATCTGGTTTATGGGTTCAGAGATTTAGTCCATTATTGTCATGGTGGAAAGCATGGTGATGCAAGGAGACTTGGTGCTGGCAAGCTGAGAGTCCTACATCTTCATCAGCAGACAACACAGTCACTGGGCCTGGATTGAGCATTTACAGCCTCAAAGCCCACTCCCAGTGACAAACTTCCTCTAACAAGGCCACATCTATTCCAACAAGGCCACACCTCCTAATCACTGCCAAACTCACTCCATAATGACCAAGCACCAGATACACGAGCTTATGAGGTCCATTCCTCTTCAAACCACCACACTATCCAATGATAAGAAATTACAAATAACCAAATCATGTTCATTAGCAAACAGTCCTTCCTATTTCTACTTATGAAATACATAATGGAAGAATGATTTTGCAGAATAACCATTAGAAAAATGCTAATGTAAAATCTATTTAAACTTAAATAAGAAAATAATGGAGCACTTTTAAATAATTACTTAAGTGTTAATAAATTTAAGTTGTAACTAAAAGTAAATTGAGAAATGTGAACAGAAAATTTCATTTTAATGACTTTTCCCTAATATATGTACTGAGTCATAGGATACTATTTCAAATGATTATTATGTGAAATTATATTTAAATAGTATGAACTTAAGTTTAAAAATTGAGTAAAGTGTTTGAAATATTGGTTGAAACTGCTAATTTAGTGAGTGATAATTACATGAGGCACAATTAGCAAAAAGATTCTACCATTCTTGGGACCTGAGGAAGCACAATTAGATGGGGAAAGAATAAAACGGGTTTGCAGGGCCACGGCTAAGGGAAATAATCCAGATGTAGATTTGACTGTCTAAAGGCCCATGGTTTGGAATTCAAAGGCAATATTCAAATTAATAAAGGAAATTTAGGTTTGGCTGTGTCAGGGTGAAGCAAAGTGGGGAGGGATTACCAGCAAAACATTTGACTAGATAAAGGGGCAGGGACAGCAACCAAATCCAGGCAAAAAATAATAACCTTGACTTTAATGAGAGAGAGAGAGAGAGAGAGAGAGAGAGAGAGAGAGAGAGAGAGAGAGAGAGAGAGAGAGATCCAATTAAGTGACAGTAAGAAAGTAAGAACTGGGAGTCTTTTGGTTTTCTCCCTTAAAACTGCCTGCATAGGGCTGGTGAGATGGCTCAGCGGGTAAGAGCACCGACTGCTCTTCCAAAGGTCCCGAGTTCAAATCCCAGCAACCATATGGTGGCTCACAGCCATCCGTAACAAGATCTGATGCCCTCTTCTGGAGTGTCTGAAGTCAGCTACAGTGTACTTAGATATAATAAATAAATAAATCTTTAAAAAAAACAAAAACACAAAACTGCCTGCATAATTATTGTATTTGATACATAGATACTAAGCAGGCAGCAAGGTTCACTTACTACCCAAATAGATGTTAAACTACCAAGGCAAAAAGGCAAGGCTTGAAATTATATCTCAGAAAATTAATAAATTATATCATAGGATGTTAAGATCTATCCAAAACAGCTATTACCGCCAATATTAACTCTGCCAAGTTGCTACAATATTTACAGTGAACTTTGTTCCTAACTAAATCCAATAATGGCAATCAGTTAGAGATACAAAGAAAAGAGCATGATGCTCTTTGAAAAACACTTAATAAATCTAACAAGAAGCATAAAAATTAGAAACATCCAATATCATTAAGGCTTTTTTTTTAAGTGTCCACATTCAACTGCTCAGAGCACGTACATTGTTTTTCCAACCTCCTAACTACTCTTTAATACAGAATTCTGTTTCTCTGGGTTTCCTCCTTACTCTATTTTAAAGAATTGACCAGATCCACTATGCTATGAAGTGCCCTAAATCAGTTGGTCATGGCAGTCATTCTCCCATCCCCTCATTAGTGACTGGTTCGAGCACGGACATGTAACAGCAGATAACATTTCTATCAGGTTGCTATCAGCAAAAGAAGGAGGCCTGCAACCGAGAGAGGTCAGGGTCAAGAAAATTAAAATTAAATTTCAAAAATTTTTTTTTAAAAAAAGACAAACTCCTGGCATACTGCTTCTGAAGATGCCTGGCCTCTAGACTTCTTGTTGGAGAGAAAACGAATCCTTTTATTGCTTAGGTTAGTGCTTGATGTTAGCGTTGTTCCTGGAACCTGCGGGAATCATAACTTAGCTACTAAATGTGGGGTTTGTGAGATAGCGCTTTGTTTTATTTATTTAAAAATATGATAGAAAATACATTGACAAACAAATGAAAACTTTATAGACTTTTCTAATATACTTTCTCAATTTTTTTTCTGGTTTTCTCTGTTCTTTTATCTTGCCTATTTTTGCCTCATTTTTCAGGTATCACTTTCTCTTGTATATTATAATTTAGAGGAAAAAAAGTTTTTATATAAAGGGTATGTGGTGGTAATTTCTTCATTCTTCAAAATGCCCATAATTTTGGTCTCACCCTGTTAATAATTTGTTCAGCTGTAAGTTTAAAAACATTTCCCTCCAGACCTTCCAGCTCATTGCTTGCACTTCACCACCTTAGCATTAATTTTCAGAGATCTGGTAAATTAAAACTTTGTAGGAACATGTCTTCCCTACAAAATTTTGCTCATTACTATACAACACTCTCCAGGAAGGGAGGAAAAAAGACGAGAAGGAGGGTGTCCTAGAGGTTTATTGATGTGAAGAGTTACCATGATGGCCACTCCTATAACAGAAAACATTTGAGACTAGTTGTTTAATCCATTATTGTCATGGTAGGAAGCATGGAGCCATGCAAGCAGACAGGATACTGGAGAGGTAGCTGAGAGTTCTACATCTGGATCTGCAGTCAGCAGGAAGAGAGATCCAATGAGCCTAACTAGAGCACTTGAAATTCCAAAGTCCTATCCCAATGATACACTTCCTCCAACAAAGTCATCCCTACTTCAACAAGGCCATACCTCCTAATAGTGTCACTTCCTATGGGATTATGGAGGATGTTTTCATTCAAACCACCACAGAGGGAAAGGAGAAAAGAAGATAAGGAGGGGAGGAAAAAGTGGAGGAGGAACACTTCCTATTGGTTTTAAGAGTTGGTATATCCAAGCCAGGCAGTGGTGGCGCACGCCTTTAATCTCAGCACTTGGGAGGCAGAGACAGGCAAATTTCTGAGTTCAAGACCAGCCTGGTCTACAGAGTGAGTTCCAAGACAACCAGGGCTATACAAAGAAATCCTGTCTCGGAAAAAAAAAAAAAAAAAAAAAGAAGAAGAAGAAAGAAAAAAGAAAAAAGAAAACAAAAAGGGAAAAAAGAGTTGGTATACCCTATTTCTCTACTTCCATTTCCACCTTTTCTCCTTCCCTTTAAATTCCTTTGTAATGATTGGAGTTTTGGGATGTAATTGGAGACAGAGAGAGGAAAAGAATCCTTTGCCTTCTTCTACAACATGAGACTATCTCCCCAATACTTACTAGAAGTTGTATTATAAAAGTTTACACCAGGAATAAAAACAGAAAATTTTAACTAGTTCTCATAGGTGGAAAAAATTAAGTATCACATTAATTTTATTCTTCAGCCCTGAGCATTGAGCCCAGATCACGGTGCATACTGGGCAAGTACTCTACCACTGAGCTCTACTTCTAAACTTCTTATATTAGTGTTTTGAATTATTTCCCTCTACCAGGGGATATTCATTTTAGGAAAGATTCCTATGCTTTTCCTATTGTTATTAAATGTATAACAATCACTAGGTATTAACCCATCCTTTTGAGCAGATTTCTGCAGACCCACAAAGATGTAGTATCATGTAGTGATGCTGTATAAACAAATAGATAATGGTTCTTAGAAGTTCTGACTTGATTCAAGTAATTTTAGGAAGAAAGTTTTTAGAGATGCTCTTAGTTGCTAGAAAGATGTAATAAAGTTAGAATCAAGAATAGAATGTGCCCACTCCTCAAAATAATAAGTAAAGGTTGCATAATAAGAATACAATGAGCTTTCATAATTACACTAAAAGGAGAAAGAGACTTGGGCCAATTTTTTTCTTATAAATTTTTTATTAGATATTTTCTTTATTTACATTTCAAATGCTATCCTGAAAGTTCCCTGTACCCTCCCCACGCCCTGCTCCCCTACCCACCCACTCTCACTTCTTGACCCTGGAGTTCCCCTGTACTGGGGCATATAAAGTTTG
The DNA here is from genome assembly GCF_900095145.1 of Mus pahari. Classification (NCBI taxonomy): domain Eukaryota; kingdom Metazoa; phylum Chordata; class Mammalia; order Rodentia; family Muridae; genus Mus; species Mus pahari. The sequence goes on from NC_034596.1 coordinate 42,003,057, forward strand.
CAAGACCAAGGGGCTTCTCTTCTCAATGATGGCTGACTAGGCCATCTTCTGCTACATATGCAGCTAGAGACATGAGCTCTGGGGGTGCTGGTTAGGACTTGGGCCAATTTTGTGTTCAAGGAAAAACATTTAGATCCCAGGGTAAATTCACAGATATGCACTATGATAAGGCAAGGCCATACAGAAACTGTTACTTTAACAAGTAAAAAAAAAAAAAAAAAAAAACTTTTAACAAATATATTATAATGAAACATTGCTTTGAACTTAATGTCAACAGCATTCTGTAACTGCCATTCCATGTAACATTTTATCTTTGAGGTAATTTTCTAGGGAGCTTTTGTCTAAGGAGGTATAAAAGACCAGAGAAAAGAAATAAAGTTGGTTGAATGGTTTAGCTTCAGAAGCTTTGCCCCATACATATATACATACATACATACATATGCCGCAGACCGACTTTTCTGGGGTCCCTGATCTGCGGGGAACGGGTCTCTGGATGCAGGTGAGCGAGGATTCGGCAAATGTGGGGTGACAGACACGGACACGAGGTAGTGTGATATCTGAATGCGAATTGTCAAATTGAGCATCTGACTATTTATACAGAAGAAAATAGGGAAGTTACACAGAACAGAGGAATGCAAACCTGGAAGGGCTGGCAGGAACCAACTGCAATAACATTCAATGTTAACAGCTGGGATCAAAAACAGCTCCACCTAAAGTCAGTTCAAAGTCAGTAGCTGGGGGCAAGGGCCCCATGCCCTTGCCACAGATTCTATAGTCCACCTTCCCCCTAGGCCATTGTAAATACTTGTGTATGGGTGTAACTCAGCTACCTATGGTTCTAAGTATCTACCCTGGTTCCTCTTTAGATCACAAACTTCCTTCTTCCTAGAGAGTGGTAAATTCCGATGTAGGGCAGTGACTAGCTGCCTAGACCCAAGGGTCAGCTCAAGGACTGACTGCCTAGGATCTAACATGGCTATGTATTAAGGGAAAGCACATGGATCTGTTTTCCCACTAAATCAAGGACATCGGAGCATTCGTTATACAAAATGCCACCATTCCAGGAGACTGAGTTTCCTTGAACTTTTTGCCTCGGGACAGCGCCCAGGTTTTGGGGGCCTGTTGGCGCTTGTCACTACTGGAAAGAATGTAGTATACATACATTCATACATACATACATACAAGTGTGTCTGTCTGTCTACATGTTTGTGTGTAGGATATATGTGTATGCATGTAAGCATGCATGAATATTTGTGGAGTTATTGTGACAGAGTTGGGCCCAGCTAGAGTGTGGGTGTATGAATGTTTGAATGTATGTGTGCCTGTGCATATTTGCCTGTACAAAGCATCTTCCCTCCCTCTCTGGTTCATAAAGAGTTAACCAGCTTAGCCAGAGAGGCTTCTGGCTGATCCATCAAAGAAAGGTGCACTAGCAATAAGTCCTTTCACTTAATCCCCTGCTGTCTTATGATGAGGTGCTAAACAGTTTCTCACCTCAGAGGAACTCACAGAAGGCAGGTCAGCTACTGTAGCAAAGTGACTTAGACTTAAGATAGGCAATGTTTTATTATTATACAACAACCCCAAATATCTGGTAAGACCAAGTCTTAGCTCTCCGCTGCCTCAGAAAGAACCAAACAAGAAAGAACAGCCTGGGCTGGTCCCCTGGCACTCTAGAGCAGTGATTCTCAATCTTCCTAATTCTGTGACCCTTTAATACCCTCGTGACCCTCGTGTTATGGTGACCCACAACCATAAAATTTTCATTGCTACTTCATAACTGTAATTTGTTAGTGTTATGAATTGTAAATATCTGATATGCAATATTATCTGATATGCAACCTCTGTGAAAGTGTAATTTGAACTCCAAAGGGGTCATAACCCACAGGTTTAGAACCACTGCCCTAGAGAAACAAAACTGATAGAATATGAATAAATTCATATGGATAGAATATATATAAATAAACATATATTGAAGGGGCTGGGGTAGCAGAATAAACTCCATTTTGTTTTTAAGAATCTATTCTATGTTAACTTGCCCTTAGAGAGGCATGGCTCCCACCCTTGAGGTCTAAGAAAAATCAGGAAATGTCCCTGGCAGTTGCAAAATAGACACAGCAGCTGCAGCTAGCTGATAACAGAGTGAGCTAAGAAAACACAAGTCGTTCTCAGGTTAAGACTCTCCTTTTTGATTCATGCTCCCTCCTTGTGGTTTAATCAGGTTCTATGAACCAATTAGCTTAAAAGCCAACATTCCTTTATCCTCTCATGTATTGCCAATGCTTGCAGGTTTTTCCTTAATTAAACCCCCTTTCCCTAGATTCTGGGGCCACTCTCCTTTCCTGTTGCATCAGGAAGGTTCATGGCCCAAACTCCAGCTTGAATGCTCTCAGAGGCTTGCATCAGAGTTGTGGTTCCTGGTGATCTCTGGGGTTCTTGCAATCAGGGCACAACCATATCAATGGGGATTTATTATAGCATCTTACTGACTGGGATCCAGCTAGTCCAACATTGGCTGTCTCCCAATGAAAAGGCCAAATTGTTGAGTCCACCATGTGACTAGATGTCTCAGATAGTTCTCAGTATACTTTGGAATCTTGAATTAAGATCCTAAATCCCTGACTCTAAAACGAGTGAAGGAATCCCTCAGCACCAGGATCTATGAACTTGGCAATAAGAATGAAGACAAACAGGCAAAAACCAAAAGCTTCCTTCTTCTAGGTCCTTTATATAAGCTGCCTTGAGAAGGTATAGCTCAGTTTCAGGGAGGGCAATCAGACCGCAAATAATTTAGATTTAAAGTGGATTTCTGACCTCAAGTGATCTGGATTCAAGGTGAGTCCTCCTACCTTAAATGATACAATTGACTAAAAATCCCTCACAGGTGTGCCCAGTAGCATGAGATTTTAGTTAATTCTAGATATAATCAATTTGACAAACAATAATAGAAGAGCCATCTATTATGTGTCTCCAAGGAACATCCTAGAAGCTCTAAGAAGCCCACTATCTAAGTCTGTTCAGACTGATATAACAGAATTCCTCAGCCTGGGAGGCCTATAAAAAGAAAATGTGTTTCTTGCAGCCCTGGTAACTGAGATGTCTAAGAAGGCATGGGAAGACTTGCTGCCCCCCTGAGGCACTCTTTCTGGTTCCGAGGCAGGGTCTTCTTGTGTTAGTCAGAGTAGCCACGCCACGTACCTACGATGATGACAGCATAAGAGGGCATTTCCCTTAGATCAGAATGAATCTTAACTCAGTCCCAAAGGTCTTGCAAGGTGTATGGATGTTTGGCTCTGTTAGTTTTGGGATTGCACCATGGTAACAAGTACATAGTAGAGCTGAGCTGCCCACTACACAGCAGGAGAGGGGACTTGGGTTAGAACTAAGCAGCAAGTCCCAAACAGATCACAACATGCAGCAGGTCTCACCTGGGAGGTTTGTTGAGAGGGGAAACAGAGACAGGCCCTGGGACAGGGAGGAGAGAAGAGAGAGGGGTGCAGGAAAAAACGAGGCTTTTACTGGATCTGTGGAGCATTTGTAAAGGGACATGGGACAAGGTCCATGGCACACGTGCAAAGGATCAACTCTGTCATCTCTTTGAAAGCTGCCTGTAAAGATATCTGATTGTCCTAAAGTCACTTCTAGCTGTCCCTAGATGTGTCTGATTGCCAACAGTTGGGGTAAGGTGCAGTCTTTCCAGGGCATATCCCCACTACTGCCTACTCTCAATAATGCCATGTTATGTATCAAGAATTTAAATCCATCAAGCAAATAATTCATCAGTTAAGTCACCATCCCCAAGCTAATCAAATCTCAATGGCACCACCAGCTGAGGACCAAACCTTCTTAAGACTTTTGGGAAAACATTTCATATACAAACCATCTTACTGTAATCTCACATGAGAATGGTTGGTGAGCGTTCTCCCTGACCCTACTTTCTCTTTTCTCTCTCCCTCCCTCCTTACTTCTCCCCTTCCCTCTACCCTACCCTGTCATATATATATATATATATATATATATATATATATATATATATATATATATCAATTAAAGAAGAGACCATTAATTTGAATAAGAGCAAGAAAGAGTATATGGTGGAGTCCAGAGGAAAACAAAGAGAAGGGAGAAATGTAATTATAATCTCAAAACTTAAAAAGGGTTTCACGGGCTGGTGAGATGGCTCAGCGGTTAAGAGCACCAACTACTCTTGTGACGGTCCTGAATTCAAATCCCAGCAACCACATGGTGGCTTACAACCACCTGTAATGAGATCTGACGCCCTCTTCTGGTGTGTCTGAAGTCAGCTACAGTGTACTTACATATAATAAATAAATAAATCTTTAATAATAATAATAATAAAAAGGTTTCACTATAGATGCTTGGACCAATTCCATTAAGGCCATTCTGTTTTAAATCTGCTCCAACCAAGTACACCCAAACTAGAGAGAAATTGATGTCAATTTTGCCATCTGTATAAATGGGGAAAAAGGCATGCAGGAGAGGGGGTGTTCACTCTCAAGCCAGCATCTACCACATTATCAGTAATATTTTACAGAACTAACTTACTGTGGTTTTTACAATTCTATGATGCATTACCACTGGTTTAACCCTATGCTAAATGCTAAAAACATCTCCACTCGCAATCTTATCTGAAACACAGTTATGTCCAAACTGAACTTCTTTTTTAAATGCATTCTTCATTAAGTTTTCCCTTTCTTAAGGATAACAATCTTTCCAATTTCACACTAAAGTTACAAGGAAGATATGAACTTTGTAGGACAGAATGGACCAGCATAGTTAAAAAAACAAAACAAAACAAACCAACCAACCTATGTGGTTGCCTGTTTTCTCCTATTTACTGTGGTTATGGTTGATTAAAAACTTCATATGTATTCACACTGCTCCATTACTGTCTCATGTCATCTCATAGAAGGACTCTCTTCTTAAGGAGGTTAAGACTCGGTATATAACAAAACCCAGAGGATCTGAAATGGTTCTGATGTGAGAGCATCCTTTCTAGAAACTAGCTTCCATAGTACCAGGAGGCACCATGCAAGCTTCCAAGGGAGGGAAGGAGTCACCACTCTTCCCCAGCTCTAATGCCCGTGAACGAAAATAATGACCAGCATAGTATGGCATGATATCCCTAAGGGTACGAGAGTGGCATAACAAATCCTGACAGTAACCAAGAGCAGCCCTCCAACTGGACTTAAGACAGGTTCAACAAGAGGGAAATTACTAGTTCCATCCATCTGCCTAAGAATTTCATGAATCTTAGGCAAATGGATGGAACTAGAAAAAATCATCCTGAGTGAGGTAACCCAATCACAAAACAACACACATGGTATGCACTTACTGATAAGTGGATATTAGCCCAGAAGCTCGGAATACCCAAGATACAATTCACAGACCAAATGAAGCTCATGAGGAAGGAAGACCAAAGTATGGATACTTCGGTCTTTCTTAGAAGGGGGAACAAAATACCCATGGGAGGAGTTACAGAGACAAAGTGTGGAGCAGAGACTGAAGGAAAGGCCATCCAGAGACTGCCTCACCTGGGAATCCATCCCATATACAGTCACCAAACCCAGACACTATNGTGGATGCCAAAATGTGCTTGCTGACAGGAGCCTGATATAGCTGTCTCCTGAGGGGCTCTGCCAGTGCTTGGCAAATACAGAAAGTGGATGCTCACAATCATCCATTGGAAGGAGCACAAGATCCCCAATGAAAAAACTAGAGAAAGTACTCAAGGAGTTGAAGGGGTCTGAAGTCCCATAGGAAGAACTACAATATGAACCAACCAGTACCCTCAGAGTTCCCAGGGACTAAACCAACCAAAGAGTACACATGGTAGGTCTCATGGCTCCAACTGTGTATGTAGCAGAGGATGGCCTAGTTGGTCATCAATGGGAGGAGAGACCCTTGGTCCTGTGAAGGCTCTAAGCCCCAGTGTAGGGGAATGCCAAGACAAGGAAGCAGGAGTGGGTGGGTTGGTGAGCAGGGGGAGAGGGAAATGGGATAGGGGGTTTTCGGAGGGGAAACTAGGAAAGGGGATAACATTTGAAATGTAAATAAAGACAATATCTAATTTTTTAAAAAAAAATGTTTTAAAAAAAGAGGGAAATTATGTCTTGTACTGGAAACCAAGGCAACTATCAGGGCTAAAGAAGTCACGAATCTTGGAGAATCTACAACCATTTTACTGATCCAACCTAATTCCTAACTACATTCTAAGTTTTTGTTTTTGTTTTTGTTTTTTTGTTGTTGTTGTTGTTTTTTGGTTTTTCGAAACAGGGTTTCTCTGTGTGGCCCTGGCTGTCCTGGAACTCACTTTGTAGACCAGGCTGGCCTCGAACTCAGAAATCTGCCTGCTTCTGCCTCCCGAGTGCTGGGATTAAAGGCGTGCGCCACCACACCCGGCTTCTAAGTATTTTTTTTAACAGACTTAACTCATTTATTTTTCTTGTATAAAAACCCTTATGTGGTAGCCACAGCTGGAGCCTGTGTCCTCTGAACAGAGACTCTGATGTGGATTTTCACATGATCAGTGAACTCCTGATAAAGAAACTTGATGAACACAGTCTGTTTCCAGAGGTCAGGGGTCAGGTAGCTGTATAGGTCTTGGAGGTAGTAGCATCAAAGGTGGCCTCTATAAAGTTGCCCAGGGCAGCAGTGCAGCCTCTGGCTGAAGTGTAGCAGTCATCTATACCAGCCATCATCAGTAGCATCTTGGGCAGAGGAGCAGAGACAATGCCAGTGCCTCTGGAAGCAGGGATGAGATGCACCAGCACAGAGCAACAGCGGCCTGTCACCTTGCATGGAACAGTGTGGGGCTTGCCAGTCTTGTTCCCCAAGTTGCCTCTCCACACAGGGACAATGGAAAGCTTGGCCAAGATGATGGCCCCTCGGATGGCAGTGGCTACCTCCTTGGATCACTTAACACCAAGACCAACATGACCATTGTAGTCCCCAATAGCGACAAATGCCTTAAACCTGGTCCGCTGGCCAGTCCGAGACTGCTTCTGCACTGGCATGGTTTTCAGAACCTCATCCTTTAGGGTGCATCCAGGAAAAAGTCAATGATCTCAGACTCCTTAATAGCCAGGGAGAACAGGTAGTTCTCCTCCAAGGACTTGATCTTCAAGTCCTTAACCAGGAGGGAGGCCCAGCTTGGTGACAGGGATCCACTCCTTGTCTTCAGCTTTACCATGAGCCCAGCGGCCTCGACCACAGGCACGGTCCCTAAAACCGCTGCCGAATCCTCTGCCTCCTAATCCTGGGCCCCCAGGTCCTCTGAGCCCTCCCGCTGTACCAGTGTCATCTGCCATTTGGTGTTTTCCAGAAGAAGAGCCTAAGTATTTATCCTTATGCCCACAAATAAATATAGTTCTCACCCCTTATCAAAGAAATGTCTCCTCGCTATAGGAAAAAACTATGACAGAAAACCACATCTGATCAAAACACAAGGAACAAGTGATACCCAGGCCCAACTATCTATCTATCTATCTATCTATCTATCTATCTATCTATCTATCTATCTATCTATCTATCTATCTATCTATCTATCTACATATATGCACAAACATATAAATAATAGAGGCCATAAATCTGAAAGCAGAGAGTGTATGAAAATGATTGGAAGGACGAAAGAGAAAAAAATGTAATTATAATTCTAAGTTTAATTTTTTAAAAATCTGGTTTATTGATGTAGAATTCTATCAGAAGTCTGAAAATATTTTAATAATCTTTCTGAATAATCTCTCGGAGTTAACTGTTGAGACTGCTAATTCTTGCTAGTATCTGATACTCTTTGAATGTGCTATGAAAGTCTATCAAACTGAGATAGCTGAGAAAAAGCATTTTCCTCAGGAGTCCCATTTGCTTAGATCTTATGGACTGAAGCCAGTTTGGGGTGAGTTGAGTAGGCTCAGGCAGCAGGAACCCATAGGTATGCTTGGCATGCCAAAGCTATTCTGCACACTTGCTGCTGTTCCTTATCGTCACAACTCTACAGTTACTGCATCATTGCACTGGGACCTCCAAGGAAGACTCTTCTACTGGCTTATTCCATGACCTTCAGGAAAAGGTACTTCTGTTATTTATCTAGAAGAGTAAAGAGCAAGAGCTTCCTTCTAAAAAATGCCACTGTTAATTTCTACTTTAGTTTGTTTGCTGAGACTTCTGTCCAATGGCATAATCAGTTTTGGAGAAAGTTCTATTGCAGCTGAAAAAGATGAGCATTCCTTATCTATTGAATGAAATGTATCTGTTAAGTCTAGTTGATCAGAACCAGCGGTTCTCAACCCATAGGCTGAAACCTTTAGGTTGCCTGACCCTGTCACAGGGAGTTGAGTATCAGATAGCCTGAAAATCAGATGTTCATGACTCATAACAGTAAACACCATTAGTTATGAAGTAGCAGCAAAATAGTTTTATGTTTGGGTGTTACAACATAGCTCTATAATTCCTTTTACTTTAGAAGACTCGGGGTAGTATTTAAGTATCCTATTAGTGTGTCCATATGAGGCCTTATGACTTTTTTAATGAAATGAGCATTGTTAATTTCTATTTTAATTACAGTGACGATAGGAAACAAAATTATCTCATTTTTGTTTCCAACATTATGTGCGTATTTACATTGTTGTACCTTCTTAATGGTTTTTTTATTAATATGTAGTATCCTTTTTAAAATTATTTTTAGTTAGTTTTGGTTTGAACTCTAAGGTAAGGATAGCTACACTAGTCCTTTGCTGCCAAGTTGGAAGACCAGAGTTCAATTCCTGGTAATTTTAGTACTCCCACAGTGAAGGGACAAAACTACAAGTTGTCATCTGACTTCCACATATGCTATGGTATGGACACACTTATACACACATAGATGTAATTTTAAAATCCTACATAATTCTGTATGCAAAATGTTGAGAGACCTATTGAATAGTGATTTATCAATCTATTCTGCTTGACAATGACCTCATAGTCTTCTAGTAAGTTTTTCGTCAACAAAACCATTTCAAAAAACTAGTTATCTTAGGAATGCATAAACCGCTTTGGTGCTTAAGGCAGGATTCTGATGTATAACACAAGGTGGCCTTAAATTTGGGATGCTACTACCTCAGCATCTGGAGGGTTGTGACTACTGTCATATACTATCATACCCAAGAAGGAATTTTAAATTCTCAAGAGGATCAAAATATTAATGGATAAAAATAAGGATGATCAGGCCTTGGAGGAGATAAACATGCTAACAATATGAGAATAATTCATCCTTTGTTAGTACTTATTTGAAATGAGGTATTTTTTTTTTTAAAGATTTATTTATTTATTATATGTAAGTACACTGTAGCTGTCTTCAGACACTCCAGAAGAGGGAGTCAGATCTTGTTAAGGATGGTTGTGAGCCACCATGTGGTTGCTGGGATTTGAACTCTGCACCTTTGGAAGAGCAGTTGGGTGCTCTTACCCGCTGAGCCATCTCACCAGCCCTGAAATGAGGTATTTTTTATCAGTCTTTTTTATTGGATTTTTTTAATAGATACTTTACATTTCAAATGTTATCCCCTTTCCTGGTTTCCCCTCAGAAACCCCCCTAATACCACCACCACCACCACCCACCACTCACCAACCCACTCACTAGTGCTTCCCTGTCTTGGGATTCCCCTACACTGTGGCACCTGACCTTCTCAGGACCAAGGGCCTCACCTCCCTTTCATGTCCAACAAGGCCATCCTCTGCTACATATGCAGCTGGAGCTATGGGTCCCTCCATGTGTACTCTTTGATGGTTTAGTCCTTGGGAGCTCTGGGGGTACTGGTTAGTTCATATTGCTTATTCCTCCTATGGGGCTGCAAGCTCCTTCAGCCTTCAGCCCCTTCGGTCCTTTCTCTAGCTCCTCCATTGGGGACCTTGTGCTCAGTCCAATGGCTGGCTGAGAGCATCCACCTCTGTATTTGTCAGGCACTGGATACTTTGTTTATATTTCAAATGTTATCCCCTTTCCAAGTTTCCCCTCACCCAGCTTCTATAAGGGTGTTCCCCACCCACCCATTCCCACCTTACTGCCCTGATAGTACCTTACACAGAGCCTTCACAGAACCAAAGGCCTCCCAGTCTTAAAGGATATATATGAAAATATGATAAAATATATATAAAAACGATCCTTGATCCAACTTCAAGATATGGCTATTTTCTTATTATCAAATAATAGATATAACATCTAAGAAATAAGATCAATGAAAATAGCCAGGCAGTGGTGGCGCACGCCTTTAATCCCAGCACTTGGGAGGCAGAGGCAGGCGATTTCTGAGTTCGAGGCCAGCCTGGTTCACAAAGTGAGTTCCAGGACAGCCAGGGCTACACAGAGAAATCCTGTCTTGAAGGGAAAAAAAAAAAAAAAAAAAAAAAAATCAATGAATATAGTAACTCTATTTAAAAAAAAAAAAACCTTAAAGTGAGGCTGGAGAAATGGCAGAGCAGGTGCAGTATAAGCATGAGGTCCTGAATTCAGATCCCCAGTACTCAATAAATACCTGATACGCCAGCAAGGAGGGGGGTAGGGCAGAGATTAGAGGAACCTGGGAGCTTGACTAGCCAGTCAGTCTCGGTGGTATTATAAAGTCAGGACTCAAGTGACAACCTGGCTAGAAAAAAAATCAACAACAAAAAAAAGGGTGTATAGGGCTAGCAATGTAGCTTAATGGTAGAATGCATGCCTGGCATACATTAGAATCATTCCAAATACGTCATGTGTCATGTATGTGTGTTTGTTTTGAGGGGAGAAGTCTGTCATCTTTGAGAATCAAGTCTCTGCTTTTCTTAGCCAGGAAAGGTCTTGTGATAAAACACTTGCTCTCAAAAAAGTAAATACACAAAAATTGTAGAAAATAAAACCATCAAGCTACTGAAATATGAGATGGTAACACAACAGAAGATACCAAGTGGCAATAAAATAAGATCATTTGGGGGAATTTCAGTTACACAAAACTTCAAGAGTATGGCCTATGACCAGAATATGCTTCACTTTATACATACTACACACCCAAAACTGCATAATAAATGACAACACTGAGGATCAGGTTGTAAATATTTATAGTTTCTCTTACTCACACACAACATTGTATGAGACATCACTAGTTTTCATATGCATCCATAGGATTAATACTCATACGGAGTATAACATGGAAAAGTGCAGAACTAAAGATAACAACAAAAGAAGCACACATTTCTTAAAATTTAAAAATATTGCACATAATAAGGTCGCACAGAAATTACTGGCTGCTTTTACAAGAATGAGGTATTAGTCAATCTCTAGATAAAGATAAGTGCAAAAGAGTAACTACACACAAACACACACCAAAAACAAATTCATACGAAGACCTAGAAAGTCAACAAATAGAAAAATATTCAAAAGATGTTTACAAAGCTATGATTTTGATCACACAAAATCATTCACCCAGTACTAAAACACAATTTCTTGGCAATATGTCACAAGTTTTAAACTTTTTTCAGCTTAACTACGTGCAATACAATCTTTCCCATTATACCAATTCGACTGTAGAAAAGGCATCTTTCTGTGATAAACATCAAACCTTCACTTTCTAAAGCTCTCAGGGGCAAACAGCCAAAAGCAATGGCCTTCTTCACTAAATGACTCAATTACAACTTCAGTCTTTTAGTAACCCAAGTCACAGGGGCCACAGGGCGTGCAGTTATGAATTTGCAGAGGTTTCACTGCAATTATTATTCAAGTTCACACAATGTAAATCTATGGTAACTTTTAAAATTTAACATGTCGGGCTGAGTTTTGTTTGGGATTTATTTGGGGGATGGAGGGTTGGAGGGGGTGCAAATTAATGAGCCAAAGGACAGATAACATAAAAAAACTTGCATATGATCTTTCAAAAGAACCTTTCCTAATCAGGAAAATTAATTAGTTGTCTACTAGCTGAATGTATTTTAATTTGTTTTTTAAAAAAAAGCTCAATATATAGAATACCTATAACAAACAGCTTAACATAAGTGAAATCATGCATTTACCAAAATAGTTCACAGAAAACTTTGACATAGTGAGGAAGAATAAACTAGGTGGGCATAATGGAAACAGGAAAAGATTTAGCTACTGTCCTGAACAATCAGTGTATGTAGTAACCATGTTTCCTCTTCGTTGAGTGACAGTCCTGCAGTGCTTGCTAGATCCATGAAATCTATTTTCAGTCTGTACTGTGTGTCGATTGGTGGTATCAAAGCCACTAAAAGAAAACATTTTCTCCATGTCTTCAAACATATCATCAAACAATCCGCCTCCAAAAGAAAACTCCTGGAAGTGATGCCTTTGTCTACTGGAACCTTCCTGGCGTGTCTGGAAGTGATTTTCAAAATGCTTCTTAGACCGAGTGTTTTGGTTCTGACCAAAAAAATTAAAGTCTTTAAATAAGTCATCAAAATTGAAGTTAAATGACTGCTCAAAAGGACTTCCATTGCCTCTTTGTCCTTTGCCATTAGTAAAAGCACTGTGTCCAATTGTATCATACTCTTTCCGACTATTGGCATCCGAGAGCGTTTCATATGCTGAAACAGAAAAACCTTTTAGGAATTGAAGATAAAATATTCCAGATTGTATATATGCAAACTTCAAGTAAAGGACTTCAACTTATGTGTTTCATATCACAAACTATTACAAATAATAATAAAGCTAAAATATAAGTTGGAAAACAAGGCAGGCTAATAGAACAAGTTTTAACTGCTAAAGAAATAATCAAATGTATTCAGCTAATAATCAGATTTTTTTACTTTCTTACTAGTTGAAGTAAATGTTTAATTCTGACTCTCTACATAAGCCCACTCACCATTAACTAGTTAATGCCCATGATGTACGGTTTGTTTTAGAACTAGTATTATGACAAAATGTTCTTTACAGATTTTTAAATACACATTGGTTTGAAATGTAGATGAAATGAAGAAATTTTTTTTTTTAAGTAAATTGATATTTACTAAGTCAGTTGATCATTTTGGTGTTCAAATACTCCTTTTTAGACACAATGGTCTCATAAATAACAAAAAAGATAAACGATACACTGCCAACATCTTTAAAACGGTAAAATAATAAAATGACCTACCACAATCAATTTACTTATTCAGGAACCAGATGTTTATTCTAACAAACTACAAAATCCTGCATACACCTCTCCCATCTCCGTAACGTCTTTTTAAGACTTACAAAATTATCAGTTACCATTAGCTTACTACATACCCATGGGACCTCAGCATCATTTACTTACCTTCTGCAATCTCTCGGAATTTTGCTTCAGCATCGGGGCTTTTATTTTTGTCAGGGTGGTACTTCATGGCTAATTTGTGAAAGGCCTTTTTGATTTGTCGCTCTGAGGCAGACTTTGGCACACCTAAGATATCATAGTAGCTTTTTGAGGCCAGGATTAATTCTGTTATCATTAAAATGCAGATTGCAAAGATGAAAACTGACTGTGGAGTAGCCATTTCTAATAACCTAAGAAAGAAAGGAAGAAAGAAAAAAAAAAAAAACAGTGTCTTTTTAAGTCCAAGGAACAAATCTAAGACTTTTTAAAAAAAAAATCCAACTCAATAAAGGTCTGGTGGAAGAGACAGCAGCATCAAGCTGTTATGCACATAATATCACATAGTCAGGCTCTTGTACTGTCATACTTCTGATATGAGAGTCTATTAGCAAGGCTTTTGCTTATCTACTGAAAAGATAAAACTGGTACTTTCTTAGGAAGGTTTAGGAATTCTATTTATGGTGATGGTGAAGTTTTGTTTGCCTGTGATACAAAAGGTATTATTACTTGTTTATATTAATTTTTGAGACAGCATCTTCCTGACGATTACAAGGTGGCTGATCTTCCTACCCCAGCTTCCTCAGCTCTGTCTTCATTACCACATTTAGTTTCAGAATATAAACCAATTATTGGAAAAAAAAAAAAAAAAAAAAAAAAACCTGTTTTTTCTGTGCTTGGCTAGAACCTCAGGAAGAAAGGCAACGGTGGGGAAGGAAAGATTTTTCTCAAATTTGTAAAATCTATTTTGATCTTCAAGTGGTTAAAGTCTGTTTTCATAAATATAACTTCCCAAATCCTTCAGAAATATCGGTAAATAACATCTGCTTAAGGCTCACAATTAGTAAAACTTAATACTTCTATGAAAGCTGGGCTACCAGAGGAAGAAAAGTTTATACTTTGGATAAGTTGGGTTATTACTGGGCTTCCCAGATTTCTCAGCCAAGTAAAATGTTTCTCTTTAAAACAAAGTTTTACCTAACAACTACTGATAACACATAATGACTGGAGATGAAGTGTACCTCTTTGCTTTTTTGAATGCTGTACCACAGAAGTCCTTAATGACCTATGATGACATAACAAGGCTGATGAAAAAGGCACTAAGGTTTGTGGAAACTGCCAGCCAACCTCTCCTGTGGCCTATCCTAAGCATAATTAGCAGGTAGATTACTTTTTTCCTGAGACTTAGTCATAGTCACGCGTACCAAGTACAAACTCTCTAAAGAACTCAAGCAGAAAGCCTGGCGTAGTGCCCCACGCCTTTAATCGCAGCACTCAGAAGGCAGGGGCAGGCGGATCACTTTTGAGTTCAAGACCAGCCTGGTCTACATAGTGAGCTCCAGAACAGCCAGATCTACCCTAACTTAAAAAAAAATAAGTACATAATTTTTTTTTAATTTAATGTAAGCGGAGCATGTCCGGTGGTCGCCAGGGGCTGCGGCTGTTCGCTAGTCCACAACTGACAGCAAGGCAGCTCGGTGACAAATAAACGAGATTCCGCCGCTTCAAGCTGACCCTGGAGATGTTTTTAGTGGTCGAGCTTTGGCGTTCCCATCAAATCCACTCTGCCCAAACAATGGGAGCGCCCTCCCCGACCCCGCCGGGGCGCCGGCCGCAGGCTCCGGTCCCGGCCCGCGAGCTCCACGACCTGCCGGCCCGGCCTCGGGGAAGCCGACATCCTACCCCACCGCAAGCACAAGCTGTGACGCAGCCACCTCGGGGTACAGTCGCGTCGCTTCGCTTCCCAAAGCGGCAGAGCTCGGTGGTAGGACACCAAGGAAGGCCGAGGCGGCACACAAAGCGGGACCCGACTCCGCGCCACCCTTCCCGGTCCTTACCCCTGCGCCCCGACGCAGCTTCTCCACCCCGCGGCGGCCCGGCTCCGGCTCCGGCTCCGGCTCCCTGACCCCGGCCGCACGACAGATGAGCAGCCTCCTTCCAGCTCTCGGCCCGTTCACTACTGGCGGGAGCCCGTGCCTGGCGCGGCCGCCTCTAGAGCCGACCTACACGAAACGCTTCGCCATTGGCTCCCGCCTGCCCACCTGACCTTGGCGCCCTACGCGCACGTGGAAAACTGTTGTTGCCGTTTGGGCCTGGCGTCACTTCCGTCGCCACCCTCCGGGGGGCGGCGCCAAGGTATGAGGAAGCGGAAGTGAGTCGACGATTTCCTCATCCTTCCCTGGGGCGCATCGCCGCGCAGGCGCTTTGGAGGGTGCGCCGTGCCCTACGTCCCCGCCCTAGAGGACCGGGCTCTCCGACGCCCCTCGCGGGCCGGCGTACAGCATTGCTTTTGCGCGGCCATCGCTCGCGCCGTCTTATTAAAGATCGGACCGTGAACTTTTATTCATAAGTGGCCAGGTGACATGAAAACTTAAGTCTCACCCTTAGGCAGTGTGTCAGTGAGAGGCCATTAGAGCCCAAGCCTGCCTCTGTCATATGTTAGTCTCTTAATCCTCAGGTCCCCAAAAGGCGAGCGCCCACTGTGTGGACGCTGCTTTGTAGGCGAGACCACGCTGTGTTGGTTTAACACAGCAAAGTTTGCATGGTGCTCGGGCTTTTCCAGCTCTTTCCCTGCCTCAGCTTGACCTCACTTCAACAGTGGATGTGTTTAAAGTACATCTGAGCCGCTAAGTGGGAAGGCGAGGTTCCTGTGAGGTTGGTCACTCAGGTAGAATGCAGCCCTGTTTCTTGCTTTTTGTTTTAATATTAATTTGCGTGCTCTATCTTCGTGTACACCGCTTTGCAAGAAAAGGGCACCAGATTCCCCATATAGATGGTTGTGAGCCACCATGTGGTTGCTGGGAATTGAACTCAGGACCTCTAGGAAGACCAGACAGCCCTCTTAACCACTGAGCCAACTCTCTAGGCTCACAAACCCTGTTTCTCCTGCGAAAACTGAGGCAAAAAAAATATAAGCAACCTTGAAAACTGCCAGACCAGAATTATAACTTGTCCCATTACGACTTCAGTTATGGAAGAGAGCATGATAGATATTATCTCAACGACAGCATGACATATTTCAGAAACAATATGTAAGTACTCAGTTTTATTCAGAAGCCAAGGCAAGTTTGTCAGGTTCCAAAGCCAGATTTGCTGAGTTCAAACCCTCGTTCCCTTGCATTGTAACTGAAAGACCCTTTGCTTAAGCCTTCAGCACCTCTGATTTTTCTTCTGTACAGGTAAACAGATAAAGAAGTACTTAACAGGGAGTATGCACTTATGCGAAAATCAATGTATTTAAAACATTCTATTTCCTTTCCTCTTGTATTAAAAAATAATTCTAGTCCCTACCTGACTTTTCTGTTACTTCAAACTTTATTTTGCAAATAGTTTTACTTTAGTCCCAGTGCTGTTATTCAATAATAGCTCAGTCAAATAATGGTGAAAAACTATAAACTTCCCACTGCACGGTATTTCCATGATTGGTTTCCTTGAATCCCTTCCACAATTGCAGAGTCATATCTATGAGGAATAGAAATTTTTAACTTGTGATTAGTTGAAAGGCCAGTGTCCTAATACTGATGGCTCTAGCTCTGAGAGTTGAAGTAAGAGACGTTCCAGATTTCTTTGGTTGGTATGGAAGGCATAATTTCAGAATTATTTTTTTCCTATGGTGAATTGGTAAGATTCTAGTACATTTGCATGCATTGAGTGTTCAGCTCATACTGTGGACAGGGCATGGTGGTGCACATTTATAATCTCAACACTCTGGATGCTGAAGCAAGACAATCGGGAGCTCAAGGTCATACTGGGCATCATAAGAGAGACCATGTCAGCAAAAAGAAAAAGAAAATTTAATAGTGTGTCTATCTTGCAAGTTCAGAGAAACTACAGGAGATGGTTGTGACTGTTTGCATATGCTTGGCCCAGGTAGTGGCACTATTAGGAGATACGGCATTGTTGGAGTAGGTTTGTGACTGTGAGTGTGGGCTTAATACTCTCACCCTAGCTGCCTGGAAGTCTTCCTTTAGCAGCCTTTAGATGAAGAGGTAGAACTTTCAGTTCCTCTTGCACCATACCTGCCTGATTGCCATGCTCCCACCTTGACAATAGTGGACTGAACCTCTGAACCTGTAAGCCAGCCTCAATTAAATGTTGTCTTTAAAAAAAAAAAGAAAGAAAGAAAGAAAAGAACAGCTGAGGCTTGGCACTGTAAAAAGTCATGGAAGGCCATTGGTGAAGGTGTAGCCTCAGTTGCAGTTGATGGTCCAGGAGTGAAGAGGTCATGCAAAGGAGTTGAGGCTTGTCACCATGAAGAGAGCCTATGAGAAAAACAAACAAACAAACAACAAAAAAAGAGAGAGCCTTTGAGAGGCTATTGATGAAGCCTAGTTGTATCAGAAGACTCCAGTGTATTAGAGATGCCAGTACCATAGGATAACCACTAAGAACAGCAGTGGCTGTGGAGTGAATCAACCTGAGTTTAGAATGCTACAGAGGGCAAAGCTGAAGAAGTGATGTCAGCCCTTTGGAGGAGCCCAGAAGAACACGTGTAGATCACAGACATTGAAACAGGAAGCTGTAACACTGAAGTTGCCTTGGAGACCCCAAGATGTTCAAGCTGCCAGAGCTGTGATCTATCTGCTGAGAAAAGCTGCTAACAGAGTGAAACCAGCCTAGGTGAAAGAAGTTTGCTGCAGTCAACAAGGATGAAAAAAGAGCTGGAGTTCTGTAGACTGCTTTGATGTCAGACATGGAGATGCAGAGTTTGGACTTTGTCAAGACTGGTTTCCTATCTTGCTTTGGGAATTACAGTTAAGTGATTATGATGAATCTCACCAGATACCTTGAACTTTGGACTTTTAACATTGTTGAGACTGCTATAAACTATGGGGACTTTGGAAGTTGGACTAAATGTATTTTGCATTATGGTATGTTTAGGTAGGGCCCCCATAGACTCATATGTTTAAATAAGCCTATGAGGGCCAAAGAGTGGAATGTGATGGTCTTTATATGCTTGGTCCAGGAAGTGACACTATTAGGAGGTATGGCCCTGTTGGAGTGGGTGAGTCACTGTGGGCATGGGCTTAAGACCCTCACCCAGCTGCCTGGAAGATAGCTTTCCACTAGCAGCCTTCAGATGAAGATGTAGAACTCTCAGCTCCTCCTGCACCATGCCTGCCTAGATGCTGCCATGCTCTTACCTTGATGATAATGGACTGAACCTGTAAGCCAGCCCCAATTAAATGTTTATCAGACTTGCATTGGTCGTGGTGTCTGTTCACAGCACTAAAACCCTGACTAAGACAATAGTGAAACAAAAATACCAAAAAAAAAAAAAAAATTAAGTCAGGAAACAATCTAGATTTCTTAAAGAGCATGGTGTCTTAGGTTTCTGTGGCTACACCAAACCACCATAACCAATAAGTAAATTGAGAGGTAAGGATTTATTCTGCTTATAGTTCCACATCACTTTTCATGATTAAAGGACGTCAGGACAAGAACTCAAGCAGGGCAGGAACTTGGAGACAGGAGCTAATGGAGCATGCTGCTTACTGGCTTGTTCTTCCTAGCTTGCTCAGCCTGCTTTCTTATAGATTCCAGAACCACCAGTCCACTGGGCTGGGCCCCTACCCCACTGATCACTAATTGAAAAAATGACTTAGATGTGGATCTTATATAGGCATTCTCAACTCAGGTTCCTTCCTCTCTGATGGTTGACTCTAGCTTGTGTCAGGTTGATACACAAAACCAGCCAGTTCAACTGACTCCTTCTCAACTTGACATGCAAAGACATCACTATTAAGCCATAATCCTTGTTTTTCTTATTCATCCCCAAAATCTCCCATTAAAATCCAAAGTATTTTAAAATACAAAATTTCTTTGTTTGGTTTTGTTTTTGTTTTTGTTTTTTCAAGACAGGGTTTCTCTGTGTAGCCCTAGCTATCCTGGAACTCACTCTGTAGACCAGGCTGGCCTCGATTGAACTCAGAAATCCACCTGCCTCTGCCTCTGCCTCTGCCTCTGCCTCTGCCTCCCAAGTGCTGGGATTAAAGGTGTGCGCCACCATGCCCAGCACCTGGCCAGATCTTGTTAAGGATGGTTGTAAGCCACCATGTGGTTGCTGGGATTTGAACTCTGCACCTTTGGAAGAGCAGTCAGGTGCTCCTACCCGCTGAGCCATCTCACCAGCCCATACAAAATTTCTTAACTGTGGGCCCCAGTAAAATACTTTCTTCAAGACAGAAAAATCAGGGCACAGTCACAGTCAAATCAAACCAAAATCAAACTGCAACTGTAGAATGTCTAGGATCCAGTCATGATCTTCTAGACTCCTCCAAAAGATTTGGGTAACTTCTCCAGCTCGGCCATCTATAGCACACAGCTTGTCTTCTAGGCTCCAGCTGATTCTACTGTTCTGTTGCTATTGTTCTTGGTGGTTACCCATGATATTGGCATCTCATTAATCTCTACAACAGGAACTTTCCTCTAGATAGCTGCTTCCTCCTAAATGACACCTGTTCTGTCCGTTCTCTATGGTTTTACACACAGGACCTCTACATTGTGAGCCCATAGATTTGAGTACCACTATTGGTTGGTTTTCTCCAATTTTACAATTCCAAATTTCAAGAGGCAGATTGAGTTGACCCTGCTTACATGGTTCTTTTACACCAGTGAAAGGGGTAAACTTGGAGACTGACATTGCTGGGTAAGGTCTCATAGCTTGAAATTACACCCAATGAACAGGGTGGGAAATGGCTAAATGGTATAGGACAGAGCACAGCTATCTCATTAAAGTTTTGATATTTGTATTTCCTTGGCCGCTTTGAAAGCAAGTTCCTCTAGCGTCATGCTTCTGCTTGAGCTTGTAAGAGCCATTGCTTTATTTCCAGGGAACAAAGAACCAAGCAGCACTGTATAGGATACCCTAATATTATCAAACTGAAAGTAGACTCTAAGCTAGTATAGATTTACAAACAGTAGCTTTGATGTGAGAGCTATTCCCATGCCAAACATTTCTCAAGTATATCAGAGGAATAGAAGACAATCTGAAGTATTCACATAATCACAATGTGTTTCAGAAACCTTATGAAAAACGACCCACCATTAATCAGTTATAGGCACATACATGATTCTGTTCCAAGCTCCCGGGACTTAGACATAATCATATTCAGAAGGCTGAGAAGTTATAAATTTAGGTTTTAACAGCGTCTCATTCTGGATATGATGGTACCTAACTTTAATTCCAGCACTCAAGAGCCAGAAGCAGATAGATCTCAGTGAGTCTGAGGCTAGCCTGGTCTACATAGTAAGCTTCAGGCCAACCAGTGCTACGCAGTGAGACTCTGTCTTAAATAAATAATAGTGTTTCTATAACTTCTTCACAAAGAACATACAGGGTCTAGTTAAAATGGTGATATCCCCACCCTCATGCCCCTGCATCATAGTGCATTTATTCATTTATTTTCTCCATGACAAAATAAAATACATGCTTCCCTATATTTTTATATTATAATCAATCATTTAAAGCAAAGATACCTTTTCAGGCTTCCATTCTTCTTAATAGCTTCACCCCTACCTCTCATATGCTCATGGCAAAGGCCTCCATTTAGCCCTGTATTCCAGAGTTCTTGGACATAGTATTACCTCTGATACTAAATGTGTAAACAGGATAGCTTTCCTATCCAGAAATAAATAAGCATAAATAAGTGTGTGTGTGTGTGTTGTTGTTGTTGTTGTTGTTGTTGTTGTTGTTACCTCTTGTTTTATTGTGATACCAAACCTTATTTTGGTCTTCATTATATATATTTCAAAAGGGATTGGCTGCAAACATACAATAAAAGTAGAATGACAGTGTGTATTCACGTAAGGAACTAGAACAGACAGGTAAAATACATGAAATGTATTTAAAGGTTTTTAACACATGTTTTTAAGCACCTATATTTTAACTTTAATAATTTAATGAAAATGTCAAAATAGATGTGGAGAACAATCAATATTCTCTTTTCTTAATTTCTTTTAATATGTTACCTAAAAGGAATATGCTAGAATTATTTTATTCTTTTATAATCATCCAGAGATGATGTCATTAAAAGCTCATTCTATATTTCTGGCATTTGACATAGGTTACATTAATATTTAAAAGAAAATAGATGATTAAAAACTACAGGAAAATGTAACTGAAAGTACAAGTGACCCGTACATGTGCAGATAGACTTTTATCAATAAAGTGAATTTTTCAAGATATGCTAAATTGAAAATATGGATTTTACACTACAATGAGCATTTCTCCCTTAAAATTATTTAAATACTATTTCCATGGTTGGCGTTAAATTTTATACTGTTTTTTTTCACTTTGAAAGATCTGAAATCTTTTTCTAAGTGGTCATCAAGTTAGACTACTCTTCAGTAACTAGGCAGCATATGTGCACTCAGCCAGATAGACTGCTCTAACAGTGCGAAAGGCGGCGTCTCACAATGCCAGTATCAAATGGGGTCTACAATAAAAACTGTAAACAATAGTGTAGTGGCTATTCCTGGTTGTCAACTTGACTATATTTGAAATGAACTACAATCCAGAATTGGAAGGCTCACCAGTGAACCTAATTTGGAAGCTGGGAGATAGAAGTTTCTGATCTGGATCTTGGTATGGAGATCTTGAGACACAGTGGTGATTGAATCCAGAAGATTAAGACAGGGAGATCTCCGAG
>NC_034596.1:42026001-42027563 GCF_900095145.1 Mus pahari
CTTACTTTGTAGACCAGGCTGGCCTCGAACTCAGAAATCTGCCTGCCTCTGCCTCCTGAGTGCTGGGATTAAAGGCGTGTGCCACCACGCCCGGCTTCAGCATACTGTTTTAAGTGAAATGGTTTGGGTACAAAAATGCACTTTGAAAGCACAATTAAAAATTTTGTATATGCACATAAGCCAGAAACATAGTCACTCATTATCATTGTCTAGTACTATATACATATATTATCTACTACTATCTATGTATTTAATAATTTTATGTGCTTTATTCTTATAGGAGTGGCAATGTAGTGAGTTTGTTCACACCTGTTTCACCAAAACTATGTTTACAATGAAATGTATGTTTTCATAGCTTCATCACTAAACAATAGGACATTTCCTGTTAAGATTGCCATTAAAATTTTATAGAGCCATAATACATGCAGTCTGTTATTATGCAGCACTCAACAGTATATCCAGGGGATTCGATGTCCAAATGTATTGGCTTGTTTTGTGTCAATTTGACACAAGCTAGAATCATCAGAAAGGAAGGAGCCTCAGTTGAGGACATGCCTCCATGAGATCAAGCTGTAAAGCATTTTCTCAATTAGTGATGAATGGGGGAAGACCAAACCTACTGTGGGTGGTTCCATCATGGGCTGGTGATCCTGGGTTCTATGTAAAAAGTAGGATGAGCAAGCAAACAGATCAAGCTAGAAGGCATCCCACCCCATGGCTTCTGTATCAGCTCCTGCCTCCAGATTCCTGACCTGTTTGCATCCCTGTTCTGACTTTCTTTAATAATGAGCAGCAATATAGAAGTATAAGCCAAATAAACCCTTTCCTCCCCAACTTGCTCTTTGGTCAATTGGTGTTTCATTGAAGCAATAGAAACCTTAAGACACCAAATAATGGGCATTGTTTAAAAATGGAAGAGAAAAGCCGGGCGGTGGTGGCGCATGCCTTTAATTCCAACACTTGAGAGGCAGAGGCAGGAGGATTTCTGAGTTCGAAGCCAGCCTGGTCTACAAAGTGAGTTCCAGGACAGCCAAGGCTGTACAGGGAAACCCTGTCTTGAAAAACCAAAAAAAAAAAAAAAAAATGGAAGAGAAAAAATAGATCAAATAGTAAAACAAAAAGTGCAAGGAAAATTTTATATATCAGAACATGAATTTCCAATGGACTAGCCTACTGTGGGACGAGAATGGTGAATGGCAATAGGTATTCACCAAGGCACACTGAAAAAAAATAATTACAACACAAAAAGATTTTAAACAAGAAGCAAAACAGTCACATAAAAATCAAGAAAAGAGCATTTTCCCCTGGTATTTTGGTTATGGTTTCTATTGCTGTGAAAAGACACCATGACTACAGCAACTCTTATAATGGAAAACATTTAATTGGGGGGGGGTGGCTTACAGAGGATCAGTCCACAATCATCATGGCAGGAAGCATGGCAGGCAGATATGGTGCTGGAGAGGTTGCTAAGAGTTTTCATTTGAGCTAGAATCAAAAATTCAGGTGACAGCATATGCTGGCGAGGATGTGGAGAAAGAGGAACACTCCTCCATTGCTGGTGG
>NC_034596.1:42028388-42030149 GCF_900095145.1 Mus pahari
TGCAACCCTATAGGTGGAACAACAATATGAACTAATCAGTACCCCCAGAGCTCGTGTCTCTAGCTGCATATATAGCAGAAGATGGCCTAGTCAGCCATCGTTGGGAAGAGAGGCCCCTTGGTCTTGCAAACTTTATATGCCCCATACAGGGGAGTGCCAGGGCCAAGAGGTGGGAGTGAGTGGATAGGGGAGCAGGGTGGGGGGAGGGTATAGGGGACATTCGGGATAGCATATGAAATGTAAATGAAGAAAATATCTAATAAAATAATTTTTTAAAAAAAGAGTTTTTCATTTGAATCCACAGGCAGCAAGAAGAGACCATGAGCCAGTGGCCTGGCTTGAGCAGTTGAGATCTCAAAGCCCGCCTCCAGTGACACACTTCTTCCAACAATGCCACACCTACTTTAACCTACAAGGCCATATATAATCATATGTAGTGTCACTCCCTCTGAGTCTATTGGGGCTATTTTTATTCAAACTACCACACCTGGATTGTGATGATGCACAACTATAATTTCAGCTACTTGAGAGGCTAAAAGGAAGAGAATCACATGCCTGAGCAACAAAGTGAGATCTCAGCTCAATGACTTTCAGTTTCTTAATGGCTATAATGTAAGCAAGAAGACAAGAAATTAATGATCTGCCGGGCATGGTGGTGCACACCTTTAATCCCAGCATTCGGGAGGCAGAGGCAGGCAGATTTCTGTGTTTGAGGCCAGCCTGGTCTACAAAGTGAGTTCCAGGACAGCCAGGGCTACACAGAGAAACCCTGTCTCAAAAAGAAAAGAAAAAAGAAAAAAGAAAAGAAATTAATGATCTGAAAATTCTAAGTGGGGAGGATTTCTGAGGCAGAATTCTTTGATTTAAGCTCTCAAATAAGTGCCTCTACAAGATACTTATCTTACTTAGGGTTTTTATTGCTATGGACAGACACCACGACTAAGGCAACTCTTATAAAGAACACCACTTATTTCCAGCTGGTTTACAGGTTCAGAGGTTCAGACCATTACCATCAAGATGGGAGCATCATGCAGGAGGAGCTGAGTTTTATATATTCATCTGAAGGCTGCTAGGAGAAGACTGGCTACCATGTGATTAAGAGGAGAGTCTTGTTGCCCACCCCAACAGTGACACACTTCCTCCAACAAGGCCACACCTACTCTAACAAGGCCACAACCCGGAATAGTGCCATTCCCTGGGCCAAGCACATTCAAACCACCACACTTACTAAAGACACTATTGTAAAATGGATGAAAGAAAAAATGAGAACATCAAAGAAAGTCATAAGAATTATTTTTGGAATGATTTTTAAATGATAATTTGTCATCCAGTTGACCTAGAAAAAGAAATAATCTAAAGAGAATTAAAGATAGAACAGTTGCAAGAGGAATCCAAAGTTGGTAAAGGTAGTTCCAGCCCAACAGTACCTCTATAGGCCTAGAGGGTCACTAGGACAGGATGTTTAAAAATACAGTTCTTCAGGAAGACAGAAATGGACAGGATAGCAAACACATCAAACATCTTCAAAGAAAACTCACATCTACTGGGTAGGATTTTTAAGTATTGACATTGACTGAACAATAAGCACAGATAAGCAAATGTTCACACAAAATTTAGAAAATCAAATCATATTGGAGTATATAGTTCCATTTACCTAGTCAAAGTAGGGTAAGTACAATATAACCATTTAAATAATGTGTTCTTGTTAAGAAGGTGGGGTTAGCATTAAAGTCCTGTATGTGTGTGTGTGTGTGTGTGTGT
>NC_034596.1:42031809-42074840 GCF_900095145.1 Mus pahari
CCTGAATCTTTAATCTTGGCCATTCTGACTGGTGTGAGATGGAATCTCAGGGTTGTTTTGATTTGCATTTCCCTGATGGCTAAGGATGTTGAACATTGTTTCAGGTGGAGAAAGGTTCTTTCACTGAACCTACCTGATGCTGACCAATTTGACAAAACTCTCAGGCTCCAGGGATCCTCCTGACTACAGTTCTCTAGTTAGGAGTACAGATGTGCTACTATGCCAGGATTTTTACATGAATGCTTGGGATCCAAACTCAGACTCTTCTGTTTGCACAGCAAGCACTTTACTATCCCAGTCATTTCTGCAGCCACAGTCTTCTTAGTCTTTTTTTTTTTAAATTTATTTATTGTATATGAGTACACTGTAGCTGTCTTCAGACACACCAGAAGAGGGCATCAGATCTCGTTACAGATAGTTGTGAGCCACCATGTGGTTGCTGGAATTTGAACTCAGGACCTTTGGAAGAGCAGTCAGTGCTCTTAACTGCTGAGCCACCTCTCTAGCCCCGTTTTCTTAGTCTTTGAGCACACTTTAATTAATTTTATTACCCACTCTTTCCTTTCTTACTTTACTTGCTCACTTAGCTTTCATAAAACAGAGGATAAGCTTTTATGCATAGCTTCATTGCTGAGCAGAGTTCCTATTACAGAGCCAGAATTCCATCAATATCTGTAAAATGAACAGTAAGGCCTACTAAATTAGAATTTAAAACTATTTTGCTGTTTAATCCTAGCTCCACAGTAATACGGCAGGCATATATATTTGTCACTTTGCATACATACTTATTGCCCTATTACTCAGGCAGACTGTAAAATATTAACTTGAATATAATAGATAATGTTACTTAAATCATGACATGTTACTACTAATGTGTGGTTAAAATAAAATTGAGTCCCAACATGACCTCAGGACTGGATCACAGAAGACTTCAGAAGGGTCATTGGGTCCCCTAAAATTTAATGAAAATTGAATGATAACCACTTTTCTGGAAAGAGATCATAATTCATTTTGAAATAAAAGTCCCATGTCTTTTTACTCAAGCTCGACCTTGGGCCCACCTCGACATTGATGCAGCAGGTTGGAAGGGTGAAGCCCCGAGCCCTCAGAGGGACGAGGTTTTATAGGAAATGATGAGCAAGCACAGGGTTTTCCAGCCTGGCAAGCATCTAATTGATTGACTATTGTAAGCCGCCAGGTGGGTGCTTTGAAGCAGAACTATGAACAATTACAAACGGTCTGAAAGTACATGGGCAACTATCAGACTAAACCTGATTGGCTGTTGCTAGGAAGTTACTGGGGAATAACTCTTGGGGTATGGGCCAGAGACAAGTTATGTGGTTCTTCCTGGAACTTGAGTGCAGCTTAGGTTCAACGACAGGTTGAGTTCTCAGACTCCTTTTCTTTTGAAATGGAGGCTGGTCCCAAGATGGAGTAGGTTTGGCCTCTCAATATGAGCCATCATGTGGTTGCTGTGACTTGAACTCAGGATCTCTGGAAGAGCCATCTCACCAGCCCTCACTTTTGTCCTTTGTTTGTTTGTTTAAGCAGGGTCTCACTCTGTAGCCCTCACTGACCTACAACTCTGTAAGCCAGGCTGGCCTTGAATTACAGGTTTTTGCTGCCTCCCCTCCCCACTGCTGGGATTAAAGAAGTAGATCACTTTTCCTGGCTTCATGTTTCACTTTACTCCATTGAGACAGGCTGTCTGTGGTGGTTTGAATGATAAACGAGTCCCATAGGCTTATGTATGGAAACACTTGGTCCCCAGTTTGTGAAAGTGTTTTAGAAGTTTATAGAACTGTTAGGGTGGGAGCCTTGCTCGAGAAAGGCACTGAGGGCCGGCTTTTAGAGTGTATAGTCTCACTCCGTTCCCAGGCGCTCCCTCTGCGTCTTGTTACTGTCAATACACTATGGTCTCCCTGCCTCCTGCTCCTGCCCATATTCCTCTCCCACCATTAGGGACATTTCGTGCTTCGAAAACTTAATCCGAAATAAATGTTCTGTTCTGTTCTGGTTTAGTTTGTATGTTTGTCTGTGTATAGCCCTATTCTGTAGGCTGGCTAGGAATTCGGAGATACACCTCCGCCCGCCTCCTCAGTGGTGGGATTAAAGGTGTGTACCAAGTCCAGACTTAAATTCTTAAAATTACTAATATAGTCTGTGGCAACCAGGAAGGGGTGAGGGAGGCTGAGTCACAAACAAGGGAAACAGATTCCAAAGACCAGCATTGAGGTGCAGATCTACAGTACAGCACAACAGCAAGTGATTATAATCAGCCTTTGGACCAACGGGGACTAGACAGGAACTCTGTAGTAACCAGCTGTCCCAATGGCTGCCAGTGCAGTGGTGCCAGGTTGCCAGCACACGAAGGAACTTCCATAAAGATGGGGAAACCAGCCACGGCCCTGTTTCCGGGCCATTCTGAGGTTCCACTTATTTGCATGCCAGTAGCAATGGGCACTGGTATGATCAAAGTCATATAAAAGCCTCCCTCACCATTATTCTGGCTTTCTGGCTCTACCCAGGTGAACTGTTACCTTAAAGCATTCTTTTTTTTTTTTGTCCTGGAACTCAACTCTGTAGACCAGGCTGGCCTTGAACTCAGAAATCCGCCTGCCTCTGCCTCCCAATTGCTGGGATTAAAGGCGTGTGCCACCACTGCTTGGCTTGGCTTAAAGCATTCTTTAGAAAGTCATTTGGATGGTGTTTTGCTGGGGCAGACATGTGAAGGAACGTTTCTTGGAAGCAGACACAGGTAAAAGGATGTTCTGCTAAAGCAAGCATGTGAAAGGACACGTGATGAAGGAGTCTTTGCTAACAACACCCACAGATTGGTCTCCCTTCCTTTGAACAGTTGGGCTGCATTTGTCTGGACATCATAGAGAGAAATGCACCCAAAAAACTTCTGGTGTGCTGCAGTTTCTTGCCTCTTTCTTGGACTCTGGCTGATTGGCAGAGTGATGTCAGCTGAGATAAACAGACACACATGCTGAGGCAGCACCCGTAAAGGACATGTGGTGTTTGGAGGGTATAAATAGAACAAAGACGGGGCAGTGGCAGGGGCTGAGCTTGACTTGCTTTTAGAGCTAGCTTATAGTGCAACACTTGTGGGTCTTGTGTCTTCGCTGATCTCTTCCCTGAGAGAGGCACAGCCTAGAACTTCTGGTGTTCCTGCTGGTCCTTCCTGCTGACTCCTGTTAGGCTGAGGCCTGGCTGTCTCTGTTAGTTAGTGCCACTGCTGCTGATTCATGTTTGCTAGCCTGACTTTACTGAGCTATCCATGAAGTGTTTGCGAGTGGATCGAGCTGCTGCTGCTATCATGTGAACTGAAGTGCTGATTTCCAGGCAACATAGATGGGAGTTGCTCCAAAGAACCTTTCTAAACAGGTGTACACTTCCACTACATCTGGTAGGTGGTGGGCTTCAAGGGAGGTTTAAGAACCATCATTAAAAATATGTTTTGAAAGAAAGAAAAAAAAAGAAAAAGTAATATGTTTTGAAAGAATTAAAGTTACACCCCTGGGCCACAGCGCCTGAACCTGAATCTAGACTAGACTAGCCCAGTAATCCTCTTGGCTCTACTCTCTACAGTGGTGAGTGGTTTTGGGCAAATTCAGGGCATGTACTGCTTTTTATGTGGGGCCTCATGGTTTCTCAGTAAGTGCTCTGGCCCACTGAGCCATTTCTCCACTCCCAAAATTATTTTTAAAATTATTTTTATTTATGTATATGTGTGCCTATCTATGTATGTGTATCACCTGTTAAGGCAAGAAGATGGCCTCAGAATGCTTGGAGCTGTAGTTAAAGGATGAGTTACCTACTGTGGATGGTTGAATTCAAACTCTAGTCTTCTAGAAGAACAGCAAGTGCTCTTAACCAATGAATTCTCTCTTCTCTCTTCTCTTCTTCTTCTTCTTCTTCTTCTTCTTCTTCTTCTTCTTCTTCTTCTTCTTCTTCTTCTTCTTCCTCCTCCTCCTCCTCCTCTTCCTCCTCCTCCTCTTTCTTCTCTCTCTCTCTCTCTCTCTCTCTCTCTCTCTCTCTCTCTCTCTCTCCCTCCCACTACTGGTTTTTAAAGGCATTAACTTCTCAAATTCATTAGCATAGTTGTTCATAATTATACATTGAATGTTTATAGTTTGTAATAACATCTATCCTTCCTTTTTTCCTGTTACCGGTAAGACATGAGCTCAAAGTGACATCCTTAACCTCCTTAAAAAATAAAAAATAATGCCCCAGGTGTGAGATGTGTAACTTCCTCGCTCAAGATGAATTTCTTGTTATGAATTTCTGTTGTACATAGCATTGCATTTTTTCCAGTGTATCTTTATCTAAAATATACTACAATGTTTGCACCTCAGTTTATGAAGTTTGATGATGTGGTCCTAAACTCCTATCTCTAGTGATTATCCTGCCCAACCACACACATATCCAGCTGTGAGGTTAGAAGATATATGACTATCTGAAGCAGACACTCCTACCACAGTGCACTGCAGATTGTGCAGTTAAAATATCCATGATAATGCCATCTCAGACACAAACTCCAAGCACACTTAGCACATTCTGAGATGAGAGGAAACACAACCCTTTGCCCTTGGCTCCCACACAGGCCACATCTGGTTCACAGTGTCAGAGAACACAGTCTCTGCTTGTACTCCCGATACACATTTCCTCCCTGTTGTACCATGCATAATCTAATGCATGAGGTCAAAGGATGTAAAGCTGCTCTCCCCACCACTGCATACCATACCATATCATACCATACCATACCATACCATACCATACCCCAAGTGCACTTTGAGGCCAGAAGACATGAAATCTCCAACATTGTCAATAGTGTTTTCACTGATGATATTGCTTGGACATCATCTTGTGAAGTCAAGGGTTGTGCTGCCCACTACAAAGTTGAAATCATCTGAGCTATTTAACCTACATCATGACCAATTATCTTTACAACTAGATTTAAAGCAGTACAGAGCCAAGTATAATAGTCAATACCATTGTCAACTTGACAGCATTTGGAATAACTTAAGAGACAAGTTTCTATGCACAGCTATTAGGGAATATTTAGATTAGGTTAGTGTCTATGTGACACTATCTATGTGTCACTATCTTGATTACCTGAGGTCACTAAAGGAGCACATCACCATTTCCTGGCTTGAGTCATGGACTATGCCAGAAAAGTGGAAGCTAGCTGCTCCTGAGCATTCATTGCTCCCTGCTACTTGACAGTGGACTAAATATAAGCAGCTGCCTCAGGATCTCCATGACTCCCTTGCCGTCAAGAACTGTATCACTATGCTTCTGTCTTACCTTTTCTCCTGTTCCTGTGTTAAAGTATTTCTGACAAACACAACTGAATGAAGATAGGATTTATTCTGAATCAGTGTTCAAGAGTGCAGTCTAGTAGGCAAGTGAAGGAGGCACATACTTCAAGCAGATGGTCACATCAGGCTCACAACCAGAGTGCTCAGCTCTCTTCCTCTACTTACAAAGATCTTATCCTCCACTCCTTATAAGGAGTGGTGGTGCCCACAGTGGTGGGTCTTCCTATATCAGTCAATCAAGACTATCTGCCACAGGGACTCCCAAAGGCTTATGTCCCTAGTTATTCCAGATTCTGTCAAGTTGATACTAAGCACAAACCTTAAGAATGAACATCAAGCTATGAGCCCAAATAAACTCTTTCCCCTAGAAACTGCTTTTATGAGAGTATTTTACACAGCGCCACACACAAAAATTAACTAAGTCAGAAAAGTGATACAGGAAATGAGGGCATTGCTGTGGCCTTTGCACAGATCTTACGGTGTGGTACTTAGGCCTTTAGAAATGCTTCCTGGCTGGACTTTGGAAGAGTTGTTACTTTGGCATGAAAAGTCTTTGGATTCTGCAAACTGAGAATAATGAACCATTTCAGTAGGCGAGTGGAGAGTAAGAGTGCCAAGGACAGTTGGAGGCCCAGCTCATGAAACTTTAAAGGAGGACAGCAACTGTCAGGAGTGGGACCAAGAATTGTTATTGTTATTTCGACAAAGGAATTAACTGTATTCTGCACACGGTCTGGTCATTTGAGTGAGGTTAAATTTGAAAGTAATGGAAGGATGTGGCTGGCAGAGGAAATTTCCATATAGTGCCTAACCTGTGGCGTGGCTGCTGTCTACTGTGCGTCCAGGTATACACTGAGAAAGCAAAACGCGGGCAGAAACAATTTAAATGCCTTTTTTTGGGTGAAGAGTATGAACAAGTTTAAAAATTACCAATGAGGTTGGCTTGAAAGTATTGTTACAGGGTTTAGCACCATTGAAAAGAAGTCTAGAGTCAGGCAGTGGTGACACATGCCTTTAATACCAGCACCTGGGAGGCAGAGGCAGGGGGATTTCTGAGAGGCCAGCCTGTTCTACAGAGTGAGTTCCAGGACAGCCAGGGCTACACAGAGAAACCCTGTCTCAAAACAACAAAAAAAGAAAAAAGAAACCTAGAATCTTATACTGAGACAAAAGAAAGTTGTCCTGAGAAAAGACCCCACCCATCAAAGGTTCCATTTCCTGAAATAAAAATGCATTTGAAAGAAGAAAGCATAAATTTCCAGAGACTTCCACTGAAGGAATCCTCTTGCTCCTCAAAGCATCTGCCCAGAAAGATGTTTCTAGATCATCTGCACACAGAAAGCTGATGAAGTCGTGACCCAGTAAATGAGGCACTAGCCCTAGATGGCAGCAATGTTCATGTGTTACTGATATTGCAGCCATAAAAAAATGCAAGACTGAAGGGGTCATGGAGGCTTGATCCAAAGTTCCAGAGAGCCATTGAAGCCAGGCAATGTGTGCCAGGGTCAGAGTTCCTGCAAAGACTTCCTAAGAGGCCATTGTTTGAAGCTGCAAAAGTAAAGCTTAAGTTTCAGTGGAGACCTCAACAGAGACATCCATCCAAAGACACCCATCCAAAGACATCCATGAACCAAAGCTGTATGCAGAAAGCAGAGCTGGAGAGAAGCTACGTATATTTCACAGGGAAAACCTACAGGGGTGTGGTTACTCAAGCCCTATAGAGACTAGATGATTCCATCATGGGTTTTGATATCAGACATGGAGCTGCAGAATTTGGAGATTTCTCTGATGGGTTTGGTTTGATTTTTCCTTACTATGCTTCATTTCTCCCTTTTTGAATAGGATGATTTACTCTATGCCACTATATGTTAAAAGTATGCAACTTAAAAAATAATATAGGAACTCATTGTTAAGAGATTGCCTTGGGACTTACAACTTTAGACTTTCAAACAGTATTGGAATTTTTAAACATTGTGGGGATCATGAAAATTAGACTGCCTGTATTTCTGCATTATAAAATACCCTTGAGACTGAGTGACAAGGGACACAAGGCTATGGTTTCAATGTTATTGGTGTGAGTGGGGGTTTGATAGTTAATGGTGATTGGCAACTTGACTGGGTCTGTAGTCAACTAGGAGACAAATTGCTAGGCACACTTGGGAGGAATTACAAATTAGGTTAGCCTCTGGGCATGCTTGTAAAGCACTTTTGTAAGTTACTTGAGGAAAGAAAATTCTCCCTAAAGAAGCACAGCCCTGTTCCCCAGGCCTGGGTCTTAGAACTGGTGTATAAGCATTCATTATTCTTTTGAGTCCTGGCTGCAGACACAATGAAACCAGCTCCCTCAAATTCATGTTGCTATGACTTCCCTGAAATCATGAACTATCACTTAAGAGTATGTAAAAATAAATCCCTTCTCCTTTAATTTGCCCAGTGTATTGTATAACAGCAACAGGAATGGTAACTACTGATCAAAGACCAGGCTCAGCTGGGCGTGGTGCCACACACCTTTAATCCCAGCACTCTGGAGGCAGAGGCAGGGGGATTTCTGAGTTCGAAGCCAGCCTGGTCTACAAAGTGAGTTCCAGGACAGCCAGGGGCTACACAGAGAAACCCTGTCTCGAAAAACCAAAAAAAAAAAAAGAAAAGAAAAGAAAAACCAAAGATCAGGCTCATGAAAACCAAACAACATACTGAAGAAATGAGGAAGGAAATTAGAAAGTTCTAAAAATTGAATAAAGGGCTGGTGAGATGGCTCAGTGGGTAAGAGCACCCAACTGCTCTTCTGAAGGTCCGGAGTTCAAATCCCAGCAACCACATAGTGGCTCATAACCATCTGTAACAAGATCTGACGCCCTCTTCTGGAGTGTCTGAAGACAGCTACAGTGTACTTACATATAATAAATAAATAAATCTTAAAAAAAATTGAATAAAAATGAAAAAACACAACTAAGGCCGTCCTGAGAGAAAGCTTTGAGTGCTCAGGTCAAAAACTCACAAAGAGCTCCAATAATGATATATCTTTTTTTATATAATGATATATCTTAATGATTTGGAAAAAAACAAGAGCAAACCAAAACCAAAACTAGTAGTTTTAAAGAAATAATATAGATTGTAAGGGTCTGAAAATCACTAAGACCCCAGACTCAGATAGTATGCAAAGACAAAGAGCATTTATTCTGCAGAAAAAAACAAGCATGTGGTGGTGGTGGGGTCAACCATTCTTCAAAATGACAACCCCAGACAAAGACATGAAAGCCTTCTTATAGGGAACCAGGAGAACTCTCTAGGAGGATTAGGTAATTTCTAATGTGATTGGTAGGGGCCAAAGTGATAACATTAATATAACTTTGAATAGCTACTATGCTAATTCTTCTATATTTAGAGTGTTGGCATCAGGTGCATCCATGGACAGCCAGAAGCTGTTTACAGCAGCTCCAGGACCCAGCAGTGACATCATCTCTAGGCGACAACTCCTGCATCAGTTGCCATGGTACCTGTCACACACCCCTCATCACAGCCCAGATAAAAGATGCATATCCAGTCCCATAACTCTCTCTCTTCTTCACTTCTTTGCTGCAGACGGACTTTTCTGGGGTCCGTGATCTGCAGGGAACGGGTCTCTGGTTGCAGGTGAGCGAGGATTCAGCGAATGTGGGGTGACAAACAAACACAGACATGAGATAGTGTGGTATCTGAATGCGAATTGTCATATTGAGCATCAGACTATTTATACAGAAGAAAATAGGGAGGTTACACAAAACAGAGGAATGCAAACCTGGAAGGGCTGGCAGGAATCAACTGCAATAACATTCAATGTTAACAGCTGGGATCAAAAACAGCTCCACCTAAAGTCAGCTCAAAGTCAGTAGCTGGGGGCAAGGGTCCCATGCCCTTGCCATAGATCCTATAGTCCCCCTTCCCCCTAGGCCATTGTAAATACTTGTATATGGGTGTAACTCAGCTACCTATGGTTCTAAGTATCTACCCTGGTTCCTCTTTAGATCACAAACTTCCTTCTTCCTAGAGAGTGCTAAATTCTGATGTAGGGCAGTGACTAGCTGCCTAGACCCAGGGTCAGCTCAAGGACTGACTGCCTAGGAACTAACATGGCTATGTATTAAGGGAAAGCACATGGATCTGTTTTCCAACTAAAGCAAGGACATTGGAGCATTCAATATACATGATGCCACCATTCCAGGAGACTGAGTTTCCTTGAACTTTTTGCCTCGGGACAGCGCCCAGGTTTTGGGGGCCTGTTGCACTTGTCACTACTGGAAAGAATGTAGCAGTTCCGGGGAAGCACATGGAGGATGCCACCATTCCAGGAGACTAAGTTTCCTTGAACTTTTTGCCTCGGGACAGTGCCCAGGTTTTTGGGGCCTGTTGGCACTTGCCACTACTGGAAAGAATGTAGCATTTCTTCCCCCTCAGCCCCCTTCAGAGGCACCTCTGTTAACAACCCCCCAACCCCCAGGGTCAGCTTCTAATTGGCTTATGCCAGGAGTCTACATTCCTGTATCATGAAAGTTTAACCACAGGATGAGTTAGGGCTGCCCAGCACACTTGACCCATCTTGAGATAAAATATTTTTCCATTCTTGTGGTTATCTCCAGGTTGTTCTTTGGGAGGGGATTTTAATACGGTATTCCTGAAATTTATGGTCTGTTCCTGGAGCTGGGTGACCTATGGCCTAGTTCCTGGAATTGGTGGCATTCTTTTTGAAATCAGGCCTGATCCTAAAATGGAGATAAATAGGTTTATGTCATCTTTTCAAGACCAGGGCAGAAACCAATGAAATAGTAACAAACAACAACAACAAAACTCCAAGGAAACAAGGAGTTGGTTCTATGACAATTAAGTCTGACAACCCTTTAGTCAAATTAACCAAAGAAAGAAGAGAATCCAGGTCCTCTGCAAGAGCAACCAATACTCTTAAACAATGAGCAATCTATTCAGCGCCCCCATATGACAATTTTCTTTGCTGGGACTGGTTTGAAATAGGATTTCTCTGAGTAATCCTGGTTGTCCTGGAACTCTTAGACTAAGCTGACTTTTAACTCAAGAGAGCTACCAGCTCGTGTCTCCAAAATTCTGGGATTAGAGGTATGTGTCACTAAGCCTGGCTCCATGTGACTATTTCTGATATTCTAGGGGAATAACATCAAGTATATCATTCAAGAGCCTGAACTCATGGTTTTTTGTTTTTTGTTTTTTTTTTTTTTTGGTTTTTTGAGGCAGGGTTTCTCTGTACAGCCCTGGCTGTCCTGGAACTCACTTTGTAGACCAGGCTGGCCTCGAACTCAGAAATCTGCCTGCCTCTGCCTCCTGAGTGCTGGGATTAAAGGCGTGTGCCACCATGCCCGGCTTCATGTTTTTTTATGATGTTATATTCTAATGTTTTCTTCTGATTCCTATGTTCTGATGGGTTTGGGACAAGTAATAAGTACAGACAAAGTCTTATGGTCCTTAAGATTGTGAGTTTTTAACGTGATAATGTAATTTGATGAGGAATAGGATTAATCAGTATTTCAAAATAAATCCTACAAAATATGTATTAATTACAAAGAGAAAAAAGAGGCTCTTCAGAATGGAAAATAAGTTTGTATATAACTACCAAAGGGGCCAGTGAAAATTTCATTTACCATATGACAGAACAAAATCATGTATCATCAGATAGTAATGAGCTATGAAAAGATAGTGTCACTTCTGTGATGTTATCATCAAAGATACATGATCTGAATGTAATCTTGGGGTGAGATGGAATTTAAGGATAATCTACAAAATAACCAACTTGTATCAAGTTTATCACAAAGACTGAAGAACTGTCACTGAAACAGAGAATCTAAAGACCAATGACAATTACAGGAAGTGTCCTGATTGAAGAAGTCACAAAAGACACCTGACTTGATAGATATGATTATGATGCTTTGTAGGAAAGCCACATGAGTACAGTAGCAGGTAATGGAGCATTGAGCCAGTTTTTACCCCAAAGGGTCAAGGAAAAAAAACTTATTTATAAATTCTGTTTGTAGTCTTTCTGTAAATGAGATTATTTTGAAATAAAATAATGATTAACTTTCTCAAATAAAGTAACTGTAATTCAGTATCATTATGAATATTTTGCTTATTACCTAAGAGATGCCAGGATGCAGAAATCTTGATTTCTCTCTCCTACTTGCTTGCTGTGTTGTGTGTTTTGTTGGATATTTAAGTGATCAAACATCATTTAACATAGAAAATTACTGAAGCAATGTTTGGTCTCATTATCTAAAGATCAGAATAAAACTTTATGAGAGCTAATGAAAAGCAAACGACGCAAGTAATATAACTTACTCTGCTAGGTCAAGCCTTTTTAGGGTTTCAAAATTAATTTTTATGAACTCCTGTTTTACAAGCATTATGATAATGTGTTAGTTAACAAGCACTAAAACAAAGGTGGTTACCTAAAGCTCAGAATTTTGCAAGAAAAAAAAAACAAAGAAACAAACAAACAAAACCCCACACAACTCTGTACTCTAAAAGATTCTTTCCAAGCATCAACTAAATTCAGGTTTCTTTCCCAGAGCTCCTATCTCACGGATTCACAACTGCATCTAACTGGAGTTCCAGGATTCTGACACTGTCTTCTGGTCTCCTCAAGTACCTATATGCATGTGGGGCATAAACAGGTGCACTACATATTTAAAAATCTTTTAAAACAATCAAAATATGAGGTAAGTAGGTATGACCAAACTATTTGCTTTCAGATTTCTATTGCTAGGGAAATTTTATTGTTTTGTTTTGTTTTGTTTTGTTTTTCGAGACAAGGTTTCTCTATGTAGCCCTAGCTGTCCTGGAACTCACTCTGTAGACNAGGCTGGCCTCGAATTCAGAAATCCGCCTGCCTCTACGGGAAAGGTATTTTAACAGTGACCTTTGTCCCTTTCCAAAAAGAAAAAGAGTTGCAATAGGATACTTTTCATGACTTTGGGCAGTGAGCCCAGAGAATCTAAAGCAGACCTCTGAAAGATTACTACTCTAACTTTTGAACTCCATTCTTTTTCTTTTTTTTAAAATTTCCTTTTCTTTTGATGAATTGAATCTTAAACTCAGTAATAACTTGGAATCACACATATTACCACTTTGACTTTACACCTATGGCTAAAGAAGCGTTAGTTGGTTTTCTCTTTCTCCCTGTGTGTGAAGTCTTTTTTCTTTTAGCGTGGGGTAGTATTTTCAATTATAGCAGAAGTTAGAAGATACTACTTCTATATCTTAAAGATTTTTTAAAAAAATATTTCTAGAATGGGTGACTTTTCTATGTCTATTACATTTATATAGCACCAAAAGCTACCACCTGGCCTTCTTTTACAACTTGGTTAACTTAAAAAAAAATTACTGAAAGGCAAAGCATCTGCTCAGGACCCCCAAAACCAGGTTCTTAGTGCACAAAGGAGATTGTTTTGCCCTAGAGGGACAGAAGGCAAGGAAATAATTAATAAACGACAGAAGGTAGAGGATGAGGGATAATGGGAAGGGATCAAAGGAGAGGGAGGAGGGGTATTTATCCAGGAGGACAAAGGACTGATTCAGGTTAGAGAGGAGACATTCAAGGTCTCACTGTGTACCCCTATGTTGGGAACTAAAAAAGGGAGGGGGCCCGGGGAAAGTGGGGAAAGGGGAGAGACCCACACCCTGCCAGAGTTCCACCCATTCTCTGGTCAGTCAGGCGTGGGAGGGCTGCTAACTACCTATCCACTCATCGCTGGGTGGGCATTCCTCTATCCCACTCTTCAGGGGGTGGCCAAGGGGCAGCCCTACCTGGGGAGCCCCGGAGCTACCTTGCTAAAGCCCTGGGGTTTAGGAGAGAGGGATGAGGGAAGAGGTTTCCAACACTGAACAGAGTGCGCAGTGGATCTTGATGGAGCAGAGACTCTATATGGTTTAAGAGCTTTATTATAGAAAGGCAGGGGGAAAGAGAGAAGGTAGAAAGAGAGAGGGAGGGAGGGAGAGACAGAGGGAGAGAGGGGGGGGAAGGAAAGGCTGAAGAGAGGAGTGAGAGAAGTGAGAGGTAAGAGAACAAAGGAGTGAGGGGGTGAGAAGGGTAAGAAGGAGACAAGCAAGAGCATAAGAGGTAAGAGAGTAAGAGGGTGAGCAGGGCCTGAACAGCCCCTTTTATAGTCTTCACTGTTGCTAGGTAACTGGGGAGGAGTTTAGCCTGAAGGTCAAAAGCTTGGGCCATTGCCTACATGACTACTGACCATGCTTCTCTTGTGGGGGCTGTGGGGGGCGGTAACTTAGGCAGAGGCCAGAGTTCCAGGAGCATGAGGGAATGCCTACTGTGTCATGGAGGTGAATTACCACCACTAGGGTTCAGACCTCAGCTCAACTGAAGAACAGCCTGCAATTCCCCACACCCCTACCTAGCCTGAAACATTTTATGTAGATCAGGATAGCCTCAAAAATCACAGAGATCCTCCTGCCTCTGCCCTCCTGAGTTCTGGAATTAAAGGTGTATATATCACCTCACCCAGCTTTGAAATAACCTCTTTATAGTAAGGTATTGTAGTGGCTATTTCTGGTTTTCAACTTGACTATATCTGGAATGAACTACAATCCAGAATTGGAAGGCTCACCAGTGACACTAATCTGGAGGCTGGGAGATAGAAGTTTCTAACCTGGATCTTGGTATGGAGATCTTGAGGCAGCTATGGATTCCAGAAGATTAAGACATGGAGGTCGAGTTCAAGGTCATCTGGGATTAAAGGTGTTGTGGCATACACCTTTAATCTGGGCTACACCTGCTGGAGACCATATAAGGACATTGGAAGAAGGAAGGCTCGCTCTCTCTCCTTTGCCTGCTTGCCTTGTGGAACTGAGCAACTGATCCTTGGATTTCCATTCACAGCTGCTACTGACCATTGTTGGAAGTTGGACTGCAGACTGTCATCAATAAATTCCTTTACTATATAGAGACTACCCATAAATTCTGTGACTCTAGAGAACCCTGATTAATACAGGTATGCACATCATTCTTATGTATATATAATAAATAATCTGATAATTAAGGTATATGTTTTATTTTTATATGTATATAACAAGTAATTTTATAAATACTAGGTACTTTATATGGTTTATCTCATTTAAGCTACCACAAATCTTTGTAAATCTGGTATCATTTTTGCCACTGTCTATGTTTGGCTAAGAAAAATAAGACTTAAAGGGTTATAAGCCAGCCAGAGGTGGTGAGGGGGAGTGGAGGGCACCCAGCAGGAGCCATTGCAATGTGCAAGTATGTGGTGGACAGATGGGAGAAAAGATGAGCAGAAAAATTTGGGCATTATGAAGAGAACTAGAGACATGACAGTGGAGAGAAATAGCCTGTTGTGGGTAGCCTGCCCCACCACCTAGGCTATGCTGAGGCACTGGCATGTGGTGTTGCTGAGGGCCATGTCTGGGTCTGTGGCCATGCAGCAGCAGGGATCAGTATCAATATCTATGATATCATATGATATCTATATTACCACTACAGACCATGTGGACATCCCTGGGACCATGTGGATGTCCAAGGGCTATGCACAGCTGGCCCTACTTCTCCTGTGCTTCAGCACTTGGGAGAGCAGGCCATGCACCTAGTCTGGGATGCTCCACAGATATGGTCCTGTTGGCTGGCATGCAGGTGAGTCAGTCCCTAGGGCACGAGTATGGGAGAGTGGTCCATGCCCCTCACTGGCTGCAGCACTTCGGAGAGGGGACCTGACACTCAACTGGGCAGTAGAGTAGAGCTGGCTCTGGTGTAGTGGATTCTGATGATCTGGTCTGAGGGCTTGAGACCATTGGGTGCACTGGGGTGCTCTGGGGAGGTGGGGAGTGGCAGTGCTGTAGAGCACACCCTGGTGGTGCAGAGGTGGTGGTGCAGAGCTGGGAGAGCTGGGAGGCTACCACCCAGGCCCAGATCCAGGGCTTCGATTTGAACAATGAATATTAGCTAATAGATAACATGCAAGTCAGATTCAAAAGCAAGAAACCATGGGTCAGTAAGTTTTAAATTTGTGTTAACTTTTTTTGCTAAATCTAGAATAAAGTTAGTCTAACAATAAAAGTACTAAAAAAAAAAAAATCCATAAAATTGTCTTACATAACCTGGTTTATTTTCCCATCTGGAAGCTAGATAACCTGATCCTTAGTCGTGTAGAAAAATCCAGAATATTTAAAATATAAATAATCAGCTCTTGGAGGTAACTCTGGGGGAGGTGAAGGGATGGTTGTCTTAAGAGGCTAACAGAACAGTGGAACTATGCTCACCCTTTCCGCCAAGCTTTGCCCTCTCTATCACAAGGAACTACATAAAAGCTTACATTTTACTGTATTTACTTTTTTTCCTTAAATCTGACAGGGACTCAAGTCACCTAGAATAACAAACGCAAGTTCAGCTTCAGTTTTTCAGCCAACCCTTTTAGTACATTTCCAGTACTAGAGAAGGGGACAAGCAGTCACTTGCATACATACATCATGATGCCATTCTTCACAGCTAGTAAAACGCTGCTGCCAAGCTTTCAGAAGACACTCAGAAAAGACAACACCCCAGCACTACAAGTAAAAATAATTTCCCTTTTATATCTCCAAGTTATATGCAGTTAATTAGGTGAATTTTCTATTATGGCTAAAAAAAACCAAAACTACAGGTTGTGACTTAAAACAAGGTAAATGTATTATGTCACAGCTCTATACATCAAAAGTCTGGTAGAATTACTAGCTGGTTGTTCTGTACCAGGTCTCAGAAGGATGAAATCAAGGTATCAGCAGGCCCTGACTTTTATATGAAGGAATTACTAGATCATAAGTAAAATCATTATTTTGTATAAAAATATACATTAATGAAATAGAAAGTAGAAAATTTTAAAGGTCTACTGGGTTGATGGAGAATTCAGTTCAGTTCCTGCTGCTAAGGACATAAGGCCTCCATTCCCTATTGCCTGTCAGCCAAGGACCTCTCTTGGTTCTTTAAAGCTACCTGAATATGTGAACTGAGGTTTCTAAGGAAGAAAGGGAAAACTGGGAATCTGTGATAAAGATTATACAAGGCTGACTAAGTGGGACCTCCTGATTCTGGAGATCTGGAGTGGTACAGGTCTGGAGCCAAATTTTCTTGAGCTATCTCTGGATGTTTTAATAGCCATTCATATCTCACTTTTTCTTAAAGGATAATTCAATAAACTTTATTGTTTCTAGTTAGGATTTAATTAATAGTCTTATTTCTTTTAAAAATTATTTATTTACATTCTGATCACAGCTTTCGCTCCCTCTTCTTCTCCCAGTCTGTCTTAGGGTTTTACTGCTGTGAACAGACACCATGACCAAGGCAAGTCTTATTAAAAAAAAAAACATTTAATTGGGGCTGGCTTACAGGTTCAGAGGTTCAGTCCATTATCATCAAGGTGGGAGCATGGCAGTATCCAGGCAGGCATGGCACAGGCAGAGCTGAGAGTTCTATGTCTTCATCCAAAGGCTGCTAGTGGAAGACTGACTTCCAGGCATCTAGGGTGAGAGTTTTAAGCCCACACCCACAGTGACACACCTACTCTAACCAGGTCACACCTCCAAGTGGTACCACTCCCTGGTCCAAGAATAGACAAACCATCACACAGTCCCTCCCTCTCATTTTCCCTTCTTACCATCCCTCCTCAGAAAAGTGGAGGCTTCCCATGGATATCAACCAGCCTTGGCATTTAAAGTTGCAATAAAACTAGGTACATCTTCTACTGAGGCTAGAGAAGGCAGCACTCTCAGGGGAAAGGAATCCAAAGGCAGGCAGTAGAGTTAGAGTTAGCAGGTGCTCCTGTGTTAGGAGCCCCACATGAAGACCTAGCTGTACAACTATTACATATGTGCAGAGGGGACTATGTCTGTCCCATGCATGCATCTTGGGTTGGCAGCTCATCTCTATGAGCCCCTATGGGCCCATAGACACAGTTCCTTGTAGCAGCTCTTCCTCCTCTTAGATACCCACAGGAACACTAGGGCAGTCTCTGTGAAGCTCTAGTTAAGAGACTCATAGCTGTCAAGATCTCTCACTTGGGGAATAAATCCACATCAAATGTAGTATAAATGGCCATGCATCCTGCTCCCCGCCCCTTAGCCTGCCTCCTTCCTGGGAACCAGAAAGCCTGGCTGTAGGCTCATGCTATAAAGCTACCTTTACCTCAAAATGATATGAGACCTCAACTTCTACCTCATGGGCCTTCATTTCCATTGCAGAACCCAAATCATATCGTCTATAGCTTTAATAACTCTTCTATTACTCCCAACAATCTGTCTCAGTGTTCTTGAATCCACATCTGATTGCGTACAGGATTCCCATATATAATTAAGGATACCTCTTTTTTAAAATCTGTGACTTTAATCAGGTATGCAAGGCTCCCTTGCCATGCAGCATAATATATTCACAGGCTCCAAGGACTGCTTGTAACAGGACCTCATATTAGTAGGCCAAATCTTAGGACAACTGATATGTTAGAAACTCCATTCAGGTCTTGAAACCCAGCAATCCAATACCTGCCAAAAAAAGGAATGAAGACCTAGCCCATCTGCCATCTAGGAACAAAGGTTAAGTCTACATTCTGGGATGTGTCTGGGAAAGCCCGAGGGAAAAATCCCTACATGTACCAACCATGCTTTTCTCTCCTGTAGTTCTGCTTCATGCTAACTGAAATGTGCCAACCTGGATGTGGGTTTTTTTGTGTGCATAAAAAAAACTGAAAAAAAAAAAAGCTAAGATGCAGAGCTGTACAACTTGGGCAAGTTCCCCATATAGCTGCTGGACTGCAATAAAGACTTTCTTGTCGGCTTTTTAAGATGTTCACGTGGTAGTCCCTGATAAGCTTACCTCACAAGAGCTTAGACTACATTTTCAGGACACCATTTCTCTGCCTACCACAGTGACTACCCTAAAATTATTTTCAGGCGTATCTCTCTCTCTCTTTTTTTTTGGTTTTTCAAGACAGGGTTTCTCTGTATAGACCTGGCTGTCCCGGAACTCACTCTGTAGACCAGGCTGGCCTCAAACTCAGAAATCCCCTGCCTCTGCCTCCCGAGTGCTGGGATTAAAGGTGTGCACCACCACGCCCGGCTCAGGCTTATCTCTTACATAATTTGTGCAAATATCCTGAAGCATGTGGCTTTATTAATTTTGGCCATAATTATTAAGTTTTGTTTGAACAATGAAGAGTCTAAAATGTCCTTTGAGAAAGTTATAATGAACCAGACTTTAACAGTTAGTAGAAAGAGAGTCTGACTATGTACTTAGAGGAGGGAAATAATCAAACAAGATAAAATAACCAATAACCCTTTGCTTAGAATGAAAGTATCAAGTACGTGATATGACAGGCATATGGATGTCTGTTTTACATAGGTGAACAGTTAAACAATTGCTACACTTATCTTTATTGCAAGCATTAACTGTTTTCTGAAGGCATTACTCTGCTGTTAATATGCAAGGTGATCTACTTTGTACACTACTGAATTTATTTATTTTAGTTGAAATTAAATGATAAAATATTTTCTCCCCCTAAATTCTATAATATAGAATTGTAGAGTCAATTATTGGACAGGTAATCTATCAGATAAGAAAACAGAAATACAAATACAGCATTATACTTCTGGCCTGTAGGGAAAATGCCAGGATACAAATGAATAAATTACAACCCCGTGCAGTGAG
Organism: Mus pahari; assembly: GCF_900095145.1. NCBI lineage: Eukaryota > Metazoa > Chordata > Mammalia > Rodentia > Muridae > Mus > Mus pahari. Next base: position 42,050,836 of record NC_034596.1, read on the forward strand.
GGCTAGAGGTGAAGCAAGTTTAAGTACAATAAATGGTTTGCTCTATGGGAGCAGGAAGAGTTCTTGGTTTAAGTACAAATCTGAAGGCTAGGACAGGAGGAAATCCGAGCCAAGAGCATATACAGAGGCACTAATTATGAAAAGGCTCAAGGTTTATGGTAAAATCATGGTGTTTCTGGAAGGTAAAAATTACTGGGCAAGGGGTGAGAAGCCACAGTTAAAGCTTGTCACATCCCTGTGGTTTACCGAAGAAATGCTCCTGGTCCAATCTTTCTGCTCTGGGAGAACACAGAATCGGTTTTGCAATCCTGAAAGATAACCTTTCCTGCGAAGAGACTGGGTTAGAGGTTAGTTACAAATTGTAGAACCAGTTTATGTGAGACTGACATACAGCAAGCTCTAAACTGAAGAAAAAGGAGAGCACAGAGCTGAAGAAATTGCAAGAGATGGTAATGGAAGATCCATTAAGCTTTATTTCTGATTAGAGGTAAAATTACTGACAAGGGAAGGAGAGGGAGGTAGAGGAGGAATTGACAGTTGCATGGAAATTTCTAACATAGGAAGAAAATCTGGGCATATTATCTAACTTAAGGAATTACGCTATTAAACATTAAAAACAAAGGGAGAGGGTATGGTGATTTACTGACTCCTTGACCAAGATTTAGTTAGGATCCTTCTATGACTTGTCAGAAATACCTGTCATCCTTTGACCTCTGTCTTGGACCTACATAAGTCTAAGTTGATATGAAATGAATCCCCACTCTTGGTAAGTGGTCATTCTCACCTTCTCTCACCAAGGATCTGCTTCTGCTCAGCAGGAATGTCTGTTACCTTTGATGTGGTGTCATCTCTTAGTAATCTTCCATCCAATGATCACCCCCTTTGCCTACTGTTCTATTCTCCACTCTTTTTTTTCTTTTCTCTCTCTCTCTCTCTCTCTCTCTCTCTCTCTCTCTCTCTCTCTCTTTTTTTTGTGGTTTTTCAAGACAGGGTTTCTTTGTGGAGCCCTGGCTGTCCTGGAACTCACTCTGTAGACCAGGCTGGCCTCAAACTCAGAAATCCAGAAATCCACCTGCCTCTGCCTCCCAAGTGCTGGGACTAAAGGCCGTGCACCACCACGCCTGGCTAAACTCCACTCTTTGTTGTGTCAGAACTTGGAGCTGACAGCTCACTATGGCAATAGTTCTGATCAATCCTTCTGCCATTTCAATAGTGTCAGGGTATTTTAATATTAGTAAATTAATAATAAAAAAATCAAGAACTAAAGTTACTTCAAGCCTTTCTTAGGTTTTGGAGTACATATTTGAACTGTTGTGAGGCTATTTAACAGCTAATACACTGCTAGGGTTTACCAGACATTATGGTAGACACAACCCATCTTGTCTTCCCCAGATGTCTAGTATGCTCATTTTCTCTATTTTCTTTTTCTTTTTTTCTTTATTTTTTAGGGGAAGGGAGTGTCAAGGTCTCCTTACGTAGCCTGCCCTCGCCTCGAGTTTATAGTCCTACTACATTTTTAACCTTTGTAATGCTTAACCTCTGTAATCCAAAACCTCTTAATTAAAAACTGTCAGTGAATCTGGCAGCACATGTAATGCCCTTCCTAAAGGGCTTTACAATCATTTTCATTTTACAGGGTTAGTCCTCTGCTACCCTTGAAGGTGAACACTGAGGTCCTAATCTGAGGGTCTCCTTAACTAGTTAACACTAGACCAGTGGTGGGTTGTAGTTTGCCTCCCTGGCACCCCAAAATTTCAACGTGTTGATTCCAGGACCATCAGAGGGGTAGTACACGCTAACTTCCACAGGATGGTATATGCAAAAGAGCTTTTAAGTTGACAGACCCCGTAGCTGTGCTAGAAACAAAGAGGAGGTATCACCACAGCAGGATCACAGAGTCCAGCCAGGCTGCTCACATCCAGGCTGCTGTTACAGCGGTTCCCAGGAACCTAGGCAACACAGAGCACGCGCAGAGCCTTCCGGCACGCTCAGCCCTGCTGAAATAGGGATGGTAACCGGCAAGCAAGCAACCAGGGACTCTACTCCGAGACAGCGCTGAGATTAAAAGCCATTGATCTCCACCTAACCGTCACAACAGATCATAAAAGTAGCACTTGCCCCTTCCGAAGCCAGGCCTCTCCCAAGCGCCCAGCTCCAACCAACTCCCCGCCCCCTCCCTCTCTCCACAGCCACGCCCCATTACGCAAGCTTAGGAGGGCAGACGGCAGAAAAAAAACAGGACCTAGAGTTTGCGTCACTTCCGCTGGGGCGGGGCGTAGCGGTGGGTGGTGCTGGTCACGCCAGTGTTTGGGGTCCGGGCGCCGCAGCTGCGAGCAGGCCGGGCGGGCGGATGCGGGCCTCGGCGCTGGCGGGAGGCGAGTGGCGGCCGCGGCGCCCGTGACTACTGCCTGCGTCCCGGTGAGTGGCCGGAAGGCGGCGGGGTGGCAGGTGGCCTCCGCGGCGTGGGCGCTCCGTCGAGCGTTTCGGAGGCCCGATACGCAGGCCTCGGGGTCCTGGCGGGCGCTGGGTCCCGCTGTCCCGGCGCCGCGGGCGTGGCCGCCCGGGTTGTTTTGGTTGGTTGCGTCCCGCCCCCGCCGGTGGTCCCGCCCAGCCCCTCTGCTGAGGCGCGGCCGGTCCTGAACGGGTTGTTCCCTGGCAGTTCACTGGAGACGCGGCGTCTTCTCTGTTCTACCTCGTCCTTGACTGGGCGGCGTGTGCCTTGTGTTTTGGTGGCTGGATATTTTTACCTCAGCGATTTTTTTTTCTTCCGGTCCGCAAATGATTCTATCCCAGAGCGCTGTTGCTTAAGCAGAATCAGATGTGCGTCCCTTTTAAAAGATGAAGAAACTGTATTAGTCAGCAGGTTGCAGAGCTTCTTGTCACTGTCATTTCTGTCAAGATGCTAGGGGCGGGGCGAGGGGTAGTACGACCAGTTTTCACGCCCACTACAGCAATAACTTTAAAGAAAAGTGACATTCAAGGAATATCTTAGAAGATGGATGTGACATAAGTGGCTATTCTAGAGTACGTTTAAAGTTACCATTTTCATTTCCAAGTTGTATTATGGACCGAATTCCTGATTGTCAAAAATATATTTCAGGTTCTCAAAGTGGTTCATTACCACAAGGAAATGTGAAGAATGATTTTAAAAAATGAGGATTATTATAAAAGTACGTTAGACTGAATTGGAAAGCTTATGTTTTAGTGAAGCAGTCAATGGTACCAAACTCCATATAGCTATTTTGTGAAATTCGGTATGCATATTAGATAAATCTCCAATATAAAGACCTCGCTTTATAGTTTTTGCTAATTGTTCTATTCTCTCTCTTGTTTGTATTTCTCCATCTAATTTTAAAATCTTGGTATCAGTGGCCTTCTTCGTAATGATGTCAGATTAATGAAAAGGACAGCTGCACTAGTTTATATTAATACATCCATACTTTCCCATGCAGGTTTGATACAAGAACAGTCTGTACTTGAAGTTGTTTTTCTCAGTCAGTAAAGATGGGATTTGTTACTTCATTTGGGGAACGTAAAGTTTGTGCAAAGGTCAGGGCTAGACTCCTGTTTCAGCTCAGTTCCAACTCACTCCCAATCGCTTGTATTTATTCAGTTTACTATCCTTTGCTTTTCAAAGAATCCTTTCCTTAGTGCTTTCTGGCTTGCTTGAGTGCTTGTCTTCCTGTTCCTAACTTTGGGTACCACTCAAAAGCTCTATCCATATTGTTCTCCTCAAAATAAATTTAATTTTTTGAATCCAAAGTCATACATAACATCCTGAAATGTCAAGGAAAATGTAGGATGTATTTATTTGTAGCTGAGCATTTTTGAAAGGAAAGAAGCGTATTTTTGTTAGGTCCTGGGTATCCAAATACTGATGGCCATCCCATTTGGCCTTGAGGGTCCAGTTGTTACTGTGTTGCATTTTGTCGTGTATAAATGGAGTCTCTTTATTTCTATTTCAGTGCCCTGTCATTACTGCATTCTGTAAATACAGAAGAAAATCTAGTTTCCTCTATGTTAAACTCTCCCCTTTCCAGGTCTTTCATATTCACAAGAGGCATTTTCCCTCTGTGTCTGATTTGAAAACTAAGTTTTCTTGACAACTTCTCCTTACCAAGTCCTTTTTTAAAAAATTTATTTTTGTCTTTAATATGTGTAGATGTATGTGTGTGTTTGTAGTTAATGCAGTCATGAGTGCAAGTGCCTGCAGAAACAAAAAGATGTCAGATCTCCTCGGAAGTTCAGACAGTTGTGAGCTGGCAGCTGTAAGGAACCAAGCTCCAGGCTTCTGGAAGAAGAGCACACACTCTTTTTTTCTTTTTTTCTTTTTTTCTTTTTAGTTTTTCAAGACAGGGTTTCTCTGTGTAGCCCTGGCTGTCCTGGAACTCACTTTGTAGACCAGGCTGGCCTCGAACTCAGAAATCCGCCTGCCTCTGCCTCCCGAGTGCTGGGATTAAAGGCATGCGCCACCACGCCCGGCTGAGCACACACTCTTAACCACTAAACCATCACTTTCTTTTGTAACTCTTTTGTCTCTTCAAAATGTGGTTCACAGTAGAGCCCACTTGTGCATTCTTGCACTGTTACTGTATTCAGACCCTTGTTGCCTATTGGGCTGCATTATTGCAGTTGTCAAATGACATACTCTGTATATTCATTCTCTCCCGTAATTGGGCCTACACCTAGCATTTCCCTTCATCTCTCAATGTCTGTTAGTTAAAATTCCATTCCTTGCCCTAGAGTAGAACTGAGTCTCCCTTTCTGCTTACACCTGCACTGTGCTGATACATAGCTCTATTCCTTCTAGCTCTATCCCCAGTTCACAGCACTCTTCATCTTTTCATTCTTTTTCCTACTTTTGCTGTAACTTTCATTGTGGTTGACTTTCCCCTCAAGACATTTTCAGTGCACTTTCTTTTTCTTTTTTTTAGATATTATTATTATTATTATTATTATTATTATTATTATTATTGATTAGTATGTGTGTGGGAGTGCACAAGCCAAGGTGCATGTGTAGAGGTCAGTGGACAACTTGGAATTCATTTTCTCCTTCCATTCAGTAGGTACTAGGGATTGAACTCAGGTCATCAGGTTTGGTAGTAAGTACCTTTATCAGTTGAGCTATCTTGCTGGCCCTTCAGTGCATTTTCTAATGCTGACATTTGTTTAGTAGCAGTAAAGCTTTTTGCTCATTTCTGTGTTAAGTAATTGTTGCTTGATAGTTGTGGTTTCTGGTAGCTATAATTAGAATCTCTCATTTTGTTTACAAAATTGTTTTTCTGTAATGTTTTCCATTTTGGGGGCTTTATATTCCTTTTATTGATGCCAAATTGATAGGTATATGTAATTGATTATTTTTTTAAAACTTGTAAACGCACTATACGTTTAGTATGTGTGTCTGCGAGAGAGAGAGAGAGAGAGAGAGAGAGAGAGAGAGAGAGAGAGAGAGAGAGAGTATGTGAATGAATGTGGGTGAAAAGCTGTCTCAGGGATTGGTTCGTTCTACTATGAGTTTCTGGGATTGAACCTGTCCTGTTTGGCAATTGCTTTTACCCACTGAGCAAGATCACTGGCCTTAGGTGATTTCGTCTTTTTGGAAAGAACGAATGCAGACTGTATAAGCATAGTCTAGACTTGCATTGCTTTCTTTTCTTCCTCAGTCTTGGACTGATCACATTGAATCTTCTATGCTTTCAACCAACTTCAGTATAAAAAGCTCATTCTAGCACCAAAGTGTTGCTTGTTTTTTCTTCTGCCTAGAATTTTCTTATCAAGATTCTCACAAGACTTCATTTCCTCACTTCTCTCAAAGAGTCACTAAAATGCCAAAAAGTTTCAGTTCTTCTGACTCTCCCATCTAATTGTGCCCTTCCTTTACCACTTTAATTCATGACACTATTGTGATCACTAATTAATATGTATCTTTTTGCTAATTTGTCTAGACTGTCTGAAGTTGAGTAAGGTTACTGTTTAGTTCCTTTTTTATCCCATGCAAGGTGTTTCCCTTAAATCTGTCATAGAAGGCTTTTATTTTTTGTTTTTGTTTTTGTTTGTTTTGTTTTTGATTTTTCAAGACAGGGTTTCTCTGTATAGCTCTGGCTATCCTGGCACTCCCTCTGTAGACCAGGCTGGCCTCGAACTCAGAAATCCACCTGCCTCTGCCTCCCAAGTGCTGGGATTAAAGGCATGTGCTATTACTGCCTGGCCAGACGGCTTCTTTTTTTTTTTAATTTTTTACTATTTAGGATATCATCATTCCCAAACTTCTCTCAATCCTTATCAGTAGGTTATAGGTATATTTCAGAGCTAGTGTGTAGTCAGGAGTATTAATTTTTAACATTTTAGAAGTATTCTTTACTCTTTATTCTTAGTTTTTCTTTTTCTCTCTAGTATTTTCATTCTTCCTGTTAACTTTGGACATTTAGCCTTACTTAATTTTGTGCTATTTCTAAAGCTTGGGTGCACATTTTCCTAGTGGCTGTTTGTGCAGGTCTTCTCTTTAGGTGATAGTTCATTCCATGGCTTGTTTTGTAATCTTTCTGAGTTAATGTTCAGTGGTGGTTGTCCATTGCCTAACATTGGTGACTTTGCCTTGGAGTTTTAGTTGCCTCTTCTGGAATTCCACATAATTAACTAGCTCCGACTAGAATTCGTTTGCATAGGACATCAGTGGTGTGATGGTAATCTTAAGCATGGCTTCTGTTCATGCTGGTTTATGTAGATAGAACCCAGGGCTTTCTGCTTGCTAGGTAAGTAAGTATTCTGCCAGTTGAACTACATTCCCAGTGCACAGCATGACTGCTTATCTACATGTACTTTATCAGGTGTGGTGGAAGTTGCCAGTTTTATGCCAACTAAACAAATTACATTCATTGCAAGTCCTGAGAAACTCAGAAGAGCGGGCCAGGCAGGTAGGCAGGCTTGTGTCCTTTCTTTATACAGGTGAATGTATTAAAATAAGATTTTTACTTCAGACTTTTCCTCCCTTTGCATAGAGTTTGCAAAACTGTTGCTTTGATTTTCTCAGCATAATTCTCTGCTGCTCCCTTACATAAGCTACATCCTGAGTAAAACTGCTTGTTGCATGCTTTTTGAGTGTGTGTGTGTGTGTGTGTGTGTGTATGTGTGTGTGACTGTGTGTGACTTAGTCAGGGTTTCTATTCCTGCACAAAACATGACCAAGAAGCAAGTTGGGGAGGAAAGGGTTTATTCATCTTACACTTTCACATTTGCTGTTCATTACCAAAGGAGGTCAGGACTGGAACTCAAGCAGGTCAGGAAGCAGGAGCTGATGCAAGGCCATAGAGGGATGTTACTGGCTTGCTTCCCCTGGCTTGCTCAGCCTGCTCTCTTACAGAGCCCAAGACTACCAGCCCAGGGATGGCACCACCCATAATGGGCCTTAATCACCAGCTGAGAAAATGTCCCACAGCTGGATCTCAGGGCGACATTTCCCCAACTGAAGCTCCTTTCTCTGATAACTCCAGCTGTGTCAACACACAAAGCCAGCCAGTACAGTGTGTGTGTGTGTGTGTGTGTGTGTGTGTGTGTGTATGAACATTACTTAGAATTCTCTCCTCATCTTTACATGTGAGTTTCTTTTTAATCTGCAATTTTAATCTTGTGTGCATGCATGCATGTGTGTATGAGATACACAGGGTCTTACCTGTAGCTCAGGCTGGTCTCAAACTTATCTTCTCCCCTCATCTTTTTGCACGTTGTGATTACAAGCATATGCCACTATGCTCAGTAGTTTTACTGTTTTAACCAAGCATTTGAGATGACTCCATTGTTTTTCTTTCCTAGCATTTTATCATAGATATAAAAGACTACATTTGTTTATTGTGTGTGTATGTGCATGTGCACATGGAGGTCAGAGGACAACTTTGCGAGTCTGTTCTCTCCTTCCACCACTTAGGTTTTGGGGAATCAGACTCAGGTCATCAGGCTTGGCAGCAAGTGCTTTTATCTACTCAGCCATCTCACCAACCCTGGGCCATATGTTAAGGAAAAAAAAATTATAGTTGCTCTTCCAGTTTGCGATATACAGTAGCTAGCTAATCTAAATGCAGTTTGAAATAACATCGAGTGGTAACATGAGTAACATAAAATAACAGAGTAACCCTAATTCTTTCCTCCTTTCCCTTGTATCCTCACTACTCACTTAACCAGTAACTGAGCAGTGAACCAATTTTTTTAGTCCATATTAATCATGTAAAGTTTTTTAAATTTTTTATTGTGACATTCTTCTGTGTTTATAAACCCTTCATCACTGCCCCCTCCCCACCCCCATGGCTCTTGTCTTAGGATCCTCTCTCTCCCCCTACCCCACCTTGGCCCAATCCCCTGTCTTTTCTGTAATAGTTTCCCTTTTTTACTTTTATGGCACGGCACTCTCACCGCCCAGATTTGACCATGAGAGAAAACCTGTGATACTTTTCTGAGACTGGATTATTTTGCCTAACATGGCATCAACCAGTTCCATGTATTTTCCATCAAATGACCTTATTCTGTTTTGCTTTATGGATGAATAATACTCCCTTGTGTGTCTGTATACTACATTGTACCTGGGCTGCTTTCCATAACTTGGGTATTGTAAATAAGAAAAGCAGAACAGAAAGCCGTGGGAAAGGAAAGGCAGCTTCTAACTCTGGTTTTGAAAAGACTACCTATATTTTCTTTCAGTGATTTCCAGTGTTCAGTATGTTAAGGTCTTTGATTCTAAGATTCTATTTTGAGTTTTTAATGTTTCAAGTTTCTTTTTTTTTAAGAATTTTTTTTTTATGGGTGTGGATGTTTTGTCTGCGTGTATGTCTGTATGAGGATGTTATACCTTGAAACTGGGGTACAGACAGCTGTGAGCTGCCATGTGGGTACTGGGAATTAAACCGGGGTCCTCTGGAAAAACAACCAGTGCTCTAACTGCTGAGCCATCTCTAGCCCCACAAGTTTCCATATATGTATATCCAGCCTTTAAAATACATTTACTTACTGTCTTAGTCAGGGTTTCTATTCCTGCACAAACATCATGACCAAGAAGCAAGTTAGGGAGGAAAAGGTTTATTCAGCTAACATTTCCATACTGCTGTTGATCACCAAAGGATGCAGGACTGGAACTCAAGCAGGTCAGAAAGCAGGAGCTGATGCAGAGGCCATGGAGGGATGTTCTTTACTGGCTTGCTTCCCCTGGCTTGCTCAGCCTGCTCTCTTATAGAATCCAAGACTACCAGCCCAGAGATGGTCCCACCCACAAGGGGCCTCTCCCCCTTGATCACTAATTGAGAAAATGTCCCACAGCTGGATCTCATGGAGGAGTTTCCCCAACTAAAGCTCCTTTCTCTGTGATAACTCCAGCTGTGTCAAGTTGACCCAAAACTAGCCAGTACACTTATTAACTTACTTACTTGTGTGGGAGGATTGGTATACATGTAGTGGTCAACAGAGAGTTAGTTGGAGTTCATTCTTCCCTTCTACCATGTGAGTCCAGGGTATTGAACTCATGTTATGATTGGTAGCAAGTGCCTTTGCTCACTGAGCCATCTCATTGGCCCTAATATCCTGTTTTCCTAGCACTGTTTGCTACAGAGGTTGTCTTTCAACATGTATTTTTGGCCCCTTACTCAAGAATCAGATGCATGAGTTTATTTCTTGCTCCTCTGTCCTGTTCCATCTATTCTTTTTTTTTTTTTTTTTTTTTTTTTTCATTTTTTGAGACAGGGTTTCTCTGTGTAGCCTGACTGTCCTGGAACTCACTTTGTAGACCAGGCTGACCTCGAACTCAGAAATCCGCCTGCCTCTGCCTCTAGAGTGCTGGGATTAAAGGCGAGCGACACCACGTGTTCCATCTACTCTTATGTCTGTTTTATGCTACTACTATGTTTTTGTTACAGCTCTAGAGTCCATCTTAGAATCAAATACTGTTATGTCTCCAGTATTGTTCCTTTGCCCAGAATTAATTTGGCCCAGGATTACTATTTTGAATTTTAGGATTATTTTTCTACTTCCATAAAGAGTATCGTTGGTGGGGATTCATTGAATATGTATATGGCTTTTAGTAATATGGGCATTTTAATTATTGATTCTGCTGCTTTATGACTATGGGAGGTCCTACCTTAACAGTGTTTTAATTTCTTTTTTTTCTTCAGTATTTTATCTTTTTCATGGTAGAGGTCTATTATATGCATTGGTTTACTTCTAGGTATTTTATTTGTAGTTGGTGGCTGTTGTGAATGGAATTAATTTCCTTTTTTTTTCTTAGCAAGTTCATTATTGGTGCATAGAAAAGCTACTAATTAGTGGTAAAAGTTTATAAACTTAGCAAGGAAGCTGAGAGACTTAGAAGCCTAAGCTTAGCTTTACTACAGAGTGGGTTCAAGGTCACCCTGTACAATTTAATGAGACCCTATCAAAGAAAAACAAAAAGCAGCTTGGACATAAATCTCAGTGGTAAAGAGCTTGCTTAGCATGCAAGAAACTCTAGGTTCAATATCCAGTACTGAGAGAAAGGTGGGGTGGAAGACTGAAGAGTAGAGGAGGGTAAGGTGAAGGAGAGTGGAGGCAGGCAAGTTCTTGGTCTTTGTAGGTTCATTTGGTATCCCAGTGCTTTGTTCAATTTACCTTATTAGATCTAAGAGTTTTCTGGTGATGATTTTATGGTCATCTAAGTATAAGATCATGTCATATACAAAAAATGGTAATTTGACTTATCATTTTCCTATTTTTTTTAAGATTTATTTATTTAAGTAATTATGTAAGTACACTGTAGCTGTCTTCAGACACTCCAGAAGAGGGAGTCAGATCTTGTTACGGATGGTTATGAGCCACCATGTGGTTGCTGGGATTTGAACTCCAGACCTTCGGAAGAGCAGTCGGGTGCTCTTACCCACTGAGCCATCTCACCAGCCCCATTTTCCTATTTCTTATATTTACCTCATTGTGCTAAGATTTCAAATAACATACTGAGTAAGAGAGGTAAGGGTGGATCTCCTTCTCTGATTACAAATTCTAGAGGCAATGCTTTTAGTTTTCCCCTATTCAATATGATGCTGGCTATACATTGTGTTGTATAAACTTAATGATATTGAGGTTTAATCCTTCCATATTTAGTTCCATCAAGACTTTTCTCATGAAAGGACATTGAATTTTGTTAAAGGCTGAGGTGTGTGTGTGTGTGTGTGTATGTGTGTATGTGTGGTGATTGCGTGAATTGTTCCAGAGTTTATTTTTATGCTATATTACATTTACTGTTTTGTCTGTGTTGAGCCATCCTTGCATCCTGAAGTGAAGCCAGCATGATCTGATTTATGATGTTTAATGTATTGCTTAAGTTGCTTCATGGGTTTTTTGCATCTATATTTGCCAAGAATATTGGTCTATAGTTTTACTTTTTGTTTTGTCCAGATTTGGTTGTGGTATCAAGGTGCTACTGGCTTTGTAGAATGATTTTGGAAGTTTCTTCCTTTCCTGTTGTATATGCTGTTTTGATGGAGCTTGTGTTGGTATGGTAGATTTGACCATGAACCTGTCCATTCCTGAGCTTTTCTTGTTTGGGAAAAATTTTAATCCAGCTTTAGTCTCACTGTTTCTTATTGACCTATTTAGGTATTTCTTCTTCTTTTTTTTCCTGGTATTCTCTTGATTCAGTTTTTGTAAGCCATAAGTATCTAGAAATTTATCCATTTCTTTTAGATTTTCTTATTGATTGCAATATGATCTTTTAAAATAATACTTTATAATCTTCTAGATTTTAGTGGGGTCTGTTGTAATAGGGTTATTACATGGGAAGTATTTTTTGCCTCTGGTTTTAGTATTTAACCCTCATTTTGGTTACTTTGATTGAGTCCTTATCAGCTCTGTTTTCTTTTCAACAAACCAATTCTTTTTTTTGTTTTGTTTTGTTTTTCAAGACAGGGTTTCTCTGTATAGCCTTGGCTGTCCTGGAACTCACTCTGACCATACTGACCTCCAACTCAGATATCCGCCTGCCTCTGCCTCCCGAGTGCCGCGATTAAAGCTGTGCGCCACCACGCCCGGCTTGTACCAATTCTTATTTTATTGGTCCTTTCTGTTCTTTTTGTTGCTATTTTGTTGATTTCAGTTATGCTCTTAATATTTTTCCCAGTAATTTTGATGTTGGCATCTTGTTTTTCCAAGATCTTGAGGTATATTACTGAGTTATTTGTTATTGTTCTGATTTCTAAATGTGGGCATTCATAGGTATGTACTTCACTCTTTAAGCTGACTATGCTATATTCTATATGTTATGGTAAATTTCATTTTCATTTGTTTATATGAATTGATCCTTCCACCTTCTTTCACTAATAATTGAAAATGTGTCAGATCCTTTGAAACTAGAGTTACAGGTAGTAATAAGCTGCCATATAGGTGCTGGGAATTGAACCTGGGTCCTCTGGAAGAACAGCTAATGTCTGTCCTTGACCACTTCTCCCGTCTCCATAAAATTATTTTGTTGCTACTTCATAACTGTAATTTTGCAACGGTTAGAAATTATACTGTAAATATCTATGTTTTGCAGTGGTCTTTTGGTGGTCATTACCCACAGGTAGAAAACCTCTGTTTTAGAGACTTGGTTTTATGTAGTTCTGGTTTTCCTGAACTCCCTGTGTAGCTAAGGATGACTTAAAATTTCTGATCTTCATGCTTTCACCTTCTGAGGATTGGGGTTACAGATATGCACTGTTGTGTCCAGTTTTTATAGTGCTAGGGATTGAACTTGCAACTTTATTCATGTTAGGCAATCATTTTATCACCTGAGTTTTAGTCCCAGTTTCTTAGTGTTTATTATTATTATGTTATTATTATCACTATTATTATTAAGCATTAAGACAATCTATACTACATAAAGGGTTTTTAAAAATAACTTACTGTTTGTATTTTTTGACATTGTCATTTGTGTATAAAGTATATTCTAATTATTGTAACTACCCACTCTTTCGCTAAACTGCCTCCCATTCTTGTTATACCACCCATACACATAAGTCCCTTTCTCACACCGCTTTAGAGAAACCTAGTAAGTTCATGGATTTAGACCTATCTGTTGAAACCTGATGGGTTTCTCAGTATGTACTCAACTGAAGATAAGAACTGCTTCCCGCCCGACCCAACAAGCAACTGAAAGAGTACCCAACCAATGGACAGAAGCAGCTGACCCCTATTCAACAATTAGGGAATTGAAATTAGGGAATTAGGGAAGGTTGAAAGACGCTGAGGAGAAGGGTAATCCTATAGGAGGACCAGCAGTCTTAATTAATCTGGACCCCCGAGATTAATTTCAAACACTGGACCACCAAACAGACAGCATACACCAGCTGATATGAGGCCCCCAATACACATACAGTAGAGGACTTCCAGGTCTATGTTCATTCAGAGATGATGCAGCTAACCCTCAAGAAACTTGCAGCCCCAGGGAGTTTAGAGGTCAGATGGGGTGGAGGGTGGGGTCATCCATGTGGAGATGAGATGTGGTCAGGAGGAGGTGTGGGATGTAGAGCAGTTGGAGGGTGGGAGGGGGGCGTGGAATGGAATATGGACTGTAAAAAATGAATTACAAATTAAATTTTTTAAAAAAGTAAAAAAACAACAAAAAACCAAACAAACAAAAAAACTGCTTGCCTCCAATCCATATGGAGGGAAGCAGTTTTTTGGGTTTTTTTGTTTGTTTTGTTGTTTTTTGTTTTTTTGTTTTTTTTTTAAAAAAAACTTGGTCTTTTTCATTAGAGATTCTCCTAAGAGTGATTACAAGTGACCACATGATAAAAGCCAATATTTTAGGCAATCTTGAAATCTCCACCAAGGACATGAATCCACTGTTTAACTTTTCCTCAGAAAAAAATTTTAGGACAAGGGTAGAAAGCAACCAGTAGTTCAGCAGGGATGGGTAGAGCCCTGTAAGTTCCAACCTTATCTGTGATTGACTATTGATAAATTTAATCTTGTTAGTCAGGACATGACTGTTGGCTGCACTCTCCAGTCCTTCTCCCTACTGTTAGGCACAAAACTCTAGCTCTCTGTGATGATCCCTAAGACTATAGGTAGAACAAAAGTCTTGTTGACACAAGCTGTCACATTCTCAGTACCTTTGTTCATTGAACTGTTCTCTGCACAAAGAGAAGCTTCTTTGATTAAGGCTGGGAAACTACTAATATAAAATATTTTCATATTTTCTAATGAATATACTAGTCTCCTGTCTAACCTGCACCACTTTATTCATTCTCTTCCTCCCAGGAGAGAGCAGTAATTTGCTGGGTCCCTCAGTTATTCAAAGGAACAATGCATTTGCATGCATAAGTGGAATTACATGTTTAACATTTAAAAATTTGACTCTTTATGTTTGCCACCCTTATGTGTTCTTGTTATCTTTGTTAGCTCTCACTGGAATATAACAACATTCAGTAATTCTCAAACTGTTGTGAGAAGGAAAGAAAATGTATAAGAGCACTTAAAAACAAACAAACAATAATCCAAGTAAGAATTTTATAGTTTTACAGTGTGAACATGTGTCATAGAGTATAGTTTAGAATTAGTTCTCCTTTAACAAATTCATAAATTTGTTTAGTATGTTGCTTTGACTCATAACTTATAAGCCCCAAATAAAGTTGAGTAAGTTTCCTTGGACATAGTATCTTATCACAGCAATAGAAAATTAATTAAGAAAAAAGTTGGTGTCAGAAAGTAGGATATTGCTGACAGGCCTGACCATACTGGTTTTTGGTTTGGAATTGGGGATACTTTGGGAGTTTGGATTAGGAAAACAGTTGCCAACTCTAAGCAGGTGCTTAATGGACCATCCTAACTTGCAAGACAGTACTGCCAAGACCATTGTGGATTATGGAGGCTCAGCTCAAGAGGTTTCAAAAGAAAATAATTCTAGCAACTGGCCTTTTATTCTTGTGATATTCTGACAAAAAAGTATTCTTGTGATATTCTGACAAAAACATAAAAATAAAAATAAAAAGTTGCTTTTTCCCTTGTCCTAAAATTTTTTTCTGAGGAAAAATTGACAAACAGTGGATTCATTTCCTTGGTGGAGATTTCAAGACTGCCTAAAATGTTGGCTTTCGTCATGTGGTCACTTGTAATCACTCTTAGGAGAATCTCTAATGAAAAAGACCAAGCAGGTCAAAAAGGAGTAGAAAATACACATTTTGAAGTGAAAATGAGCACCAGGAAATAAATTTATTTATTTATTTATTGGCATTTTTTATTAGATATTTTCTTCATTTACATTTCAAATGCTATCCCCAAAGCCCCCTATACCCCCCCCTCCCCGTCCTGCTCCCCAACCCACCCACTCCTGCTTCCTGGCCCTGGCATTCCCCTGTACTGGGACATGATCTTCACAATACCAAGGGCCTCTATTCTTATTGATGGCCGACTAGGCCATCCTCTGCTACATATGCAATTAGAGACAAAGCAATGCTGGCAAATACAGAAGTGGATGCTCACAATCATCTATTGGATGGAACACAGGGCCCCTAATGAAGGAGCTAGAGAAAGTATCAGGAAATTTAATGCTGGAGCCAAGGCTTGTGCTGAACCAGATGAAAAGTTAAAGGCTTGTTCCAAAATGGAATAAAGGGAGGGACACTCTTAGACAAGATGGCACCCAGCTATGCTTCCAACTTGTATACCTGAGGAATAATCTGCCTCTAAAAAGCAGCTACAAGGGGAATCTTATGCAAATGTGATTCAGTGGAACCAAGCTGTTATGATAATTCCCTGCCCAACCCCCAATGTCTTATGGCAGGGAATTGATTATGCTAATTTGAATGAGAATGGGATACTGCATTGGCTCTTGTATTTGACTACTTAATCGCTAGTTTGTGGAACCTTTTGGGAATGATTAAGTGTGGCCTTGTTGGAGGAGGTGTGTCTCCTGTGACAAGCTTTGAAGTTCAAAAGCTCTTCCTATTCCCAGTTAGCTTTCTCTGCCTACTTGTGATTTAAGATTAAAGTTTATGGTGATTTGAAGGAAAATGGCCTCTGTAGGCTTATATGTTTGAATGTTTGGTCCTCAGTGAAACTGTTTGGGGAGGATTAGGAGGTGTGGGCTTGTTAAAAGAGTGTCACTAGAGTGTCCACTTTGAGTTTTTAGAAGCCCTCACTTGGCCAAGTCTGTCTCCCCACCCCACCCCCATAAACACGCACACACCTCTCCACGATGATCATGAATTAACTCTGAAACTGTAAGCACACTCCTAATCAAAGGACTCACTTTATAAGTTGCTATTGCCTTGGTTATGGTGTTTTATTCATGGCAGTAGTAACCCTAACTGAATAGCAACCTGACACCATGGTTGTGCTTTGGCTGTGATCCCTGAATTACACTTTCTTTGATAAGTTGCTATGGTTATGATTTCTTATCACAGCAATAGATGAGTCCAAAAGCTAAGAATATTATAAGATAGGAACACCTGAAACTTAGAGTTTTTCTGCCTTGCCTATATCTTATCTTCCTGTGATTCCCATTGCCATCCAGGTCCCGCTAGCTTGATTTATGACTATCTTTGCTCCATAACTAATAAAAATTTTATATAACCACATCTACAATGGAACATGTTATTTTGCTCTACCTGAATCTAATCATAATCATTCATATTTAGCTCAAGAACAAACTTGTCTTATTCTCTTTAAGGTAAAAACTGTTTTGCAGTGACTCCTTTATTTCCCAGAATTCCATCTCTTCACAGGAAATAGCATCTCCTTTGTTGTTCTAACGTTTATCCATCTTTAAAAATTAATTAAGATTTAACTATCATTTAAAATGTAGTCAAATGGCCAGGCAATTGTGGAACCCATGCCTTTAACCTCAGCAGTAAGGAGGCAGATGCAAGTGGATCTCTTGAGTTCAAGGCCAGCCTGGTCTACAGAGTGAATTCCAAGACAGCCAGAGAAACTCTTGAAAAATCAAACAAACAAACTATTTAATTAATTAAAATTTATCAGTTAAGTAGATTCTGTATCCTATTTCCCTAACCCATTATTAACAGTGGATAGCACTCACACTTTTCCCAGTTACTACCACCTATGCTTAGTAGTAGAAACTGATTCTTTGTCCTTGCATATACTCTATGAGATATGTCTGAGGTATTTCTGTAGCCCGCATTTTTAACTAGTTAAAAGGATAAAATACCTGCATAGGGTTTTTGTTGTTTACTTTTTTTTTTGTTCAGTGGGTCCCTGTATTCTAGGCTGCCTATAACCATGAAGCTCATACTAGTCTTGAATTTGTGATCTTCCTGCCTCAGCCTTCTGAGTATTGAGATTGCATGCATGTGCCACCAAACCTGGTCAAATATGTTTTAATTGATCTTTCTTCACTTATAAATACTTCTCATCAATGTATGGTTTTATTTTTCAATGAATGGCCTACTTTATATTTCTTGTTTATTTGAGGTTATTCCTATTTATGTATGTTTTTCTATATTATAGTTATGAACCACTTGCAAGCTGCCACACACAATCTAATCTGATGTGTATGTGTATATAGGCTAGAAGTGAACATCTAATGTCTTTTGTCACTGTTGTTTTTTTGAAACAGGTCTCTCACCTACCCCTGGCTTAGCACTGGGTAGACTGGGGTCAGTGAGCACCTGGATTTCTCCTGTCTCTGCCCCACCTCCATGGGAGTGGTTAGCTTACATGTATAACTTGGGTCTTAATGTTTGCACAGCAATCACATTAACCACTGGGTTTTCACCACCCATCACCTTGATTTAATGAGCCATTTACTAGATAGGGGAACTTAGGAAGCCTCTTTAATGAGCAGTTATTACTAGATTATGGGAGATAGTCTTGACATGGCCATTTCTTGCTTTAAGCTGGAAGTTCTTTTATACCATGTTCATTGTGGATTGAGTAGTCTATAAAGATACACAACAGATTAAATAAAGGCCTGACCCTTGTCTTCAGAGTACTAAAAATCGAATGTCTTAAGCTAGTGAATAATTTAATAATAAAAAGAAAAACTGTATAATTAGAAAAACCTAGTAGATGTCTCTGAATTCTTCTCCTAAGCATCCTACTTCCCAACTTCTCACTGACATCTGCAATGAATGCTTAATTATTTCTCCTTTAAAAATTAAATCTCATCAGCATTTTAGAAATACAGTAGTGCATCTTTTAAAATTTTCATGTATTGATGATATTTTTTATGTCTGAGTGTTTTCCCTGCATATATATCTGTGTACCATATTTGTGCAGTGCCCTTGGAGACTTGGAAAGGGTACCTGACCCCCCTGGAACTGGGAGCTGAACCCAGTCTTCTAACAAGAGCAACAAGTGCTCTCTTTACTGCTGAACCATCTCTCTGGCTTTATTCCATCTTTCTTTGAAATGGTTTATTGCTGTGGTACAAAGTCATATATATTAACTCAGCTTTGATTTTTACCTTGAATACTAATTAATCTTTTTTTTTTTTAACTATTTCAGGTAAGACCATGAATTATGGAATTTCTTAAATGAAGCATTCAGGAGTGGAATGAGAGAATGTCACGTAGATAATAAATGATTTTTAAGTTATGTCTATTAATTTGACTCTAGATATATATATTTACTTCCTTAATAATGCAAGAAGTCTTTGTGGGAAACAGAGAAGCAAACAGTTGCATTTTGTGTGTTCTAAACAGTATTGGCGCATGAACCATGTCAGTGTGCACAGAGAGTTTCACACAAGTAAGAGAAGCTGTAAATGGAATAGACGTGAAGCACATTGCAGCAAACACTGGCACTCTCCAAGCAACCATGGCTCACACATTGGAATTGTGACACTTAGCACTTCTGCTCCCAAGGGACTTACAAAAGTGAGCATTCATATGTCCCGTATTAAAAGTACTTTGAATTCAGTTTCAAAGGCTATTTTTGGCAGTCAAAATGAAATGGTTACACGGTTAGCTCAATTTAAGCCAAGCTCTCGAATATTAAGAAAAGTATCAGATAGGGGATGGTTAAAACAAAAAAATGTTAAGCAAGCCATCGAATCTCTGAAAAACTATAGTGATAAATCAGCAGAAAAGAATTCTTTTGCAGAACAGAAAAGTTACTTTGCAGATAAAGAAGATTCAGGTAAACACAGCCTTTTCCATTACACATACAGTATAACCACAAGATTTGGAGAGTCATTCTCCGTTTTAGCGAATCATATTAATTCATATTTCAAAAGCAAGGAAAAAATGTCTCAAACAAAGGAAGATAAACAGCTTCAGGACAAACCAGACCTTGAAGAAAGGAAATCCAGTTCTCCGGGCCCTGACAGGCCAGACTCGGAATCTCCCCTACATGTTGAAGACAAACTTTCCAGCCCGACCCAGATGCCTGAGGCTCACCCAGTGTCTGCAAAACAAAGTATTGCTAACTTCCTTTCTCGTCCCACTGAAGGCGTCCAAGCCTTAGTCGGTGGTTACATTGGTGGACTTGTACCCAAATTAAAGTCTGATCCCAAGAGTCCGCCTGAAGAACGGGAAGAGCCTGCTAAAACAGCGCAGGCTGTTACCAAAGACAAGAAGGCAGAGGAGAAAAAGCGTGTGTTACTTCAGCAAGAAAAGGCAAGTTGTTTTTCAGTGTGGGCTTAAGAAATGTTAACCATTTGTAGAGTAACTCCATCTTCTAATCATGTTTCATATGACCTTATAGATTATTGCAAGAGTGAGTATTGATAACAGAACTCGAGCCTTAGTTCAGGCCTTAAGAAGAACAGCCGACCCAAAACTCTGTATTACTAGGGTTGAAGAACTGACTTTTCATCTTCTAGAATTTCCTGAAGGAAAAGGAGTGGCTATCAAGGTAATTTCTAATTTATTTAATATTTGTCTTGAAATAAAAATTCAACTAAGCCTATTAAAGTGGGGAATGCAAAGCCTTTTTTATTTAAAATTTTTTGTTCTTTTAAATCATACAATATATATTCAGGAATTGTCTCATTTTATGATACACGTTAGGCTAATGAATTCCTTTTGTTCTGTGACATAAATTCTGCTATGATCATGAATATTTATACTTTGAGCTGGGCCTATGTAAAAGTGGAGCATAAGTTTAAGTATGTTAGTTCCATTGCCTCAGAATTGTCAAATTCTTTTTTTTTTTTTTTTTTTTTTGAGACAGGGTTTCTCTGTATAGCCCTGGCTGTCCTGGAACTCACTTTGTAGACCAGGCTGGCCCAGAACTCAGAAATCCGCCTGCCTCTGCCTCCTGAGTGCTGGGATTAAAGGCATGCACCACCACACCCAGCTTGTCAAATTTTTAATTGCAGTGCAGCTGTTTTACTGTGTAATCATTTTTCAAGATAGAAAATAGCCAGATGTGGTCAAACACCTTTAATCCCAGTATTTGGATCATAAATGTGAGACCAGCCTAGGCTATTTAGCAAGATTCTGTCTAAAAACAAAAGACAGGAAATGCCGGGCAGTGGTGGCTCATGCCTGTAATCCCAGCACTTGGGAGGCAGAGGTAGGCGGATTTCTGAGTTTGAGAGCAGCCTGGTCTACAGAGTGAGTTCTAGGACAGCCAGGACTATACAGAGAAACCCTGTCTTCAAAACAAAACAAAAAACAAAAAATTATTAATTCATACTTTCTCTACCATTTGATATCTGCCTAGTTGAAAAGTATTTCTTTGAAATGTACCCTTCAGTAGTTTTACATTGTATAACACATACATTCAGAGCTTAAATATTTCATATTCCTAAAATTTGAGATTTATCTTTCATATATTGATACATTTTTGGAGATATGTTTTTTAAATACACAATGTGCTTTTAAGGATAATGTTCATGTCAGGGATACCTAGAAAGGAGAGATCTAAAATATAATTACTGTTTTAGTTCTCTGAGTTGCTGTAACAAAATATCTCACACTGGATAGGTTGTACCTTCCAGCAGTCTGTTTCTCATAGTGTACATACTGCAAGGCACAGGGAAAGTGCTAGTACATCTGGTGCCTGGTGAAGGTTTGATGGGTATATGCTGCAGCTTGTAACTCAGTCACACAGCAGAAGAAACAACACAACAGCTCATTTCAGCCACACTTTCAAGGTCTCTAAACCCATATGTGAGGCAGAGGTATTATATACTAAGCACTTCCTGAAAGACCTTACTTCAGACATAGCATATGATATAAAGAATGATTTAACAGCATCTTATGCAAGAATAACATAGGTACTTTAGTGGCAGTGGAAGTTCACAGATGTGGCACAGAAGCAAACAGAGCATCACCAGTGCCCTAGAAGTCTTGGCTTCTACCTCTCAGTTTTAGTCTGCAGAAAAGCTCCATGTGTGATTGCTTTCTTTCCTTCAGCACATTGATAGGATTTACTCAGTAAATGATTTGTTCTCCTTTTATTTATTATGGTGGGTCAAAATTTGTGTTGTATTGTTAATAGATCTGGGTAGTTTTCAGCTTTAGTATGTTAGGAATAGTCATGATAGTTGAATTATTAAGGATTCTCTTATATTTGAGAACTGATTCCAAATCCAAGAAACATTCAGTACTAAGAAGAAAATTCTATTTAAATCAGTCAGAAATGAAAATCTAGGTAGTTGGAAAAAGTTGTCACCTTTCCTCTAAATAATAATCTAAAACTAAGAACTGAAGAAATTGTTTGCATCATGTTTTGCTCAACTGTGATCTTTCTCAACTAAACTTTTCCTGTTGCCAATTTCTCCTATTGTTTTAAGCAGCTTTTCACTTTATTCTTTATATTCTTCAGTTAGGTACATTATGTAAGTTTACCTAAGCCTTAAATTTACTGTGTGTTCATGCTGGCCTGATCATTGTCATCCTCCTGCCTCTGCCTTTCAAGTGCTAGATTTGTAGATACATACCACTTTGTAAGGGGTTAACCAGCTTTTTCACTGGATGACAAAGTTCCTTTGTATTAAGTTATGGTATAAGTTTTCTAGGAGAATGTGTGTGCACCATGTCTTACCCACCAGTCCTTACCTTTTCAATCTTTTTTAAAAAAAAAGAACAGATACTAGTTTTAATTTAGTCCAGTTTATATGTGTTCAATTTAAGAAATATTTGTATTTCTATATTTTGCCTGATAAGTATAGCTCTCACCCACTTATCAGAGAAGCTTTTGGGGGTGGGGGGGAGGGAGAATTGCCATAGTAGTAGTGGAAAGATTGTAAGAGCTAGAGATTCAGGATACCTGTTGCTGGGTTGCGTCCCCTGGACATGACAGGGAGAATGTACTTACAAATTCATAGCCAATTTCTTCCACTGTTTTAAGCATCTTGTCTTTTTCTTCTGACTAGACAGGCATAATGATAACATCAATTGAAATGCTAATGTGGGTGGGACAAATTCCATAGGCTTCTACTCTAGATGAAGAAATACATATAGGTTGTCAGTGGCTGCTGAGAGGCAGAGCCAGTTCCCTCTAGGGAAGAGCTCCCATACAGGTTGTCTAAACCCAAGTGGTTTGCTCTGGACATGTACATTTTTTTTTAAAGATTTATTTATTTATTATATTTAAGTATGCTGTAGCTGTCTTGTTACGGATGGTTGTGAGCCACCATGTGGTTGCTAGGATTTGAACTCCGGACCTTCGGAAGAGCAGTCGGGTGCTCTTACCTACTGAGCCATCTCACCAGCCCGGACATGTACATTAATGGACTCAATAGGTTGTGTGTACACACACACACAATGTACATTAATGGACTCAATAGGTTGTGTACACACACACACACACACACACACACACACACATGCACTCACCATCATTACCATCACCACCATTAACAACAAAGAAGAGGTCATAAGTTTGGGAGGGAAGGGGCAAAGGAGGAGAGGAGGTAATGATGTAGGTGCAGAACTCATGAAGTTCTCCCTCTAACAAATGAAATTGCCTAACCTAAGTATTTTTCTGTGTTTCTTCTAAAATTATGTTTTTACCTTTCACACCTGTGTATATTCATCTAGAATAGATTTGATTTTACTGTATAAGGCAGAAGATTTGATACTTAATACACAGTTAAACAAGAGATCATTTATTGGAAAAAATTTGTCATAATTGAGGCAATTATACATGGATCCATTTTTATAAATACTCTGTTTCTGGATACAGTATTTGGTTCTGCTAATATATCTATTTTTGCTCCAACATTGTACTTCCTAAATTACTTTAGCTTTATAATAAACCTAATGTCTGGTCTTATGTCTTTTATCTTTGGTCTTTTTTTAATGATTTATTTTATGTGTATTAGTGTTTTGCTTGCATGTATATTTGTGTAAGGGTATTGGATCCCTCTGGCCGAAACTACAGAGATAGATGTGAGCTGTCATGTGGGTATTAGGAATTGAACCTGGATCTTCTGGAAGAACAGTTAGTGCTCTTAATTGTTGTGCCATCTCTCTAGCCCCTTAACTTTGTTCTTCCTTACAATTTTAGTTCAGCTATTCTTAAAAAATAAAGGATTTATCTTAATTTTTAACTTATATATATGCATGTGTGTTATATAAGCAGGTGTATGTACATGGAAGTAAAGTTGCCTGTGGAAGCTAGAAGAGGTCATTGGCTCACCTAGAGCTAGAGATACTCGTGGTTGGGAACTACCAGATATGGATGCTGTGACCCAAACTCTGAATCTTTGCTAGAGCAGTACATGTTTTTAACCACTGAGCCATCTCTCCAGGCTCCTAGCTTGGCTATTATTTTTCTTCCTTTTTGGTTTGACATAAGTAACAAAATATCTTTTTTTTTCAATGTAGGAGAAAATTATTCCATATTTATTACGGCTGAGACAAGTTAAGGATGAAACTCTTCAGGCTGCAGTTAGAGAAATTTTGGCTTTAATTGGTTATGTAGATCCAGTGAAAGGCAGAGGAATCCGAATCCTCACGATCGATGGCGGAGGAACAAGGTAAGACAAGAAAAAATGGTTTTTTTTTTTTTTTTTTTTTTTTATTATTTTCTTTATTTACATTTCAAATGCTATCCCGAAAGATTCCCACACCCCTCCCCCCACCTCTGTTCCCCTACCCACC
>NC_034596.1:42074902-42079746 GCF_900095145.1 Mus pahari
CTGGGCAGGAGAGGCGCAGGACGATCGGGCGAAAAAATGGTTTTTAAGACTACAGGTTTCATTGAGCTTTAGAGAGTTTAAAGAAAATGGTTTAATATAGTTATCATAAAATCAATTTTTAGAAGTAAAACATGAAGCCACTTTTATTTATGAATATAAAAGGAATTGTGACATATTTGGATAATTTTTTAATTTTTACTTCATCTTTTTATATTACAGATTTCATCTTTAGGAACTTACCAACCATTCTCTCAAAAAATTAGCTGTTTTTTAACTTAATTTTTTTGTGTTTAGTTTTTCAATATAGACAACTAATCACATAATAAGATGATGGTTAGAAAGTGAGTCTAGACTATCAACTTGTTGCTTCTCTCTCTCTTCCCTCATGCCATTAGTACAATACCAAAACAAATACACACACACACACACACACACACACACACACACACACACACTTTTTTTATTCAGGAAACAATTTTATGATCAGTCTTAACTCTTATTCCCTACAATCATTATTGGTGCTTATTTTTTCATAGTTTACTTTGTCATAATTTATCTAGCTTCTGGCCTTGTCTTTTGAGCCCTTTCCCTGGAATCTTCTATGTTAGATGTTTGTTTTCCTTTGTTTCCCTTTACCTCTGACTTTTGCTCTCCTTGTCCACTGCTGTGTATAAGCAGTGCTCCTTTTGTTCCATTTCACAGTTCTCCCTGTCATCAAGTCCTTCACACTTTGACTTGAATATAAAATGAAGCCATAGATGAGATAAGGAGGCTATTTTAGAATCTAGGTATAAGACAATTAATTATTAACCTTAGATGATGGCTATGGCAGGTCCAAAGGAGGAAGAAAAGATTTATATGAAATTTTTGAAGGAAATGAGGCTAGATATTGTAAAAATCAGTTAAGATCATGTTAAGTATAAACCCTGTGAGTGATAAACTTAATTGCAGATACATAGATGATTGGTATTGGAAAAGAGGTCTGTTTTGAGCAAGTTGAATATAAGCTTACATATATTGTAAACAGATGATCAGTTGTCAAAAAAAAAAAAAGACTCACATGAAGAGAGGAAAGATATAAGAGATCTTGATGAGTATTTTGTTTTTAGGATTACAGGGCTTTATGGTAGCTCAGTCTGGTTTCCAACTGGTGATCCTCTTTGCTCAGCCTCCCAGGAGCTAAGATTACATGTGGGCATCACCACAACTAGCTAGCATGGTGGGTATCTAATGGAAAAGCTAAATACTAAGGTATTCTTTCTTCTTGGGTTAATATAAAATAGCGATGAATTGGAGAGAACTGTTATACTTCACTGAATGAATCCCAAGGCTTAACATTAAGTTCAGAGAGTTAGGATGGGTAGCTTCATTCTTTGAGTTAGCTGGTTGGAAGCCTTCTGAGTTATAGAAGCTCATTTAGATATTGGAAACAAAATAGACAAAACCCATGTCTTGATAATGCTTCTGTTACAGAGGAGAAAAGAGAAGAGTAGGAAAAACAAAATGTGTGATTGAATCTTTGTGTATGCTGTCAAGGAAAGCAAAGCCAAGTGAAGGCAGGCATAGAAAGTGATAATGCTACCATAAACTTCTTAACTGTGTATAAAGTTAATATTTACCATCTGAAAGAAAATTACAAGTCATCAACACTGCTGTTTAAAGTGAAAGCTACAGTATCTTGGAAAAGACATTAGTTATTTACTGCCAGTAGGAGTGAAAACTGTAATACACTGTGTAAATAAACATGAAGATTCCTAAAAAAAGAGATTCCGATCTGCCACAAAACTCAGGTATAGCACTTCTGGGCATACACCCGAGAGCCCCTCTGAGTCCTATAAAAGAGATACTTGCTCATACATGTTCATTGCTACTGTATTTATAACACCCACTGATGGGTATCTAGAATAAACAGTGAAATATCATATATATACAAATGGAATGTTGTGAAATTTGCTTATAAATGGATGAAATTGGAAAAACTATTCTGATTGAGGAAATGCAGATCCAGAAAGACAAATGTCACATGTTCTCTCATATGTGGATTGATGTTGTTAACTTGAAATGCTTATAGAAGCCAGGAAACTAGAAAGCAGACACTGGGGCAGGAGGAAGGAAGACCTTAAGTGAGGCAGATGGCAAGTGAGGTGAGCTGATGCAGACCCAAAGGAATCAGGATCCTAAACAATGGGGTGCAAATGGAAGAACTGAGGATGAGAGATAAAAGAAGACAAGAGCAATAGTGGGGACCAGAGGACTTACAGAAGCTGATGGCTTATGCTAAGCAACTGTATTAAGTACAGCATCCTGAGGAACAGCCAAGGTCAGCTGAAAGCTCGGTCAGACAATATTGGCCAAGAGAAGGAAGGATACCCCAACACCACTGCCTAAGTACTGATTCCCACAGCCCAGCTGGAAGAGACCCGTCCTCAGAACCAAAAACCTTGATTCCTTCAAGGCACTAGCTCCAGCCTAAAAGAGGCCTTGCCATATCTGTTTCTGGAGAAGGACACAGGACTGGAGCTCTCTTGTTCTTTCATCCGGCCTCTGAGAAAGGTTTGGGTTAGTCTGCCTCCCCATAGTGGGCAGTGGGAGAGTAGGAAAGAGGATGGGGTGGGAATAGGTATTTGAATTGGAGTTACCTTGTAGGAAGGGCAGAGGAATTATGGTCTTCCCAGAAGCCATAGGTTATCAAACAAAGAGTTCAGTGCTATGTGTGGAGTACCTCCCTTCCAGTTGTTGGTTAGGGGTTTCCAGGTACCCTCTCCAATCAATACAGGCTAATACCATCTCCCTTGGTCGCCCTCCAGAACTTGATCATAAGACCCGTGTGGGAGATACCATACATTTTGATCACAAGACATGGATGGACAAATGAAGTCTGAATTCATTTGGAGTTTCCTCCCTGCTGGCTAGATTTCATGGAGCCAGAAGGTGCTATGCAGGCTGCTGGGGAGAAAAGTCAGTCAAGTTCTTACACAAGGATGAACCCTGTGAGCTGCAAGGAACCCACCTTGCAAGATATGCACATTGGTGCACTGGGTAGCAGCTTTCTAGTTGGGTTATAGACTTTTTACGTAGGAGGACACTCATGCCTGGTACTGTAAACCGGGCAACAATGAATGACTAAGGAGGTCATAGGCCCCGGGGTAGAATCTATTGTTCTCCTAAATGCAAATAGTATCAACCTGCCTTCTAAATACTTCTAATTTGTAGATTAGTGAAGTGTTCAGCCTATGACAGAGACACTTCTTTGTGCAGTGGACTGCAGTTAATATAGAGATGCACAACCAGTGAAGATACAGAGAGTAAGTGACTGCATACTCTCTCCTAAAGGAACATCTATATCACACTTCCTTCCCTAATGCTGAGAGAAGATTAGATTCCCTAATCTTGAAGAGAGGGCAGTAGTTATAGGAGCCAGAGGTTGGAGAGAACCACTACAAAATTGTGTCTTCTGAACAAGACAGGGTTGTTGCACTCATGAACTCACAGTAGCTGTAGTTGTCAGTGTAAAATACTGCACAAAATGAAGCCACAGACTTCCTCAAATGAAGGGCTCCTGAGTGAGACCCCCCCCCCTTCATGAGAACTATCAGCAATTAATGGCTTCCAGAGATGGGAGTATAAGTTTTCTTTGGCAGTATGGCCCCTTTCATACATTGCTCCTATATGCCATTGGGTGGCCCTATATCCATGCATGTAAGGACAGCACTCATTGGACAGAGAGAGGAGAGAGAGAATAAAATAGGGAACAAGGTATAGAGTGGGGTTCCAGGAGGGGCTGGAGAGAGAAGGGAGGATGATCAAAATGCATTGTATACTTGAATTATAAAAAATAGATAAGAACCATTTATGTAAGTGCTTAATCTTTAAGCATTTCATGAGTCACACAGAGAGGAAATTAGTGAGGACATAATTGAAAAATCTAGGAGTATGCATGGATGAAAGTTAGATAAGCAATCCTCTATTGGCAATGTCTGGAGATAATTCTGGTTGTCACTGAAGGACTATCATCCTGCATGCAAAGTGCCCCAGAACAGTGTTAGTTGACCCACAAGAGTCCCTCATTTGCAATCGAGGAACTTGATGTTTAGGAAAGTAAGGGAAACTAACCAGGAAGGTTTGTATTGAAGCACTATGATGTAAGGGATTATAAAAGAGCCAACATATTGTTTGTCTTATTTTTTTAAGATTTATTTATTTTATGTATATGAGTATACTGTAGCTGTACAGATGGTTGTGAGCCTTCGTTCTGGTCATCCCTGCTCACTCTAATAAATAAGTACACTGTAGCTGTCTTCAGAAACACCAGGAGAGGGCATCAGATTTTATTACAGGTGGTTGTGAGCCATCATGTGGTTGCTGGGATTTGAACTCAGGACCTTCGGAAGAGCAGCCAGTGCTCTTACCCACTGAGCCATCTTGTCAGCCCCTTATTTTGTTTTTTTGAAGCAAGGTCACACTGCAACCCTGGTGATCTTCCAGTTATCTATGTAGCTATTGCTTCAGTCTCCCAGGTGCTGGAATTATAAGTGTGTGCCCTCACACCTATACCAAGAATTATGGTTTTTATTCTGTATATATAAGAAGTACTAATACATAGTGCTAGGCATACACTAGCAACTTAACTCTATATATTATTCTGAATTCATTTATAAATATTCTTTGTTGTTTTCTTTATTTAAAGTTACTTCATTCCCTATTCGTATATGTACTTAGAAAAGTTTTGGAAGGAAAGAGAAAAGACAATCCATAAATCAAAACTTTAATATTTTGATTTATTTTCTTCAAATATTTTTCTTGTGTATATATATATATATATATATATATATATATATATATAT
>NC_034596.1:42079791-42100311 GCF_900095145.1 Mus pahari
CTGGGATTAAAGTCGTGCGCCACCACCGCCCAGCATGTCATTTTGTTAAATCTATTTTAATAGCACCATGTTTAATTCTTCATGTCTTACCTGGAATTATAATATAGCAACCATTGTCTCACAGCTCCTGAAATACACATTGCTTATCTCAGCTTTAAAAAAAAAGTCATGTTGGGTGTGGTAGTGCAATACCTTTAATTCCAGAACTTGAGAGGCAGAGGCAGGGGCATCTCTCTGATTTCAAGGTCACTCAAGACTATATAGTGAGCCTATATCTCTCAACAGAAAAGGAAGCGAGCAAGCAAGCAAGCAAAAGTCAGCACTTGGTGTCCTACTACAATGTAAACATTATTTTTAATGACCTCTGTTAGCCCCAACAAGGTATAATTTGAAACTTTTCGTTGTGTTGCAGTACTGACCTACCCCTCATCATGTATTGGGAACTGAACTTGCCATTGTTCTTTAGAATTGTCAACATATGTGATATCCAAGTAATCTGAGACCCCCTGGACTACTGTTACATCCCCATTCTCACTTGGTAATAGGAAAGCTACTTGCTATTATTTCAAGACTTAAGTTATTTAAAAGATCCAGAAATGAACAAAGTGTCAGTAATATTAACTTATACACTCTTATTGTAGAGATGATTCTAAAATTATTGTTTCAAAACACTTAAAAATTAAAGAAGATAGCTTGAAAATCAGACCAGTGAAACATAAATACAAATACATGGAATTATAGGAGACCAGCTATATTAATAAAAGAAGAAAACAGTTGATAGTACTTTAGAACCACTGAGGATGGTTTATTAAAGTGCTTTATAGAATTGAGGTTTTAAAAATATATCTAATATTCTCATATCTTTATATTACTTAAAAACAATACTACAAATGTATAAGTACATTGTCATTGCAGGGGCTTTGTGTTAGCATTTTGAAGTGATCCTAAAATTTGGTCAGATGATTTTAACTGGTGCAAGTTTGAGTTATTTTCTTGGCAGTATATAAGCTGTAAACATTTTTAGAATTGTTTTCTTCTTTACCTTGAGTTTCCCTTGAAAGAGAAATTATCAATTTGTTTTCTGTTCACAGAGGTGTGGTTGCTCTTCAGACTCTGAGGAAGTTGGTTGAACTTACTCAGAAGCCGATTCATCAGCTTTTTGATTACATCTGCGGTGTAAGCACAGGTAATGACCATCATGTGAATGGGTGTGAGCCACCAGTGGATCACAGACCAAGAGCATGCAGCACAGGCTTCAGATCATGGACCTTCTCTGAAGTGATGGACAGTAATTTCACAACTTTAATGATGAGTAATTGTTTGTATGATCAACTTTTAAAACTGACTATAGTTTAAATATGTAACCTTTTACGTTTAAGCATTTAAAATGACTTATTTTTTATTATATTTTCAACTAGTTACATTGGCAAGGAACAATTACTAATTGCTGATTTTGGACATAGTCACTTGTAAGGGAATGGTGGTGGAAGGATGCACTGGTAGGTGGTCAGTTGGTGCTTCTAATAGGAAATTAAAGGTACTAATAAGTTCTATTTGTCTGTAAGGAATAGCAATGAGTAATTTTTTTCTATATTATTTGGTGATTTGAAAGGAGAACTTAAAGTGACAAATGTGTCTTTGGTTTTAGATAGCTACTTTTAAATTTTGCTAGTTGGTATATGTATGGGGAAAAACAAAAGCAATTCCAAATTCAGTTCATCACAAAATAGAAAAATGAGATCTACCTCCAGGTAGATGGAGAGCTGCAAAATGACTGTAAAGAAAGAGGCAGCAAGCAGCTAGGTATGGTGGCACATGTGTTTACTCTCAGCACTCTAGATGCTGACACAGGGCCAACTTGAGTTTTAGGCCTGCTTGGGCTCCACAGATCTCTTTTAATATATTAGAATTTATTGTGACTCTTAAACTAGGAAAAGGCGATTTGACTCTGAACACTTGTCAGAGACATTTCCTAAGGATAGTATTATTTGTGGGCTTGTTTGTTTTGAAACATTAGTCTACCCTTTTCTGTTAAATTTGGAGTGGTCCTGGGAGCTGAAACATCTAATGGTAGCTTTGTGTTGGTGTTGAGTGACTACTACAGTAGAGCCCCACACACCAGTGCCCAGTCATGAGCTTGTACAACATGTAAGTTTCTACGTCTGTGACATTGCTTTTCACTACGTTTTTTTACTTATAAGTGCTTAATAACTTATCTTCGTTTTCCCATTTTGTTTATTACTAAATTGGTTTATAATTACAGTTTTTATGATGTCAACAAACATCTATTTAGTTTAAGGGTAGTGTCCTTATTTAATAAAGTTAATTCTTTTTAAAGTATCTGTTTATCTTTATAGAAGTTCTTTTTGAAAATAAAGGCACTTTGCTAGCATTCGGGAGACAGAGACAGGAGGATCTCTGTGGATTTTATGCTAGCCTGGTAAACACAGCAAACTCAGACAGCCAGAGCTACATAGAGCAGACCCTCTCCCCACCATCACCTGCCCCAAAAAAAGGCATTTTATTTTTTTTTTTTTAGCAAATTATTTATTAGGATTATTCTCCAAGTTAAAAATACTTTTATATAGTTTAATCCATAATATTTCTATTTAATCTTTTACTGGAATGATTCCAATATACTTTGGGGGGCTGGAGAAATGGCTTGGGGATTAAGAGAACACTGCTGAATTTCCTCATGACCAGGTTCAATTCACAGCCATCTGTAACTCCAATTCCAGTAAATCCAGTGCTCTTTTCTGCACACCAGGTACACATGTGGTGTGTAGACATAAATGTATGCAGAACACTCATACACATAAGATAAAAACCTTAAAAATTAAAAAACCTTTAAACTGCATTGTTGTTTATTTCTTTACATGTTAAGAAGTTAAGTAGGTCTTCACTCTCTTGCTGATTAAAACCCCATTTTCCTCTTTAGTTAGGAGTTAGGCAAGTACAACCACTAGGTGGCAGAGTGTCCCACCAATTACAACTGGTATGTGAAGTCAGCTATTTAAAGGACATCCTAGAATATTTCATTTCTTTCATCACATTCTAGGACCAAACTGAAAGTGAACTTGTTTAATGAGTTGCCAAATACACTGAATTCTTTTAGTAAAACATGGTTTTATTTCCTATGACATCTTATATATAATTTAATTTAGTGTATAATTTATACCCACTTCACAGAAGGGAAAAACTTGGGACTCTGAGAATTTCTTTGTCTCAAGTTCAGAAAGTATCAGAGATAAAATTTCAGCAGGTTGGTTGTCTCAGAGCCATGTGTAAATTGTAAGAGCAGTTACTTCACTAATGATAAAGACTAAGAATGTTCTTTTCAGGGGCCATATTGGCATTTATGCTGGGATTGTTTCACATGCCACTGGATGAATGTGAGGAACTCTATCGAAAGTTGGGCTCAGATGTGTTTACACAGAATGTCATTGTCGGGACCGTCAAAATGAGTTGGAGCCATGCGTTTTATGACAGTAACACGTGGGAAAAGATCCTTAAGTGAGTTTCAATCCCTTTTAAAAGATTTTAGGTATATAGTTGTTTATACATTTTAAAGTTTAAAAATTAGAGAAAATACAAATAATAATAATAATATTCCCAGTAAATTACTATTACTACTATTACTATTTTGGTAATTATGTTCTAGTGACAGATTCTTGAGTTTGAGTAAGATTTGCATGTAGAAATTATATTACCTTGTTTGGTTTGTGTGCGAGTATATATATATATATATATATATATATATATATATATATGTTCATATATTCATCTCTATATATGTTTATATATGTGGGGAATCCATGTACATGCAAGTGGAAGCTAGAGGTGGATGTTAGGTGTCCTCCTCCATCACTCCATTTTATTATTTATCTATTATTGCGTGTATGATGTGTGGATATACATTATTTTGGTTAGAGTTTTACTGCTGTGAAGAGGCACTGTGACCAAGGTAATTCTGAAAGTATTTAATTGGGGCTGGCTTACAGTTTCAGAGGTTCAGTCCATTATCATAATGGCAGGATATATGGCAGACTGCAGGCAGACATGGTGCTGGAGGAGCTGAGAATTCTACATTTTGATCTGAAGGCAGCCAGAAAGAGACTATCTCCTGCAGGCAGCTGGAGGAGGCTCTGGATCATAGTGGCCAGTTGAGAACATGTATATGAGACCTCAAAGCCTCACCTCCACAGTGATACACTTCTTCCAATAAGGCCATGACTCGTAATAGTGCCACTTCCCATGGGGCAAGTATATTCTGACCACCACATGAATGTACTATGGCATGTATGTGGAGGCCAGAGGACAGCTTTGTGGAGTCAGTTCTCTTCCACCTTTTCATGTATTCTAGCCATTGAAGTCAGGGTGGCAGACTTGTGAAACAAGTGTCTTTACCCACTGAACCATCTTTCCAGCCCTACTGATTTTTGGATACAGGGTCTTTCAGAAAACCTGGAGGTCATCAGTTTGCCTAGACTGACAGTAAACAAGCCCCAAGGTTCCACCTGCACCACTTTCCCAGTGCTAGAATTACAGGTCCACACCACCATGCCATGGGTTCTGGGGACCTGAGCGAGCTCAGGTCTTCATGCTCATGGGAAGGAATTTTATAGGTGGCATCCTCTCCTTAGCTTGTAGTAAATGCCTTTTAAAAAAATGGTGCACACCTTTAATCTCAGCGCTTGGGAGGCAGAGGCACGCGGATTTCTGAGTTCGAGGCCAGCCTGGTCTACAAAGTGAGCTCCAGGACAACCAGGGCTATATAGAGAAACCCTGTCTCACCCCCCCCCCCAAATGAGACCATATTGTACATAGATTTATATTTGTGTACTGTTGTTTTTCTTTGATGTCTTATAATCTATTCTCAAGTCATTAATCTAAAACAGCCTATAATATTGAAATTTATTTCCAGAATAAAATCAATACAAAGATATTGTGATAAAATCAAAACTAGAAGTGGAAAGTAGAAATTTAAATCATCCCAAATATATTATTGAAAAATGTGTAACCTGTAATATATTAAGTTTTTTTCTTGATTAAAATTTCTGTTTGTGTGGATTGTGGATGAATGTTTGTATGGGGGTGCGCATGTGTGTGCACACACGTACCTGTGTGCAGGTCGGAGGTCAGAGGTCAGAGGTCAGCCTCCAGTGTCTTTACTCAGGCACCGTCCACCATTCACTGGAGACAGGATCCTTCTGCTAGTTTGGAGCTTGGTGAAGCAGGCCAGGCTGACTGGCCATGAAGCTCCCGGGGTCTGCCTGTCTACCTCTCTCGTGTCACCATCCTCAGCTTTCTGTGTGAGCTCTGAGGATGCACACTCTGGTTCTCATGCTTCAGTGAGACATCTCCTGATTGCGCTTAGTTTATACAGCTGAAGTTATTTTATACTTGTAAATTTATACTTTCCCTAGTTTTCAAAGTTACTAAAACTAGTAGCACTTTGGAAAAAAAAAACAAAAACCACTATATTCCAGAGTGGGCTGGTATCATTTTTTTAAAGAGTTTCTATCTGGGATATTTATGATCATAAAAAATTTAGATTTTTTTCTTCCTTTTGTTATTGGGATTAGCTATGGTGGAAAACTTTAAACTTCTGCCAACTTTTCAGAATGTATCAATCTTGTTAATTTATAGGAAATATGTGTGTGTAGCTGAGTTGTTCTTTAAAATAGGATCCTGGTTTACCCATTTTCCAGCACCAAATTTTTATTTCTATTTTACAAAACCAAATTAATTTTTTAAATATATGAGTTTGGGAGGTTTTTAGTGACCATCAACCTTTTAAATATTTTTATTACACTTTTTTGTGAATTTTATAGATATGATCTTTTGCTCATTTTCATATCAGGGCAGTGCTCATTATATTGTGAATATATTAGCTGTATATTGAAAAGTATATTCAATCATTTTTTTACATTTATTTATGGTGTGTGTGTATCTGTGTGTGGATATTTGTACCACACTGTTTTCTCTACCATGTGGGTTCCTACAGATGAACTCATGAGACTTGACAGCAAGCATGCTCATACTGAACCGTCTGATGGGTCAGAAGACCTTCTTAAAGAACATACTTTTATTTTTTCCTATTTTCTCTTTAATGTTATTTTTAAAGGTGGAATGTGTCCTAGTTTGCTTTTTATTATGATAAAGCAGCATGAACAAAAGTATCTTTGGAAAGTGTTGATTTGGCTTCCACATATCAACCACAAAGCTGCAGGCAAGTGTATAGTTCTTGATTGTTAAGAGATAAAATAGTTTTGCTATAACTCATGTGTTCTTGTTTGCTGAAGGGATAGAATTGGATCTGCACTAATGATTGAAACAGCAAGAAACCCTGCATGTCCTAAGGTGAGTGAAGTCTCCTAGGCAGAGCATCACAGAGTCTGGGAAAAACATGTATTGTGAGAAAAAGTCTTGTGAACTTCTTGTAATAGATGTTATTGATTCCTTATCTATTAGGTATTAGGTCATTCTATTAAGATACAGGATGTAATTACTAGATAGTTTGAAATAAAAGTAATAAAAGTTTAAAAATGAATTGGAACTGAAAATATAGAATATTTTATCATTATTTTAACAAAATCTAGTCGAGTTAAGAAAAATTAAAGTATTTTGCTATCTTAGATTTTCAAAGGTAAGTTTTATATAATATGTAAAATCAACAGGGTTATATTAATACACAAATAGAATCCTAATTTTTAAAAATTGAGTCATTTAGGTATGCCTCTATGTAGTTCTTTTTATTTGTTTGAAACTTCACAATCTGAAATTGTTTTAGCTTAGTTTTAACAATAGTTCTTTGCTTGAGGATTATAATTGATGTGCCTAGAAATCCCACATGGCTTATATTTACTCTTGAATGGCAAGCTATAAGGATGCAAAATCAAGATAGCACTCCCTCTGCTGGTCTTTATAACTTCATCACTTTTTTTTTGTAGATGTCTTTTTTTTTTTTTTGATATTTCCTTTATTAACATTTCAAACGTTATCCTCTTTCCCGTCCCCCCCCAACCCCCTATCCCATCACCCCTCCCCCTGCTTCTAAGAGGGTGTTTCCCCCACCCACTCACGCCTCCCTGCCCTCGAATTCCCCTACACTGGGGCATCAAGCCTTCGCAGGACCTCAACTCCCATTGATGCCCAACAATCCTCTGCTACATATGCTGCTGGAGCCATGGGTCCCTCCGAGTGTACTCTGGTTGGTGGTTTAGTCCCTGGGAGGTCTGGGGTTACTGGTTGGTTGATAAAGTTGTTCTTACTATGGGGTTGCAAACCCCTTCAGCTCCTTCAGTCCTTTCTATAACTCCTCCACTGGGGACCCCATGCTCAGTCCAATGGTTGGCTGGCAGCATTCACCTCTGTATTTGTCAGGCTCTGGCAGAGTCTCTCAGGAGACAGCTATATCAGGCTGCTGTCAGCAAGCACTTGTTGGCATCCACAATAGTGTCTGGGTTTGGTGACTATATATGGAATGGATCCCCAGGTGGGGCAGTCTCTGGATGGTCTTTCCTTCAGTTTCTGCTCCATATTTGCTCCCATGAATATTTAACTTCATCACTTTTATACCTTCATGTTTGTGACTGCTATATATATGCCTTTGTGATAGCACTGAATTTGTGCATAATAATGCTAAGGCTTTATTAGAATCACAATGCTTTCAAAGTGTATAGAAACAATGATGATTTGTAAGTGTACTGTATTTGTTAATCTTTAGTGGTTTTATTTCTGATAATATTGTATTAGTTATTATGTTAAAATACTAAAGTAAGCTAGACACTTACATGGGACCACAGGGCTATGAATTATCTTCTTAATGTGACTGTTAAGTAAATAATCTCACAAATGAAGTAATCCTGAAATGGATGCTATGGACCAAACTAGCAGTTCTCTGAAAGCATACATTTCAAGGGATGTAAGGAAGGTTACATCACTTTGTGAGACCTCATTGTGAAGGCTACTGTAAGTAGGAGCATTCCTGGCAAAAGGACAAAGAGAGTGGTCTATGCAGGGCTCAAAGAGAATTCCAGGAACTGTAAGCTTTCCCAGAGACTAGGGCCCAAGGATCTGAGGGCAGCATGTGGGATGAGACTGGAACAGTAGACAGATTAGATCACACAGTGCTCCTGAAGGCCACGACAAAGAGATGACTTCATTCCTTGGGAGAGGACTTTAGGATGTGCCCTACCTACCCCTCTGGTTTGTTCTAGATTACTGGGCCTCTGTTTTTGTTTGAATACTTGTTTACAAATTATGGGAAGTTGTTAACTTTGGGTAAAAGAATAGATGTGCATGGGAAATCTTGAGCCATTTGCAAAGGTTTTGTTGTTGTTGTTATAATAGAGCAGACAGCTACCGATAGGATTCTTAATCCTCTTCTTTTTCGGTATCTCAGTTATAGAAAGACCCTCTGGATTTTAGTGAATGGCCAGCTGGTATCCATAGATGACAAAGAGTCATGAAGTCTAGAAATCTAGGATAGGACCTTTGTTTATTAAATGACAAAACAAACAGGGCCCTGACTGGGTTTGACATAGAACAGGAAAACTTAGGCCTGTCATTTGAAAGCTTTGAGAATCTATGCAGGACGATGCTGTGACTTTACTAAAATCATATTTTCCTCATTCTTTTATTTTATTGAAAATAGATTCTTTTCTCATATCCTGACTATAATTTTCCCTCCCTCTGTTCCCTGTCCCTTCCCATCTCCCCTTCCCTTCAGATCCACTCCCTTTATATCTCTCATTAGAAAAGAACAGGCTTCTAAGAGAAGACAGCCAGGCATGACAAAATAAAATATAGTAAGACAAAGCAAAGCCCATCACGTTGAGGCTGAACAAGGCATCCCAACAGAAGGAAAAGTGCCCCAAGAGTAGGCATAGGAATTTGAGACCCACTTGTTCAGGAACTTAAAAGGAGTCCCATGAAAATACTAAACTGAAAGCTATAATGTATATGCAGAGGACCTAGTGCAGACCTGTGCAAGACCTGTGCTTTTTGCTTCAGCCTCTGAGTTTATATGAGCTTTGCTCAGTTGATTCAAAGGGTCTTATTCTCCTAGTATGCTTCATCCCCCCCTGGCTCTTGTACTTTTCCACCCCAGTCGCTGCTCTAGTTGGTGATAAGACCTAGAAGAATGGAGTCAGTAAATAAGATAGAATGAAGTCTTACTCAAGAACCACCTTTATTATTTTTTTTTTAAAGAACCTTCTTTATTCAGAGCATCAGACAATTTATACCCTGAGGGTTAAGGAACGTCACCTGGGTGAAGTTTTTTGTGAGCTCAAGCTGTATATAATCCTAAGCTGCAGGTGAAAACATGTTTTCCTATACAGATATATAAACAAATGATGGCTAGCCACTTATAATGAGTAATCTGAAGTAAACTATCATATCCACTGCATCAGGGAGGAGCACATTCCAACAGCAGCCCATCTAAGGGAGGAACATAGATTACAGGACTTTTGTCTTGTTTACTTGGAGTTTTCTTACAAAGTCTCAGAAATCCTCTCACACAGCCTCATTCGTGGACTTGTTCCAATGTGTCTCCACTTCTGAGGAGTTCCCTCAGCTCTAAAGGGAGGGACTTGATGAAGACATCTCATTTAGAGCTGTGTGTTCCAAGGACTCTCACTCTCTACATAATAACTAGCTATGAGTCTCCTGTCTCCTGTAGGAGGAAGGCTCTCTGCTGAAGACTGAGTAAGGCATGGATCTATAAGAATAGCAAAGTGTTGGGGCTATTTTAGTGATACTTTTTTTCTTTTATACCAGAAGTGCTTTGTTTTACCCTGGGTTTTTGGACTATCTAATCTCAGGTTCTTGGTCACCCAGGCAGTGTTGGATATGGGTTCTGTCTTGTGGAGTGGGCCTTACATCCGACATTGGTCGGCTGCTCCCACGAGTTCTGTGCCACCATTATGATAGCATATCATGCAGGGAGAACAGATTGTAGGTCAGAGGTTTTATAGCTAGGTTTGTGTTTATGTTTCTTTTGGAAGCCAGTAGAATAACTTCCTGTACCAAAGACACTAGAATGTAGGACTGAGGATTCCATATAGGCACCAGCTCCACTGCTCCATGGTCAATGCGTTATGTGGGTGTTGTCCTCAGCAGTGTCACTGGCTGTCAGTTTGTGGAGAGCAACCCCTTATCTTAGCAACAGTCTGGGTTTGTTTGGGGATTTCAATGGGATCCCCTTGGCCAACAGGTTAATTAAGTGCAACCTAGTCCTGGTACTGGAAGCCTTGTTGGTGACAAGAGATGGCCAGTTGGGAGTCTGTATCCTCCATTATTAGACTTCATAGGATTGCTTCACATGTTTTAGGAAGTTTCCACTGCACTGTGTTTCCACTCAAGCGCCCCTCAATTCCATCTGTTTCTCCTGCATTTCCTCCCTCAACACTTTTTCCCTCCCCTGCCCTACTTTATCCTTTCATTTCCTCTCCCACCCACCCCCTGTTCACCTGTAAAATCTGTTCTGTTTCCTCCTCCTAGGGAGACCCATCTGTTCCCTCTTAGTCCTTCCCCCTATACCTAACCTCTTAGGGTTTGTGGAATATAGGTTAGTTATCATTTATTTAATGACTAATACCCACATACACGTGAAATGTAACCATATATGTCTTTCAGCGTCTGGGTTACCTCACTCAGTATGTTTTCTTCTAGTTCCGTTCATTTGCCTGCAAATCAATCTCTCTCTCTCTCTCTCTCTCTCTCTCTCTCTCTCTCTCTCTCTCTCTCTGAACAGTTGAGTAACATTCCATTGTGTAAATGTACCCCATTTTCTTTATCCATTCTTCTATAGAAGGACATTAGGTGGTTTCCAGTTTCTGGCTGTTATAATAGAGCAGCAGCGAACATGGTTAATCAGGTATCTTTGTGGTAGAATGAAACATCCTTTGGGTGTATGTCTAAGAGTGGTGTAGCTGAGTCCTGAGGTAAATGGAGCTCCAATTTTCTGAGGAATCTTCATAGTGGCTGTACTAGTCTGCACTCCCACCAGCAATGGAATGTTCTCCTTATTCCACATCTTTGCAAGCGTGAGTGTCACTTGTGTTATTGACCTTAGCCATTGTAAGTGTAAGATGGAATCTCAGTACATTTTCAAAGCACGTGAAAGCACATGAAATTTTTTTGTGTGTGAATAACTTTCAAAATACTGCATTTGTTGAACTCTAAGAATAAATTGTCAACACTATTATATCAGTTATGACTTTAGAAATGTGTCTTTCTGAATCATCTTAAATAAAATCATATATTCAAATGCATCTTCTCTTACTGTTCTCATCTAATATATCTCAAACTTGTGTCAAACCTTCTTTTTTTTATCTTTTCTTTTTCCTATAACACACATGTAGTTTTCTGTAAGTACTTTGTGTTCACACATTGTTCTTGTTGTCTTGTAGATATATATCACTGAATAGTACTCACCTGGCCATGGTACTTCACACTGTAATCGCAGCACTTAGGAGATTTAAGCAGGAGAGTTGCACAAGTTCAAGGCCAGTGTAGGTAATATGATAAGTTTTAGGCCAAGTAGGACTAGAGAATGAGGCTCCTTGCATTTAACCAATAAATAATAATAGATAGTATTCAGTTTTTTAAAAATCTAGATATTGTGGTTAATGGTCATATTTTTTGCTTACTTTTTAACTCTCTAGGTAGCTGCTATAAGTACCATAGTAAACAGAGGACAAACACCAAAAGCTTTTGTGTTCAGAAACTATGGTCATTTTCCTGGTACCAACTCTCACTATTTAGGAGGTTGTCAGTATAAAATGTGGCAGGCCATTAGAGCCTCATCAGCTGCTCCAGGCTACTTTGCAGAATATGCACTGGGGAGTGATCTTCATCAAGTAAGTCGATCTGTGTGGCTCTCTTTAAACTCTTTTAAATGTTTCAATCAGCATGAAAGCAAATAGGGCTATGTGGGAGGGTTTTAACAGAGGAATGGGAAGGAGGAAATTATATTCAAATCTCAAAAAACAAAGATTTTTTTTTTTAAGTCAGAATTTACTTATTGTTACTAAACTTCACAAGGATCAACAAAGGGAATTTATAGTGTGAGTGCTTATAGGACTGTTATTTGAGGAAGTTTGGTCAATGTGGGGGGGGGCAGTTGGGGGTAAAGTAGAACAGAGTCCAGAAATAGACCTATGTGCATATGAGCTATATGGATAGTACTTTTGTGGAACAAGCTATGCATATGGGTGTAATACATGTGCGCAATCTGTGAATACCAGTGGTTAACTTAATTACGTGTCTTTGCTCTCCAGCTTGTTGAGAAAGGTCTCTCATGGAACCCAAAGCTGACCAATTGACTAGACT
Organism: Mus pahari; assembly: GCF_900095145.1. Taxonomy (NCBI): domain Eukaryota; kingdom Metazoa; phylum Chordata; class Mammalia; order Rodentia; family Muridae; genus Mus; species Mus pahari. The sequence goes on from NC_034596.1 coordinate 42,092,134, forward strand.
GGCTGGTCAGTAGGCTCCAGCAGTCTGCCTATCTCTGCCTTCCAGTGCTGAGGTTACAAATACAGTGTGTGGTATCTGAACTCAGGTTCTGTTATTTGAATAGCAGGCACTTGATCCACTAAAGCATCTTCCCAGCCCCAAGGATACTCTTCCTGACAAATTGGTTTGAAGTGTATCACTGTTGTTGCCTGCACCTCTTTCTGCCTCTCCCACACTCTCTCCAAACCTCACAGCTTATACCAAGAACACTCAGTGAATTGTGATTTTGGCATAAACCTCACAAATTATACCAACAATATTCACTACTAGTAAGTGAATATTGTAGTTTTAAGTGTAAAACATTTAGAAGAGCAGTGTTGTGATCTAAGATTAAGTAGATTCTTAACATTATTTTTTTTAAAGTTACTGTCCATCCACAAAAGTCAGTGGTACAGCAGATTTTATCAAAATTAGAAACTTGCTGAGTACAGAGGTACTCCTAGAGACTCAAAAACTAAGTGACACACAGTAACAAATCAAATATCTACAATGGGAATATGTGGGAACTAAAAAGGGGCCCAAGGGAAGAGGGGAAGGGAGGATAGCCACGTCCCGCCAGAGTTCTACCTATGCTCGGGACAGGCGGACGGACACCGGAGGGCTGCAAGATGCTTTCTACTCACCCCCGGGTGGGCATCCAAGCCTCTGACCCACTCGTCAGGAGGTGGACAAGGGGCAGCCCCCAAAACCAAAAGATGCCCCGGGGTATACCCTGTAGCCCGGGGCTATGGGAAAGAGGGCTGAGGAAAGAGAGGTTCCTTGATTGAGTGAGTGCAGCCTTGATGAGCAGAGATTGTTTATGGTTTTAGAGCTTTATTATAGAAAGGCAGGGGGAGAGAGAAGGTAGAAAAGTGTGTGTGTGTGTGTGTGTGTGTGTGTGTGTGTGTGTGTGTGAGAGAGAGAGAGAGAGAGAGAGAGAGAGAGAGAGAGAGAGGAGAGAAAGGCTAGAGAGAAAGAGGGAGAGGAGAGGAGAGTAAGAGCAAGAGAACAAAGGAGTTAGATGGGTGAGAGAGAGAGCAAGGAGGGGCCAAACAGCCCCCTTTAAAATGAGCTACTATCTTTTCTGTTGCTAGGTAAGTGGGGAGAAGTCTAGCCTGAACGTCAGAAGCTTGGGACATTGCCTACCATGCCATGCTTCTCTTGTGGGGGCTGTGGTAACTTAGGCAGGAGCCAGAGTTCCAGGAGCATGAGGGAACACCTACCATGTCACATAGGTGAATTTTCACCATTCCGGTGCTCAGACCTCAGCTCAACTGGAAACCAGACTGTCTATGTATAGCCCCACAGGAAGTCATACAGGAAGAAGTCTAAGTAGTTCCTTAAAATATCTTTAACCAGATGTATGTCCCAGATTTTAAGCTATTTTATACAATATAGTAATGAAATAGATTTAAATATTATTGTATGATTCATTCTGCTACAGTTTGGCCGTAATTTTAAATACATCCTTATTTTTATAGTATTCAACCCCGATTGAGATTCAATTTTTTTCTACAACATACTCTATCAGCGTATCTTACATTTTTGAATTCTTTAAAATCATGTTGCTACTGATAAACACTTAGAATAGAGGTTTTCAACCTTCCTTATGCTGTGACCCTTTAATATAGTTCCTCATGTTGTGACCCCAACCATAAACTTACTCTTTTTGCTACTTTATAACTATAATTTTGCTACTGTTATGAAATATAAATACCTATTTTCCAATGGTTGTAGGTGACCTCTGTGAAAGGGTCATTAGACCACCCAAAAGGATCATGACCCACATGTTGAGAACAGAACTTTCTTAGAAGTTTAAACTTTCCTACTTCAGGTTATAGCTGTACTGTGGATATGATACCTTAAAATTATTTTGTTTAAATTTCAGTTAATTTGATTACACTGAACTTGTGAGAGACTGTTTTGTTCTTATTAACTATTAACTATCCTAGTGTCTTTAAAAGTTGTTTGGTTCAGGACTAGTAAGATGGCTCAGTGGTTAGAGGTACTTGCTTCCAAGTCCAATGACCTGAGTTCAATCTTCAGGACCCACATGGCAGTTTTCCTCTTGCCTTCATGTGGGTGCATACACAATTAGTAAATAAAGACACATGAAACTGTTTTTACGATTTTTAGTTCATTTCAGTACTTTTAAGTAGCATACATAAAGCAATCCAAAAAGTCATTCAAAATAGGAAACTAAAACTTATCCTTCTAGAGAGTGGGTTTTACAGCTGTAGCATGTGAATACACTCATCTGTCGTAAGTCCATCACTGCAGTGATAGGTTTTCCCTGGAGTAAGTACTGAACTGACTGTTCTTATGGCTTGTGTTTTACAGGATGGAGGTTTGCTTCTGAACAACCCGTCGGCCTTGGCCCTACATGAATGTAAATGCATCTGGCCAGATACCCCACTAGAGTGTATAGTATCCTTGGGCACAGGACGGTATGAGAGTGATGTGAGGAATACCTCAACGTACACCAGCCTGAAGACCAAGCTCTCTAATGTTATCAGCAGTGCTACGGATACAGAGGGTTAGTCTTTCTGTGCTATCTTCAGACACATCAGTCACAGTATTTTGATTTAGGTAAAATGTGATCTCAACTGAGAAAGAGTGGTTTAGGTCTGCACTGTGAGCTCCTCACCCTTCCTTTGTTCAGTGATCCTAGAGACTACTCCCCTCACTTAGAGTTAAAGACGTAAAGCTGACCTGGCACAAAAGCTTAGGTGGAGACTTGCCAGTTAAGAAAAAGAAAAGCAACAAAGGTTAGATGGGTTTAAATGTTTAGATAATAACTGAAACAGTTGGAGGATTAAGATAATTGGATTCTGACAAGTTTGGAAGTCACCTGGCATTAGAATACTTACTTTCTTTTTCTTTCGGTTTTTCGAGACAGGGTTTCTCTGTGTAGCCCTGGCTGTCCTGGAACTTTGTAGACCAGGCTGGCCTCGAACTCAGAAATCCACCTGCCTTGGCCTCCCGAGTGCTGGGATTAAAGGTGTGCGCCACCACACCCGGCTTAAAATACTTTCTTGTTTCTGTTCTTGGTGCCCTTCTAGTATAGTCTAGGAAAGACCAATGTGCGCCATTAAAATATCAGTTGTCCCTCCTCTTCATAACTCTCTCTAGGCTTTCTGTCTGTGGAACAGAGTCCAAAAGCCTTCCTCCACTAACACCAGACCTTATAAAACTGAACCCCTGAATGTGCCTCTTCTATCCCCAAGTGTATTTACCTCATTAATCCTTACTGTTCTCCATACTTTCTAAGAACTCAAGGGCCTCATGGCCTCTGCTATTGCTGGAGTGTCCCTATAAAGGCTCTCTGCTCAGATAGATGCGTGGACTTTGCATTATTCAGGCTGTCTGTTCTCCAGAGACCTTTCCAGACTACTTCAGTTTCCTCGCCTTTTATTTGTTTGTTTGTTTATTTATTTATTTATTTATTTATAGATTTTTATGTATTTATTATATCTAAGTATACTGTAGCTGTCTTCAGACACTCCAGAAGAGAGCATCAGATCTCATTATGGTTGTGAGCCACCATGTTGCTGGGATTGGAACTCAGGACCTTTGGAAGATCAGTCAGTGCTCTTTACCGATGAGCCATCTCCAGCCCGTTTCCTCATCTCCTTATTCCAGCCACTTACCCAGCTTTTCTTCTTCCTCCCTGTCCAAGCACATTTTCCTCTTACAGCTATACATTTATTTATTACATATTTCTCTGTGCTATTAGAATATAAGGCAGAAAGTGGAAGTGTAGCTCAGAATTAGAGTTGTTGCCTGGCATTTGTGAGGCCCTGAGATTCAACTTCAGACCTTAAAATGCAGAAATACTTATGTTTCTCGTCTGATTTATTGTTGATGCCAGTTCTTAGCACATATTAAGCCTTTGGTGAGTGTCTGTTGAATAGTGAGTTTTGAACCTTAGGTTTGTTTAGATCTCTTTATCTTACTGCTTTATTTTTAGGTTCTAAAATGGGTTATTAATTTCTTAAAGTAGTATGTAACAGCTCCATGTTTAAGTCATTCTCTCTATATCAACATATCTTTACTTAAATCAGTAACTTAGTGAGGTTCTTTACTTTCTGTTAAGAACTTTAATCTTTTAAAAGGTAACCCACAAAAACATGATAAATGGGAATTTTTTGCTATCTGAAAAGTTTTTGCCAAATTAGTTTTGCTAAATTAGTAAGATACCTTTTTCACTTTGTTAAAACTGACAAAAGCTATACAACTTGTTCTTTAAATGTAAGTAGAATCTGTAATTATTGGCATGCACAAACTAAGGAATCTTTTCTTTTCCTGGTGTGATTAACTGTGGTTACCATACTGTATATTTAAACACTAGTTATTTTTCAGCTGTAATGGTTGAAAGTTTATTCCCTTTGGCCAATACCTACCACCCCCAAACTCTGGGACAGCTAGCATTCTCACTCTCTTCTCTCTAAGCTTGACTACCTTAGCTTCTACATATACGTATCACGCATCATTTGTCTTCATGCATCCAGCCTGTTTCAATAACTATGATGTCCTTTAAACCCATCTGTCATGTTGCAGATGACAGGAGTTTTTTCTGCCTTTAAAGCTAACATCCTACTGTATGTAACATACATATTAGAATGCACATCTGGACTGTTTTGAATAGTGCAGTAAACAGGGTATGACAAATACCTTCTCAAGACTCTGATATCATTTCCTTCAAGTATATACCCAGAGTGGAGTTCCTTGCACTTGTAGTTATATAATTCTGTAAAGCCACCCCTGTATTATTTTGCATAGTAGTTTTACCAGTTTGCATATCTACCAGTAATACAGTTTGGTCCCTTTTTTCACTTTCTCAACAACACTTCTTTGTCTCTTATCTTTTAGAGCCAACATTATACTGTGACTTTTTTTTTAATTTTATTAATAAATCTTTTTTTAATTAATTAATTTATTTATTTATTTATTATATGTAAGTACACTGTAGCTGTCTTCAGACACTCCAGAAGAGGGCATCAGATTTTGTTATGGATGGTTGTGAGCCATCATGTGGTTTCTGGGATTTGAACTCAGGACCTTTGGAAGAGCAGTCGGCGCTCTTAACCGCTGAGCCATCTCACCAGCCCATACTGTGACTTTTAATTTGCATTTGTGATGAATGTTTACGATTTTCTTGTAGAAAATTCCTTTCATCTACCATACATAGTCTTTAGTGAACCGGTCTCATACTGCATAAGTCTATATGTCAGACAGTGGCAAGCTCTTTTGGAATTTTTAGAAGATGTGAAGTGTTACTTCACTGTACTTACACTGTCGTTAATGACACAAATACAGAGGCTTATGACAGTTAACTTTGAAAACATATAAGAATTACATTGAAACATAATAATTTACAGTAAATTGTTATTAAAATATAATAGCAAGTTTATGTGGCCTCTCTAAACAATTACTGATTAAATTGTGAGTTTAAATATGACTAGTTATGAGGAGGACAAGACAACTGACACGATGATAAAGGATGTTTGTCTGACATCGTTTATGAAAGACGGGGTAAAGGATGGTTTACTGTGGAGACTCAGAAACCTTTGGAGATCATGGGAGTGTGTATGTCTTATAGTAGCAACACAAATGCTTATCAAATTTTCTCAAATTACATAATTAAAAGTGATGAGTCTTAATATGCATAAATACATAGCCCAATGAAGATGATCCCGCAAATAATGAAAAGCAAAAGAAAAGTCATTTCATCAAGGAGAGTAGTTAGCAAAATGTGTGAAGTATTTGGAAATAAATTGTAATTTGTAGAATTTGTTTTTGATGTAGGTTGAACCTCTTGTGAGTAAACTAAACATGTTTGTAATGCGCCTAAAATGAAGATAATTTTAAATGAGAAAATTAATGGATCACTTAAAAATAACTTACCTCATACCTTTTCTTACCAACCATTTTTTCATTTTTGTTTTAACAGAAGTCCATATCATGCTTGATGGCCTGTTACCTTCTGACACGTATTTTAGATTTAATCCTGTGATATGTGAAAACATCGCCCTAGATGAAAGCCGGGATGAAAAACTGGACCAGCTTCAGCTGGAGGGGATGAAGTATATAGAAAGAAATGATCAAAAGATGAAAAAAGTTGCAAAAATATTAAGTCAAGAAAAAACAACTCTTCAGAAGATCAATGATTGGATAAAATTAAAAAGTGACATGTATGAAGGCCTTCCATTTTTTTCAAAATTGTGAGTGGGGTACACATGTGTTCTCATAAATGAAGGCCATCAAAAGATCCACCAGTTTAGAGAGGAACGGTGTGATTCAACAGGAGTTTTCTGTAGGACACTTAATGAATTATCCTGAATCAGATAATGTTTTGAACAGCTCAATCCTCATGGAAGATATGATTGGTAACACAAGTTATGTGGGAATTAGGTATTAAGATGTTCATAACCTTTAGGCATTTGATTACTGTGCTAGTTGATTTTAGTATCTACTGGTCTTAAATTGTTTACTGTTTGAAAATGTATTAATATATGTGCCAAACAAGAAATGGGGGATGTTACACTTTAGCCTTTGCTTTTACTCATTTCAATCATGGGGAATTTGTGTGACTTGATTTTCATTCATGTCAAAAAGGTGATTTCTCTTTACATTTACACTACTTAGCATTTTACTAGGTGCACCCACAATCCATGTGTTACTTTTCACTGTAATAATCACTGAAAAGGATAAAGGAAATGGGATTTTCTTTATTAAAGTACATTTATGTTTGAAACATGAAAAAACTGGACACAGTTTTCTATTCAAAAAGATTGAAGCATTTCCAGTGAACTAACTTTTTCTTGAAATTTCAAGATAATGTTCACTTTTGTAGATCGAATACTTTTACCATTTACTGTTAGAGTTAATTATTCAATTTTACTGAAAAAATATTCTTATCATTAACAAAAATAAATTATTGAAGTGACCAATTGTTCAAGGCTAATGCCATTTTAACGTTTTTATTTTAATTGCTCATAATGGTTTCTTGTAGCATTTATAAAGAAATGTTAGTCTAGTTAGATTTACAAAAGTTGAACATGGTGCCATAGGTCAAGTAATCTTCACTGTATTATTTCCCTTGTAAATCTTTATATTGAATTGAAAATTTTTATGAAAAATTAATCAAGGTGTGTATCCTTTGCTTAGCACACATAACTAACAGTGCTGCTTCCGTTGTCATAGCAAGCGATGAGATGGATAAGAGCTGGGAATGGTTGAGAATGTGGGTGGTAGTTGGCTGAATAGTCAGCCCCTGTGCATGACCTTGAAGACAGTGGACAGCTTGTAAGATTCAGCTCTTTGACTCATAAAAGGAAGAAAGCTAGTTGTCAAATTTCATTTCTTCTTCTTTTTTTTTTTTAAGAACTAGATCAATAAGCTTCCAGTTATTTCAGAAGATAATTTAAACACTTCCTTTTAGATTTTAAATACAAATAAACTTTTATGTAACTAGACTGACTTAGGAAAAATAGAAACTAATGGTAATCTGCATATTCTGGGAATTCTCTGCACAAGGTACTGCGTGGCCCATATAAGTGTGCTCTTATCCTCACCTGGTGTATATAGTTCATGCTTTGCCACCTAAATCCACTCTTCCTGGTTTGTGCTTCTCTAGTCATTGCTAAGGGTACTCGGGCCATGGTGTTTTTGTTCAGCCACATATTGGGTGCCATGTATGAACTTTCCTTCTAACAAAGTATAGCCTGTTATACAGGCTTTTGTTTATTCTTGTCTCCATTGGTATCTGATACTGCTTATCAAAAGAACTGAGTAAGTCCCTGATACAACCTTTATTTTATAAAGAAGGAAGTGCTCTTTGCCCAAAAATCATTAAAAAATACAAAAGAGAGACATAGAAATGAGTTTTTAGTCTTATGCAAATTAAAAAGTCTTTCTCAGAGAAGTGGTATAGAAGTCTGTCTTATGAAATACAAACTCATCAGTTGTACTAAAGTATTATTTTGATTTCAGACCTTGCCGTTTTGAGAAATCATTTGTTAAAAATAAATAACAGAGGAACAAAATACCCATGAAAGGATAAGTACAGAGACAAAATTTAGAGCTAAGATGAAAGGATGGACTATCCAGAGACTACCCCATCCGGGGATCCATCCCATCATCAGCCACCAAACCCAG
>NC_034596.1:42100751-42169560 GCF_900095145.1 Mus pahari
ATGGGGAACTTTCGGGATAGCATTTGAAATGTAAATAAAGAAAATAATAAATAAAAAAAATTAATCTTCCCAAAGCTAAATAAATAAATAACAGATACTATTCTTCATTAAGCATCAAAACTCCAGAGTTGTCTGTAGAGGCCACAGGAGTGGGGAGTACCATGGCTAAGTCAGAATCAACACTGCTCTCCCCCCCACCCCCCAGTACCTTTTGATCCATGAGAAATTAGACATCATAGACAGCTTTTGACTGGAAAAGAAGTCACAAAAGCCTGAATGTATTCTGAGAGGATTCAGGACTCTTCCAACCTTGGTTACAGGAGGGAGCGGCTCACAATCACTTTCACTCCTTTTATTCATGATACAGCTTGCAATTGTTGACATAGCTACGACCCTTAAAATTTGAGGTCCAAAATTTGTCCTAACTCACTGTGTGTTAGAAATAGTTCTAACCATAGCAGGGAATGGTTGTTCACGCCTGTAATCACAACACAAGAAAAGCTGCAGCAGGATGATCCAGAGCTCAACGCTAGCCTGGGATCCATAATACTCTGAGTTAAGCTCAACTCCATAGTGAATTCTGGGCTGGCCTGGGCTACAGAGTACAGAGTCCTGCAGTAGACTCCACAGGTAAAATCGCTTGCTGCCAAGCCTCATGACTTTTGGTACCTGGAAACCCACGTGCTGAGAGAACCAGCTGCCATCAGTTGTCTCCTGACCTCCATATTTTTGTTCTGACATATGCCACACACAAATTTAGTTAAAAAGAGAGAGGAAAGGAAAGGGAAGAGAAGCCCTGAGGAAAGAAGGAGAGGATTACTTATAATCTATAGGAAGCATTCCACAAGCATCAGTTGGCAGTAGTTTGACTAAGCATAGCAAATGTGTGCATGCTTACTCCGTACCAGGAAAGGGGCTAAGGTCGGTTCCATATGAGTGAGCCTGAGGCGAGTATTGTTGCATTCTTAGAGGAAGCTTTTCAAGGTACCAGGGCTCAGAAAGGTAGAACAAGGACCATTGCACACTCCCATCAAAACACTGTCTTTTAACTAGAATGTGCTTCCTGCAATGTTGTAGAATGGCTTTAGATCCAGCTTATGGAACTGAATAAGGATGATGTGTTTAGTTGGTGAGGAAATGTTCTTATCTCAGTACATGTCACCTCAGTCTTTATGACCTCAGAACTTTTTGCAAAAGCAAATTGTCTTGGTGTTTGTTGCTGTATCTTGGGTCTTTTCTGTAGTTCCCCAGGACTTTGTGGTTCTATATTGTACTCTACTGGTTCACACCTCTAAAAGGACTCAGAAATCCATAGAGAGGGGGCCAGAAGGGAGGATGCCTGAGCATTCCTACCCAGTTCGCCAACATTGCAGTCTTTGAGAAGGAGCTTCCTGTCTAGAGAATGGCCATAATGAATTTCTTCTACAGGAAATTGAAGCTGTCCTCTGGGAAGTTAGGATACATAATCCATTTGGAAAATTCCATGTTGGTCCCATCCCAACAAACTCTTTTCTCATTCATTGCTCCGTGTTCTTTTCTGTTATTGTTTCCTTCCAAGTTTAAATACAACAGACTGTTCTTTAATTTGACTTTTTTGAAGCAAATCTATGGCAGTTACTCTTTCATGACAAAGAAATAGGAAACACATTTAAAAAACAAACAAACAAACAAACAAACAAAAAAACCAGTTTGTTCTGTTCCTAGCAGTAGCTATCCACAATCCAACAAGGGTTTCCAGACTACATATGTTCCTGGGCTAGACTGTTTGCATGTGTTGGTCCACCACTTTGATAAATATGTCTGTTAGAAGTCACACTGACTGCTTTGTTCACTATAACTTTTATTCAACTGATATGAAGAGTTTCAAATTCATCACACCCCACAAACATGCATGAATAGTTTGGTTAATTAGTTTGTTAAAAATATATTATTGAACCAGTGCGATGGCTCAGTGATAGGCACCTACCACCAAGCCTGATAATCTAATGAATTCCAAAAACCCACAAAGAAGAGAACTAGCTCAACAAATTGACCACACTGGATGCATGCACATGCATACAAATGTGTTCGTGCATGCACACACAGTTAAAATAATGAACCAGGTGTGGTGGTACAGACCTGTATTCTCAACAGTTGGAAAGCAGAGGCAGGATAATCAGGACTTCTCAAGGCTAGTTTGGGCTACATAGTGAGTTTAAAGCCAATCTGAACTATTCGAGGCTCTACTTCAGGGGAAAAAAGTAAACAACTATTGACTGTGATGTTGATTATTCTTCATTATAAAAAGCTGTATTTGGGGGCTGGCGAAATGGCTCAACGGTTAAGAGCACTGACTTCTTCCAAAGGTCCTGACTTCAAATCTCAGCAACCACATGGTGGCTCACAACCATCCATAATGAGATTTGAGGTCCTCTTCTGGGGTGTCTGAAGACAACTAAACTATAGTGAACATACATATAATAAATAAATCTTTAAAAAAAACAAAACAAAACTGTATTTTTACCTCATTCTTTACTTTTAGACAGTACATACTATGCCATGTGGCAGTTAATATTGTCAACAGAGTCTCCAAATACCTAGGAGGTAATTCTGTGAACATACCTGTGACAGATCATCTAAATTAGGTTACTTGAGAAAAAGCCCATAACTGTGATAGCACCATTCTATGACCTGATGTCCTGGACTCAAGTAGAAGAAGCCGAACCCTAGCATTCACCACTCTGCTTCCTAGCAGCGGATACACTGTGACTAGCTGCTTCATGCATCTGCCTCAGTGCCGTCCTGTACCATGATAAAAAATGCACTCAAATTATGAGCTGCAATAAATTTCCTTAAATTGCTTTTCAGGTAGCTTGGTTGTTGCAGCAGGCAAGTCAGTAATACAGATACATTCTAAAGATTAGAGTCTGATTTAATATGAACAGGTTAGGTGGTCAAAAATGGTTGATAGCCTAATCACTGACATTTAAAACAGTCTTTACAAGAACCTTACAAAGTGTAAGCAGCACCACTATGCTTGATCTGTGCAGTATCACTGAGGTGAAAGTAATACAAAGTAGTTTTTGACTGTTGAGAAGTTAAAACCGTAGTTTATAGAATGAACCTGTAGTAGTATCTGTAGATGCTATTAGAATATCTGTAATGGTCTTTCAAAAATTGAATACTGGCCAAGCAGTGGTGGTGCATGTCTTTAATCCCAGCACTTGGGAGGCAGAGGCAGAGGCAGATGGATTTCTTGAGGCCAGCCTGGTCTACAGAGTGAGTTCCAGGACAGCCAGGGCTGCACAGAGAAATCCTGTCTCAAAAAACAAAAACAAACAAACAAAAAACCAAAAACAAAACAAAACAAAAAACCAAGAAATTAAATATTGTATCTAGGATTAAAAATATTGTCATAGCCGGGCCTGGTGGCGCAGGCCTTTAATCCCAGCACTTGGGAGGCAGAGGCAGGCGGATTTCTGAGTTCGAGGCCAGCCTGGTCTACCAAGTGAGTTCCAGGACAGCCAGAGCTATACAGAGAAACCCTGTCTCGAAAAACCCCCCCCCCCAAAAAAAAAAAGTCATATTCTTTCAGCTACTATAGTATCAACACACTTAAATACCTGGTTTATAAATGTACTTTTAAATGATGAAAGTAAAAAATATATCTCTTTCATAGAAGAATAAGACTCTTAACAGATGATGGAGAAGATGGCTTAATATTTAAGAACACACACTGATCTTCTAGAAAGCCCAAGAGAATGAATGAATGAATGAATGAATGAGACTCTTCACTAGGCATGGCAAGTGCCTTTAATCCTAGCACTCAGGAGGCAAAGGAAACAGACCTCTTGAGTTGTAGTCCATTCTGCTATATATGAGTTCCAGGACAAGAACTGCATAATAGAGGGACTGTCTTTTAAAGCAAAACAAACAATAAACAGTCAACAAGTACTCTTCTTGTAGCATATACTATTATGTTTGTGAAAGACAAAGTGGTTGACAATAATCTAAAATAATCCTGTTATCTGAGAAGGGGCAGGTGTAGCATATCATCTCATTGAATGCTTATTAGGTGTTGTCCTAGCTACATAAGGAAGAAAAGAGAGGCAAAGAAGGCCATATCTTGACAAACTAAAATAGTAAGAAAAATTAAAAAGTGATCAAATATTCTATGTCAAATATATAGCTGTGGTTTTCATCTATGATACCCTGCTAAGCAAAGGTTTTATCTCTTTCTTTAGTACTATTGAATTATTCATAAGTAGTCTGGGGTATAACATTTTGCTTTGATGTTGATCATATGACCACTCTGAAGAATTCTTAATGATTGCTCAAGTTGAAAAAGTAAAAACCAATGAAGTTTACACCCGTCTCTGTTTTTTAGATTAGTCTTAACATGCTTCATTCTTGTACAATGCTAGTCGAGTCATTTAGAACTAACTTGCTTGTTCTATTCTCAGTCATTGAAGCCACATTCTTCTACATCACAGGTGCTGTTACTTTGGTGGTTTTGGATGACCATGTCTGATATCAGGATACAACTAATCCACACACATCTAAACATGCCCTATGTATCCCTTGCAATGCTTGATTATGTGGAAAATGCCCAGTGCTTAATGCTTAGAGCTAATGAAGCAATAGCATGTTAGAATATAATGATGAATTAATTGTATGTTTCAAGTGTTCTGGTGAAGTGGAGTTTTCCTAAGATAGATTGACAATAGCATTCCCAGTTTTTAGCACAGAAAATTTTGACATCCTTGTCTTCAGAACAGCAGTCCATGTGCCCATGATAGCATGTGGAAATGGTTGGATCCATCTCCATAGGAACATAACTAATCTCAAGAAGAGAGCTCAACCTAACCCTCTTTTGGCTAGTTTTCATAACTAGAAGATTTCTTGGAAAAAAATTGGAACCTCCCCCCAAAAAACCCCTCAGAAATATTATGAAAAAATGAAGAAAATTAATTATTTTGTTTTTAAAACTTGGAGTTAAACTGATATTTGCTTCTTCATGGCTCATTAGGCCACATTCTACTACTCACAACTACTCAATAATCTTATTTCCCTTCTCAAGGACTCTAGTGTTCTAGGCTCTACCATACACTCTCTCTCACATAAATACACATAGGTAAAAATTGGAAGTGAAGATGTGCTAATGAGAGAGAATGTGGTGTTCACCTTTCTGAGCCTGGGTAACCAAAATTTGTACTAATCAGTAAATAACTAAAACAATTATTTTTATCTCATTACATGTTTCCATGTTGAGCTTGCCACAAGCTTTTTGGAAGTATCTCCTGGCTCTTCAGCACTGCTGCATGTGTTCTAGGCTTTTGTCTTTTTCTTAAGTTTGGCTACACCAGATCATCCGCTTTCTACTATTATAGAGAGCTGGACCAATTAAAATGCCTTTGAAACTATTTCTATAAGGGAAACTTGTTTCCTATGCTGGGAGGTGGACTCATGGCTGGGATCTCTTCCTTTTCTAGAAAGTGTCAAAAGATTACTGGCCTGTCACTGTCCTTTCACCTGGTGCACTCTAGTTTGCACACTTAAATTTCAACAGGAACTCAGAGCCCATTGAGCACAGAACAAAAGGTTTCTTTTATTTGAAGGCTGAGTTGTGTTCTCTCTCTCTGTGAGCAATATCTACTCATTCTAAAAAGCCGTCTTCAAGCATGCTTCTTGTCCGATTGTTTAGCCAAACTAGGCCAGCAGTTACTCCACAAAAAAAAAAAAAAAAAAAAAATTGTACAAAATTCAGAACTAAATAAGGTCAAAATCGGTCAGAACTAAATAAGGTCAAAAGCAGGTCAGGACACTGCTTTTCAAGTAGTAAGGACTGGAAGGTGGAGTGAGGAGTGGATGCCTTTACTAAGTATTGATCATAATGGTCACTTGCACTTTCTTGTAACTTTTTTACATTTATTACACTTGTTTAGTTTGGGTGAGGGCATATAGCTGGAGTTGGTTCTTTCCTTCCATCATATTGATTCTAGAGATGGAACTCGGTATATCACCTTTAACCACTGAGTCATCTCACAAGCCCAAGAGATGTATTTCTGTGGACTTGCTTTTATTTTTGTAAAATGGAACTTACTGTTCTCTAAATGAAATTTCTTGTCATCTCTATTATTAGCTTGTGTCTATATTGTTTCAGTATGTCAAAGAACATTTAAAAAAATAATAGAGAGCAATGAATTTTACATTGGAAAAATACAGAGAGCCAGGTGTGATGGTGTGTTCCTTTAATCCCAGTACTGGGGAGGCACAGGTGGGTGGATCTCTGAGTTCCAAGCTAGCCTGTGCTACAGAGTGAGTTTTAGGATGGATAGCTAGGTCTACACAGAACAACCCTGTCTTGAAAAACAAGCAAACAAAAAAAAACAAAAAACAAAGATAGAATGACGTAGGTTTTATAAATGTTTTCCAATTCATACCTATTTTCTGTAATGTATCTGGTCACTGATGAGCTTTATATTTACATGAAGGGCTAGGATAAAAAAATAGAATACAGTGCATAAATTAGCAACACACACTAGTTAAATCTTAATAGACAAGGAGAAAAAGCCTCTGATAAAGTTCAATATACCTTCACAATAAAATCCCTGAGGAAACAAGGCATAGGAAAAAAAATACACTTTAACACAATAAAGGCTATATGACAAACCCCATTGAGTTCATTAAATGGGAAAACTGGACAGCAGTCTCCCCAAACATCCAGCACAATACACATGCATACTCATTTCACTTGGAATTTTTAAAGCACTAAAGCAAGAAAGGAAAATAGATAAAAGCAGGAAAGAGTATTCAGGTCATTCACATTTGCAGATGACATGATTCCACACTTAAAACACCCTATGATAGGCTTAATCAGAAGACTCAGGTTGCCTAGTCATTAACAAAAAAATCAACATATAAAACTTAAGAGCTTTGCAATATTCCAATAATGAAGTTGTCAAGAAAGAAATAAAAAAAAAAGTTCATTTGCAATAGATTAAAAAAATAATAAAATTTCTACAATAGACCAAATAGGGAGAAAAACCTCTGTAATATAAGTCACTGAAGAAAGAGTAACTGAAGAAGAGACAGTTTGGCAGAATTAATAGTGTGGCACTGGATGTGGTATCAAATCAACTTGCAGATGTAACACAAACCCTATCAAGATCCCAAAGACATTCATTACAGGACTAGACAGATCCTACCATTCTTGTGAATCACAAAAGCATGTCCTTTATCTGCCAACCACAGTATCATTTTACCATTTGGGTTCTAGATCCTTAATTCATTTGCTTCTCTTTATTTCTACTAATTTTTTTCTCTAAAGCCTCTACCCCACCCACCCAGTGCAATCTTTTTCTTTCACATCTGCTCTCTTATCTTGCAGGAGAAAGCTCAGAATCCTTCAGTGGCCCACAGTTCTTTTTTGGATCATAATAAGAAAGAGTTTTGTTCAGTGTTCCAAACACTTTACTATGACCTTAGCACTTACCCTGAGCTTTTAGGCACCTAGGGTGAGTATTAAGCCCACACCCACAGTGACACACCTACTACTACCAGGTCACACCTATTCCAACAAGGCCATATCTCCATTGTACTGGCTAGTTTTGTGTCAACTTGACACAGCTGGAGTTATCACAGAGAAAGGAACTTTAGTTGGGGAAATGCCCCCATGAGATCCAGCTGTGGGGCATTTTCTCAATTAGTGATCAAGGGGGAGAGGCCCCTTGTGGGTGGGACCATCCCTGGGCTGGCAGTTTGGGGTTCTATAAGAGAGCAGGCTGAGCAAGCCAGGGGAGGCAAGCCAGTGAAGAACATCCCTCCATGACTTCTGCATCAGCTCCTGCTTTCTGACCTGCTTGAGTTCCAGCCCTGCATCCTTTGGTGATCAAAAGCAGTATGGAAATGTAAGCCAAATAAACCCTTTCCTCCCCAACTTGCTTCTTGGTCATGATGTTTGTGCAGGAATAGAAACCCTGACTAAGACATCCATATATGTGCAAGAATATACAAACCATCACATTCCACTTTCTGGCCCCCATAGACTTGTTCAAACACATGAGTCTATACGGGGTGGGAGGGCCATACTTAAACATAGCATAATGCAAAATGCATTTAGTCCAACTTTCAAAGTCCTCATAGTCTATAGCAGTCTCAACAATGTTAAAAGACCAAAGTTCAAAGCCTCTTTTAAGATTCATCCAATCACTTAACTGTAATCTCCAAAGAAAGACAGGAAACCAGCTGGGCAAACTCCAAACTCTGCATCTCCATGGCTGATGTCAAAGCAGTCTTCAGATATCCACTCCTTTTTCCTCTTTGTTGACTGCAACAAACTGCTTTCTCTTGGGCTGGTTCCACTTGTTAGCAGCTTTCCTCGGCATGTATCCCATGGCTCTGGCATCTTTAACATCTTTAAGTCTCCAAGGTAATTTCAATATTGCATCTTCTTGTTTCAGTGTCTGGGAATCTGCTTGATCTTTTGGGCTCCTCCTAAGGGCTGGCATCACTTCTCCAGCTCTGCCCTCTGTAGCACTCTAAGCTCAGGTTGACCCACTCCACTATGGCTGCTGTTCTTGGTGATTAGCCCACGGTACTGACATCTCCAATACACTGGGGTGTTCCACTCCAACTAGGCTTCACCAATAGCCTTTCATAGACTCTCTTCATGGTGCCAAGCCTCAAATCTTTTGTATGACCCCTTCAGTCCTGGACCATCAACTGCAACTGAGGCTGCACCTTCTCCAATGGCCTTCCATGACCTCTCACAGGTGTGTCTCTCCAGCCTCATCTCTTGCCTCTTCTTGCTTTCCTTACTGTTCTCTGGGACCTTCCCATTACAGTTGCTTAAATGACCCAAACCCTCCTGGCCTCTCCAGAATGCTGAGGAATTTTATTGCTCATCTTGTTCATAACAGCCTGTTCTCGACCTCATTCATTTTTCATGACACCTCAGTGGAATGCTCTTCACCACCAGTCTTTGTTAGATTCATTAGATTGTCTTCACAGTTTTGCAACCTTGGTGAGGATGAGCTTTTCCTTCATTGCACTTACTACACTAACATGCTCATTAGAGAAGTATTTACTTGTTTGGTACTATTCTCATTTCCAAGCTAAAAGATCCCTGAGTTAGCAACCCTCTTTTCTCTTTTGCTGTATTTCCTATATAGAATTTAACGCACAATAGTTACTCAATAAACTTGTTGCCTTTTAATGCAGTGAAGGAACAAATGTGTCTGATTCAAATTTCAATTAAAACTTCTTACTATAAAACCCTAAACAAGTTGCTTAACCTCTGTGAGCTTCCTCAGCACCCCCATTCAACAAATGTTGAACTCTTTTCTCTAGTAATATTCCAGATACAGAAATTAACTCTATTAAGCTTTATACACAGTTGCTTAATTAGCAAAACAGATAATGATCCACCAATATTTAAAATTTGGTAATTGAAAAAGATAATGGATCTTCAGTAACAAATATTTTATGCTTTGTATATTATATAAAATATATTCTCATATTCTTAATATTTACTAAAAACTATTTTTTTTTTACTTATTTTCTTTACATTTGACTCACTGACCCTTCCTGGTCACCCCCTCCCATGATCCTTCCTGCATCTCTTCTCCCCTTCTCTGAGTGGGTGGGGGCCTTCCTGGGTATTCCCCCAACCCTGATACTTCAAATCCCTTCGATGCTAGGTGCTTCCTCTCCCACTGAGGCCAGACAAGATAATCCAGCTATAAAAACTAATTTTTATTAGTTCAAGTTCTCAGTGGGATGCTTTTTAAGATACTGCTAATTAAATTAATATTAAAAGTGGAATTTTTGAGACATTTGGATACTAGGATAAAAAATTTCAGCATTCTTAACCAAAAATTGAGATAGCATTAGTCATTTTGAAGAATATTTTATTGTTCTAATTAAACTTGCCTCCCATCCTGTTGCCATTTAAAAAAAAACCAATTAGTACTAGATAACATTTTTGTATAATTTATTACTAAACTAAAATTTCTTATTCTCGGAAGTAATCTTAATATCTTTATAGTGGATCTGGTTGAACCTGTAACTTTTAGAGATTTACTTCCCTAACAAATGAGGGCTTGAAGAAAGAAGACAATTGGAGACCTTTATGCCCAGACATTCAAAATTGAAGCCTGGAGTCCAGGTGAAGATTTGAGTTTAGAATGGTGAAGCACTTGGAGCTCTGTGATAGAGTATTGTGTCTGGGCAGGTAGAAGTAGCCTTTTACCCGAGCCCTGGCTTCATTCCTGAACCATCCGAGTCCTCAAGTACATAAAATGAAACACGTTAGCCTGTACCCGGGTTCAGTTCCCACCTTTGCAGACATGCTCCATGTGTACACACCAGCAGAATGTTGATTTTTTTAAAAGCATATGAGATGAATTCCTGGTGGAATTCTTCAATCCTAGGAACTCGGGTATGGTCTAAAAGAGATGTGGAAGAAGTCAAAGAGGAGGCAGAACAGGGCCTTCAAAATCACTGCGTTTGCTTGATCTTCTGGATATTTTAAACCACAAAATACTGGAAGACAGAAGAACACTCATTAGGGTGGCTATGCTCATAACAATATAATTTATAAATGAATAAATAAACAAGTTTGCATGGAGGTACTCTGTAAATTTGGATACCCCATGCCATAGTTATTAAACAAAAATTTTCAAGAAGCATGAATATCATGAAGTATGGTCATCTGGTTCCAGAGATCTTCAAAACAATGCAGGACATTGCCACCTCACTTGGTTGCCCACCAGAACTAAGTGCTAAGACTTTATTGACAAAGATACCCCATAGTTTGGGTACAGTACACAATTCAAACTGAAACTGAATTGGAAGCCTCTCTGCTGGCTAGCATTTATAGTAACAGGAGGTGCTATGTAAACCACTGGAGAAGAAAAGTTAACCAGTGGTCATACCCAGCTATGGACATACCAGGCAATAAATACTGTTCAATAATAGCATGATTGCTATGAGGACAACCAACTGCTTTCTGATTGGAATTGAGTCTTGCTCCTTAGAAGGAATTCATACTTGGTACTACAAGTCTGATTAAAGCCCCATGGACAAGGCCACAGGCCATGGTGAGGGACTTACTACAGTTACTTTGATAAATGGATGTGCTCTCAAATGTCTTCTAAATACTTAAAAGCTTATATCCATAGAATAGTGCTGTGTTTTGCAGTGGGCAGTGTTTAATGCAGAGACTTGTAACAGGTCAAAGTCTGAGTGTTGAGTGCTCATTCCCAACAAGAACATTTGTATCGCCACTTCCAAGGGCCAGAAAACATCTTAGAAGGCAGGAAAAAATGTAAGGGCTGGAGAATGGAAAGGAAATGCTCTGAAATGCTGTCTTCTGAGGAGTACATGGCCATTGCAGTCAACTCACAGCTGTGGTTACCCACACGAGACAGGCACAAGATTGGGCCCATCAATATTCTTTCACAGATGGGAAAAGGACTCACATGGCCCCACCCTTCTTTAAGGGGAGTCATTTCCCTCAGTGATTGCTCCAATAAGCAGTTCCCTACCTGTGCTTATACAAGCAATCCTGTTTAAACACATTAGGTCACAAAAATTACGTGAAAGTAGGGGAAGACCAGTTGGAAAGAAGGGGTTAAGCAAGGCATAGGGGAGATGAGAAAGTAATGGGGTGTGAATCTGATCAGAATCTGCTCTAGAGTTGTATATTAAATATATTAAACTGGCAACCCCACACCCCATGTTTTATACATGTATAAAACTCTCAAAAAATGTAAAGATGTGTTAAGGATATGGAAATGTATGATCCTTGGACACAGCTGGGAGATATGTAAGAAATGTAAAGAAGTAAAAGAAGTGTGCAGAAGTGGATGCTCACAATCATCCATTGGATGGAGTACAAGGTCCCCAATGGAGGAGGTAGAGAAAGTACCTAAGGAGCTAAAGGGGTCTAAAGTCCCATTGGAGGAACATCAATGTGAACTAACCAGTACCCACAGCAGAGCTTGGAACTAAACCACCAATCAAGGAAAACACATGGTGGGACATGTGGCTCTAGCTGTATATGTAGCTGAGGATGGCCTAGTTGGCCATCAATGGGAGGAGAGGCCCTAGGTCCTGTGAAGGTTCTATACCCCAGTATAGGGGAATGCCAGGACTGGGAATGGGAGTGGGTGGGTTGGGGAACAGGGGTAGGGGGAAGGAGATAGGGAATTTTCAGAGTGGAAACTAGGAAAGGGGATAACATTTGAAATGTAAATAAAATATCTAATAAAAGAAGTATAAAGCATTACATCCACTGTGGAAAGTAATATAACAGTCATTCAGAAAAAAAAATTTAATATGTTCTATGACTAGCAAATGTCACTTTTGTGTGCACAACTAAAATAATTTAAAACAAGATCTCAGAGGTATTCAAATACCCGTGTTCATAGCATTATGAATGCCAAGAGGTAGATGCAACCAAGTGTGCATCAACAGATGAAAAAGTAGTGTGATTTGTGTATACAATAAAGTATTCAGCCTTATGGAAAGAAATTCTGACACATGCTACACACTGGATTAAATGTTAGTATATTAGGCTAGTGACAAAAAGAAATACTGTATTGTTTCATTTATATAAAATATTTGCAGCAGTCAGATTCATAGACACAGCAAGGGCAGTAGTGGTTACTAGAGCCTGGAGGGAGAACACAATCAGGAACTGTTTAATGGCTATAAAGCTGCAGATTTCTAAGATAAAAGAGTTCTGGAGACAGATGATGGTAATGGCCACAGAACATGACACTGTCAAACTGTATGTTGAGAATGGCTAAGACAATAAGTTTTATGATGTATGTTAAAACAACTTGAGTTAAACTTTAAATCAAGGCTTAAAAGAAAGTACAGACAGAAACATATCAATGTATATTAAGCTAAGACCCCCTTTCTTCTTAAAATGCAGCAAGACAGCCAAAGATTAGAAATCTGCTGTTTACTCCTTTAGACTTCAGTATTGTATACAAGAGTATTTTCTTTCCTTTTCCAAGGCAACCTGACCTTCATTGTACTTGTCATCTGTGCCCCTGAAACCAGCAGTGAAGGGTGCACCTTTCAGTATGTCTGCTTTCCCTGAGAGGCAATTTCCTCTTCTAGATGACCCTATCTTCAATGGATGGCTGCACATTGACCTTGGCTAGTCTTAAATCTACTCACCTGAACTCCTGTACATTCCTGTAGATAGAAGCCTTGAGAACAGATGGAAGCATTGGTTATAGGAGCATGCTTATTACTATTGAAAATGTCCTTCTTTCCAAATTGGTTCCCTGGGTTGGGGGTTGGTGAATATTGAGCCAAAAATGAAGATAGTGGTGACTCACAAGCTCTTAGAGAAGAAATTCACATATGGCAATCACTATGGGTCACACTTTCCTCCACTTGCTTACATATCACCTCCTTCAGATAGATGTCAGGGTACTGTGTTGCTAAGCAGCAGGCAAGAAATGGGTTTCAAATTTCTAGCTTCATCTGTCATGTGCCCAAATGGCATCCAGCTAACACACTTAAGTTTGTAATTGGGTAGCAGATGGCAAGAGTGAAGGGCAACTAGTGTTATGCATCTGTGGAAACTTTATACTGTTCACTAGTAATGTGATGTACATGGCCCCGATTAGTTACATATTATGAACATGCATCTGTATGCCCCACTATTATCCATAGTGAGTAATCACCACCCACTAGGAATCTCTAAGAGCTGGGCCAGCTGAGATCATGGCTGGCAGTCAAAAGGAGAAAGGTACATCTGGATGGGGTACTGAAGATGGCCTGTCTTGTCTGTGGGAGGTAAGTATGACTAGGTGTGGAGGTGGGCACTGCTGAGGCAGACAAGTCACACAAGTTGTCTTCAGATAAGTTATCTGCCTCACAATTCCTGCTTCACCTGGCACTATTTTGTACCTAGTGACAATGGCAGTTGATCATTTAGTGAAAACAGCCACACTGAAATGCTCTTAAACATCTTTGTGATGATTTAGCAGCTTGGCAGTAGCAACATTTTTTTCTCGGCCAGTATCTGTGGATCCAGAACCAACCATTACTTCACTGAGTCCTATGGTTCAGGACCTTCTGTGAGGTTGCAACCAAAGACTAGGCTTGCACTAGAAGCATCTCAGAGTTAGAATGGGACAACTGGATTCACTGGGCTGACCGAAACAGAGGTTATCTGCAGTCTGGCTTTTGGACCAGTGACCTCAGTTCTTCACAATCTGTTAGCCAGAGGCTTAAGAAAGGCATCTGACTTGATAGGGCATCTCTTATGTGGCAATTGGTGTCCCTAAGCTCAGGGAAGCAAAATCAGGACATTTTTGTAACCTAAGTCAGGAGTGGCAACCCACTGCTGTGGCAAATTCTGTTCATTAGAAGCACATCTCTGGGAGCAACTGTATACCCCACTATTACTGCACTTACTACTCTGAGTAAACATTCCTAAACACCTAGGATAAAGCTCTGGTGCTTGGTGCTGTGGGGACCTTGTAGAGTGGAGCCTAGTGGGAGGGCTTTAGGTCATTCGGTGTGTGTCCTTGAAGGAAATTGTGTACCTATCTTCTCCCTCTCTGTTTTGCTTCCTGGCTTATGGTGAGCAGGTTTGCCACAACACATTCTCCTGCCATGATGTGCTGGCACATTAAAAGCAATGAGACCAATGAAAGCAATGAAACCAAGGCCTTTGTAACTGAGTAACAAAAACACTCAGTAAACTGACTGATTAGCATTTGTTGTAGTCATTATTGTGATTTTGTCTAGTTCTTAGTATTTGTTATAGTGATTGGCATAACACTCAGTGGAGGGGGAGGGACCACACACATATTAATATATCAGGCAGTCAATAAAGATCATGTTATAAACGGAGCTGCCCATCATAACTGTATTTTTGACAATATTGGATTATAATGTCCTTTCAAATAGGTAGCATTAGAAAATTACTATTATCGGGGCTGGTGAGATGGCTCAGTGGGTAAGAGCACCCGACTGCTCTTCCAAAGGTCCAGAGTTCAAATCCCAACAACCACATGGTGGCTCATAACCATCCGTACCAAGATCTGATGCCCTCTTCTGGAGTGTCTGAAGACAGCTACAGTGTACTTACATATAATAAATAAATAAATCTTTAAAAAAATTTTTTAAAAAAAAGAAAAAAGAAAATTACTATTATCAACATATCTCTGCCTAATCTGAAGATAATGATGTCGCATGTAAATACCATTCTTGTAGAAGATTACTTAGTGATGTTAACATACTGTTTTGTTTTGTTTTGTTTTCAAGATAGGGTTTCTCTGTGCAGCCCTTGCTGTCCTGGAACTCACTCTGTAGACCAGGCTGGCCTCGAACTCAGAAATTCGCCTGCCTCTGCCTCACAAGTGCTGGGATTAAAGGTGTGGGCCACCACTGCCTGGCTAACATACTTTTTTTAAAAAAGTGCTTTTACACATGAAACTCAAAAGGAACGAAGACCAAATGTGGACACTTTGCCCCTTCTTAGAATTGGGAACAAAACACTCATGGAAGGAGTTACAGAGACAAAGTTTGGAGCTGAGACGAAAGGATGGACCATCCCAAAACTGCCCCACCCAGGGGTCTATCCCATAATCAGCCACCAAACGCAGACACTATTGCATACGCCAGCAAGATTTTGCTGAAAGGACCCTGACATAGCTGTCTCTTGTGAGGCTATGCCAGTGCCTGGCAAACACAGAAGTGGATGCTAACAGTCATCTATTGGATGGAACACAGGGCGCCCAATGGAGGAGCTAGAGAAAGTACCTAAGGAGCTGAAGGGGGCTGCAACCCTATTGGTGGAACAACAATATGAACTAACCAGCACCCCCAGAGCTTGTGTCTCTAGCAGAAGATGGCCTAGTTGGCCATCATTGGGAAGAGAGGCCCCATGGTCTTGCAAACTTTATATGCCCCAGTACAGGGGAACACCATGGCCAAGAAGTGGGAGTGGGTAGGTAGGGAAGCAGAGGGGGTGAGGGTATAGGGGACTTTTGGAATAGCATTTGAAATGCAAATGAAATAAATACCTAATAAAAAATTGGAAAAAAAAAGGTGCTTTTCTCTTTCTGATCTCGAGTTTACCAATCTTTCATTTGAGTTTCGCTAGGGGTGGTGGTGGTGGTAAAAAAAAAAAGTTACAACTTATAATTTAAAAAAAAGACAGCTAAAACCAAATTTCTGTTTACCTAGTCTAAAATTCTGATTTCACAGGGCTAGAGCAGGTGGAGAGAGTAGGTCACATGTTGGTGGGCAGACTGATCATTATAGCACAGCTAGGCACATGCTTGGTTTCAGAAAATTTGAGGTCAAGTTGTCGGGTAGGGTAGTCTCCCTGAGAGGCCTGCAGTATGGATATGGATTAAGAAACTTGGTTGAGGACTGGTGAGAAGGCTCAGTGGGTAAGAGCACCCGACTGCTTTTCCGAAGGTCCGGAGTTCAAATCCCAGCAACCACATGGTGGCTCATAACCATCTGTAACAAGATCTGACTCCCTCTTCTGGAGTGTCTGAAGACGGCTACAGTGTACTTGTATATAATAAATAAATAAATCTTAAAAAAAAAAAAAAGAAATTTGGTTGAGAAAATCAGGCAAAGGAAGAAAAAGAGAAAGGGGAGGGGAAGATAGAACTGAAAAAAAAAAAAAAAAAAAGAGGCAAGCCTAAAGTCTGTTCAACCCAGGTACCACTGGAGGGCTCCATGGCTCTCTGTGGAGGTGCTACTCCCACGCAAAGAAACAAACATTTTGTGCTCTGTCATTGACACAGCATGGTGCAGTGGTTAAGACTATGGGTTTAGAGATCAAGTTTGAATCATAGTACTCTTTGAAACTTTGAAATACTTTTATGAAGGGGATCCTGTATGTTGGGCAGTAGGAGAAAGAAGAGAACACTGTGCACATGAGTGAAGGTAGGTTGAAGCTTAAGTTCAAATGAAAGTCACAGCAGGGCAGAGGAGCGATGAAGCCTCTGAAGCATGACCCGACCCGGGTCAGATCTGTTTTTATTCATGAGTGCCAATCTAACACCTATTCTGGGGGCTGAAAGTAGAGGCTGAAGAGAGCTTCCAAAAGTAAGTGGTCCAGCTGGGTAGTACCAGGCTGACCTACCAGGGCCTGCAGAAGGGCGTAGGTCCAGGTAAGAGGCTCTGTGCCTTGGACAGCATCGTGCTGGAAGGGGCGAGGGGCCTCCAGAATCTGAATTGTGTAGTACGCAGTGGGTTTACTCAAATTCTACACTCTTTTTTTTTTTTTTAAGTCGTTTTGCATTGAAGGAAAAAAAATGCGTGTATAATACTCTGCAATCTGAAAAGCTTATTTCACCTACTCCAGAAACCCAATCCCTAATGAAAATAGCATCTGCTTACATGCTAAAGGGACCCTCCCTCAAGTGTTTTTGGAAATGACAGTTGTAAAACTATAAACCAATACTCAACCCATGCCAATTAGAGTTTCAAAAGCACGAGATACTTTAAAGGAAGAGAAGAGGGGAGGAAGGATTGGAGGGGAGGGGAGGGAGGTTGGGAATGTGTGATCCGGATCCATCCATCACACTCACACGGAAATCTAAACTAAGGAAAGTGGCATTTAAAAACACTCGTTTTCTGGAACATCTTCTGTAGACACATCCCAGTCACCCATTCCCTGAACACTCAAGTCCTGAGTTCCTGGCCATACAGCCACCACCTCACGCGGTGCGCGGTGGCGGAGGTCCGGAGTAGCGCGACCTCTCAGGTGAGAGGCCACCCAGTCCTCAGGCGCTCAAGGCCGGAGCCCA
Organism: Mus pahari; assembly: GCF_900095145.1. Lineage (NCBI taxonomy): Eukaryota > Metazoa > Chordata > Mammalia > Rodentia > Muridae > Mus > Mus pahari. The sequence goes on from NC_034596.1 coordinate 42,118,538, forward strand.
TTCGCTGCAGCCAAAGCTGTGGGTGGGTGGGAGGGGGTTAGCCCGGAGGGGAGGGGGCGGGCGACGCCCGGTGAGTGCGGGGGAGGGGGACGCGGGGACGCTAAGAGAGTCGGGAGGGGCCTGAGCACGACGCTGGGTATCGCCGGGAGCGGAGGGCGGGAGCGGCGGGGACGCGCGCTTCGCCTGGGTCGCTGGCGGACGCGCGCCGGAGTCCGAGCTTGAGACGCGGGGGCGCGAGAGACCGTGCAGGAACAGAGACTGGGGAAGCTGGAGGCGACAGCTTCGAAAGCTTCAGAAACACGCACGACAGCAGGACTCCGGGGTCTTAGGAAGTAGCGCCCCGGCAGGAAGGTGGGCGCGGCACGAAAACGTGAGTAGCCCTGGGTGTGTCTGGCGGTTGCATTGGTGACACTCAGTCCTGGTGGGTTGACGCCGCTGGAGCAGAACAAGGAGCCCGAGGCTGCCGCGTTGTCACTCAGACACTGGCGCCCTGGCTCAACCCGGGCTCTTGTGGGAGGGAGTCTGGCAGCGTTTGCAGCTTGGGAGAAAGAGGTCGGCGACTTCGTTTTCTCTTGCAAGCCCTTGACACAGTCAGGGCGCTGGTTAGAAAAAGGAGACGCACGCCCTGGGAGGACGCAGCTTCGACCCCCGCCGCTCGGGTACTGCGGGCTAGCGCCCACTAGCTCTTTGGGTCCCGGGTCAACTTCAGCCTGGGCGCCTGCGCCCCACGCCTCTCTGGAAGCTCTGACTAGAGGTCTGCCTGTGGACAGACGGGCATTACACAGCTTTCTGGGCTGGGACGCAGTGGATGCAGAGTGTCACAAGACAGGGTCGGTTGCCCGGCGGCGAAGAGCGACTGAATCTCGCTGGTCGCGCTGCAGCGTGCGCGCGTTCGTGTCCCCGCGGACACATCTGGGCGTGGGCTTTGTTCAGATGTGCTCACACCTGGGCGAATCGCCGTGAGCGGGGGGTGATGCTGACTGTCCACCCCTGCTTTCTCAGTCCTGTCGAGGACTCGGGGAATCAGAGGGGAACAGGATAGACACCAGGAATGGTGCGCTGGGGACACTTGCTTTGTTGGCTTCCAGGTGAGGGCAGTGACAGTTCCCCCACCACACAGCCTCTGTAGACAGGGGCTTCTCAGGGCTGGTGCACTGGGCTTGGGACAGACTAGGAAGAGCCTCTTCCCTGCGCAGGCTCTCAGGGTGGGATCTGACTACAGCTTCGCCCGGGGGTACTGTGGTGAGCCTGGAGTGACTGCCGGCGCTAGAGCATCATCTAGCTGCGAGCGCCATCTGTGCCCGGCACCGCCCCGGGCCCTCCAGGCAGCGCGGGTGGGCGCCGCGGCACTCGGATTCCCGCGGTGTGTGGATCCGGCTACTCTCGGCTCACATCTGCCACTGCACAGAACAGGGAAGGGATTTCCCAGTAGGCAGAGCCATTCTCTGAGAAGTGTTCTCTGGATAGCAGGTGCAGCACGAGTTCCCGGAGTCCACCGGGCTGGTGGGCAGGTCATTTCTTTCCCTTTGCTCCGGGCTACCTCTTCACATCCCCGAAGCTGGCTGGAGGTCCCTGTGCTTCTGCAAGCACAGAGGGAGGTCGCCATGAGCAAGAGTCCCTCTCCTACCTCACCATTTTCACCCTCAGCTCCCGCAACAGGGTAAACTGAGAGGGAAGAAGTCCAGAGAGGGAAATGATGTTCTCCTTCTCTATTCTTGGGTGGTTAATAGAAAGAAGTGTGATTTTGAAGAACAGGGTCAGTCCTTGCCGAAGCTCTAGCAGGAAGCTGTGGGGCAGAGTATAATGGGGTAGGCAGCCTTGTTTCCGCACGCACCAGGAGCTCCCCCTGGGGTTGTTGTGGGGAGGAACACAGTGACCCCTGAATACAAACCTGCTTGAATTGGGCTGCTTCTGCAATGGCCTGTGCTAACCACCCATTCCCTGCTGCGAGGCCTTTCAGAAGTCCTAAAACAATGGAGTCAAGAGAATTCTTTCTACGTTAATGATTATGGTAGCCAACTTATTGGGAAACTCCAGGCGTGCAGGAACGATGCACACACATCTCATGTCAATTCCCATAACAGCTCCATTTCAAAATTAAGAGACAGTAGCTTAGACAGGTCAAGTAACTTTCACAAGACCGCATGGCCAGGGAGCAGCTGCGACTGCTTTTCCCATCAAAGACTTTGAAAGTGTGGTCTTCTTGAGACTTCTCATGAATTTAGAGGAAGCCCAAATCCTGAGTATTCAACACCAAAAACACTATTCCATTTAATACAAATACAAAGCTATTTAATTCGGATGTGTGCAGACTTTTTTGGTAACAGGCAACGCTGTAGTTCAGACGACAGTATTATGGAATAGTCTTTTATTCCAATAATTCTTTTATGGGCTTTTATATCTCCACTGATTGTGTGTGTGTGTGTGTGTGTGTGTGTGTGTACTCACAATCCGGTCCATGACTGTCACTAACTTGTTCTTGGTGACCAGAGGTCCCGGCAATTACAATGGGATATTCCTAGCACTTCATTTGTCATTGTTATTGTTATTTGTTTGTTTTTGAGAGAGTTACATCAGATATCCCTTGCTGGTTTGGAACTTGCTACATAGACTAGGATAGGTTTGATTTCGCAGTGATCTACTTGCTTCCCAAATGCAAGGACTAAAGGTGTGCATTATCATATCCAGCTTTTAGTGTAATTTTAAACAAACATTTCTTAAAACAAGGCAAAGTGTGTGTGTGTGTGTGTGTGTGTGTGTGTTTATACTCTGGCCCATATACACATCTCAGAGGATGAATTTTCAGGAAGTGGTTCTTCCCACAATATTTTGAAGCATTGTTTTGTGCAGACCAATCCTCAGTCTACCAGCTCACTGCAAAGGTAATGGGATTTGGGCACTGCATTAAGTTTTTGACAGGACATCTAGGGATCGTCTCATCGGCTTGCACTGAAGGAGCGTCCACTTGCTCACGCATCTCTCTAGCCCCAAGGCAAACATTTATCTTTAACTAAAAGCTCCCAATCCTAAACAGCTTTTGTAGACCGTTTGGAATACAGGAGAGTTATTACCCAAATTCTACACCAAGTTTAGAGTCTTAGAAGAGAAATCTAAGAAGGCTTTCAGCAGCCTAAGTATGTGACAATGTGTGATACCTTTACCAACCCATTCCACATTACTGTAGAAAAGAAGAATTAGAAGAAAAGCAATATTGACCATCTTTGGCAGAACTATTAGAAGGATCGCAATTGACCGATCCACTGAAAAATGCATCAAATTTGCTTTTATAACCCTGACTCGGGAAAGTAGCTAAATGTTTCACATTAGTGGGAATATAGTGCTATAATAGACCTTGGACAACTTTGCACTTAACAGTTTGACTTTCAAAAGCAGTGCAGCAGGTGCCAGAGAACTGGCCTGGTCATGTATTGCAGGGTAGGAATGTGGCCATGGACTGATACAAACACCTTTATACCACAGTGGTGGTGTTGCAGCATCAACAGTGAATGAACCACATGCTTCTTGTGAGCCTGTGTGGTGTCAATGGCCAGGTATGAGTGCTTCACAACTTTGTGTCAGAGTGTCCTGAGAATGTGCAGACCAGGCGTGTAGACCACTATAGTAGGGACCTCCTCCTCCTCCTCCTCCTCCTCCTCCTCCTCCTCCTCCTCCTCCCCCTCCTTCTCTTCCTCTTCTAAAAGATTTATTTGTTTATTTTATGTATATGAGTACGCTATAGCTGTCTTCAGACACCCCAGAAGAGGGCATCAGACCCCATTACAGATAGCTGTGAGTCACCAGGTCGTTGCTGGGAATTGAACTCAGGACTTTTAGAAGAGCACTTAGTGCTCTTAACCACTGAGCCATCTCTTCAGCTCTGTAGGGATCTCTTCAATTAACACTTTTATTTAAATATCACTCTCCTCATGTGATGGATAGAAAAGGATCTGTAATATATATATATATATATATATATATATATATATATATTCATATAAGATCTGTCATATATATATGACAGATACTTCAAAGATAGTATTTAATGGAATTCCACAGAAGATTCTCTCTAAAGAGATTAGTTTATTCGTTCATTCATTAATTCATCATAAATATTTACTGAGTGAGTGGCCTCTTGTTCTCAGCACTGAAGTGATTGCGATGAGCATAACATTTCTATCATCAGTGTCCACAAATTTACTTTTACATAACTTAAATATCTGGCTTGTCATCCTGGAATACAGTGCAACATCATCAGTAAAAGCCCCCTTGTGACCTCTTCCTGTTATCATTCTCCTGAAAGGTAACCTCTAAATGTCACTCTCACTGTTATAAATTATGCATGCCACGTGTGCCCCTGAGAAATTATGCCATACAACAGACTTGGTGTGAAAGGGGTTTATTGGGGGAGCGGGGAGGAGTGAGGGCATTGGAAAGGGTAGATGCAGGCAGGTGGACATGTAGACAGACAGACAGAAGGAGCAGAGACATGAGGGCAGAGAAGATTTGGGGAACACATACACACATGCAGAGAGAGAGAGAGAGAGAGAGAGAGAGAGAAGGGGGAGGGAGGGAGGGAGGGATGAAGGGCAAGCGAGCTGCTGAGTGGCAGTGGGTCCTTTCATATGCAGCACACACCTGTTGCATCTAGCCAAGGCAGGTCATGTCCTAAGCAATTGCTAGGTCCCTGAAGGCAGGCCAGCAGAATGCCTGTATATTAACCCATGACAGCATTAAGTCCCAACATGAAGGCGACATCAGCTGCCACTGGAGCCTCAGCCTACAGAACAGTTTCTGTCTGAGGAGGATGACAACCCAGAGCACACTGGACAAACAGGGCAGCTCTGGTGTGCTTGCCTGCACTAGGAAGCTGTGTGTGTGCATCTCAGGAGTGTTCAGGTCGCCTTTGAGAGGCTTGATGATTAAAAGTGGTTCGCCAATGACTGAAATTTGCCAAATGTGACTTAGAGAGATGGTTTAGAGCATGCACTGCTCTTTCACAGGACCTGAGTATGATTCCCAGCACCAATATCAGGGGACTCACAATTGCATGTCACTTCAGCTCCAGGGAAGGCACAGCCTTTGGCTTCCACAGACACCAGCACTCACATGCTGCACATACCACACAAAGATACATACACATAATTTAAAATAATGAAATTATATATCTATATGTATATATAGATATAGATATAGATATAGATATAGATATAGATATAGATATAGACAGGATTTCGCTGTGTATCCCTGGCTGTCCTGGAACTCACTCTGTAGACCAGGCTGGCCTCGAACTCAGAAATTTGCCTGCCCTCTGCCTCCCTCCCAAGTGCTGGGATTAAAGGCATGCACCACCACTGCCCGACGAAATTAAATCTTTTAAATAAGCACTTAGATGTTCTTTCTATTTTAAATTTTGTACTGCTTTTCACTCTTAACCTTCTTGGCAGGTAAGCAAACCTCCCTGACTGATGAGAAAAATGAAGAGACCTAGGTGCTAAGAGCAAGAATCCAGCGGCTTATTTTTAATGAACTCATACTAATGAAAAGATCCTTTGGCTGCCCCTTACCAAAAGAAACCAAAAACTAAAAAACAACAACAACAAAAACAACTCTGTTGGCATCAAAGGAAAAAGTCATCCTGTCCACAGATCTATCACAGTATAATTGACAGATGAAAGTTATGTATATTTAAAGGCATGAAACTTGATGTTTTATGTAGGTATATATTAATAGATGATCATCAAATATTCATCACATTCTATATTAACATTTTTTTCTCTCATTTTGCAGAGAGAAGTTTAAGATCTGCAGCTATAGCAAACTTCAATCATACTCACTAGTATTGACCATAGTCACTACCCTATTCATTAGCTATCCAGAATTTATTGTTTCAACCTAATGAGCTTTGTACCCTGTGGCTCAATTCTTCATACGCATCCCCATCCCTATCCTCACCTCCAGTCCACAGAACTACCATTCAGCTGTATGCTTCTGCCTTTGACTGACATTATTTTCTCGATCTTTCCTCCTTCTCTTCCTCTGGCTCCTCTTCATCCTTCCCAACTCCCTTCCTCTCCCTCTTTTTAATGATTTATTTTTATGTATGCATATTCTGCCTGCATGTATGTTTGCATCACATGCATGCAATTCCCAAAAAGGCTAGAAGAAGGTGCTATATCCTTTGGAACTAAGGTTAGCTGGTTGTGAGCTGGCATGTAGGTACTGTGACATGAATCCAGGTCCCCTGGAAGAGCAACTATTGCTCTTAACTGTTGAGCCATCATTGTAGGGCCCTTCTGTTTTGATACAAGCTCTTGTAATATAACTCAGGCTGGCGCTGACTTTTCAGTATTTCTCCATCCACTTTCCTAATGTTGTTATTACCAGTGTAGGCCATCACACCTAGGCATGACTTTTCTAAGAATGACAAACAATGCATGGACATCAACCAATAACCATTAGTTCTCCTCGAATCCAGGAGAAGGCTGCAGAAAGGAGAAATGCAGCAGATTGGCTTAACCTCCATTTTTAGCAACTTGAATTTCATAATCAGTTGTGTTTCAAAAGAGAGACAAATTCAATCCGCTGTGTAAAATGTAAGTTGCTTTTTACTGTAATAAAGTATACAGTGTGTCACTGCAAACCATCTTAAAATAAATAGATGATTGGCATTTCGTGAATCCACAGGGGAGGACCATCACCACTGTCCAGGTCCAGCATTTTCTTCATCATTCCAAACTGAAACCTATTAAACAATAACAGCTTCCCTTCCCCTAGTCTTTGGCAATCACCATTCTACTCTATCTCTATGAGTTTGACTCAGTATCTCATTTGAGTCAGGTGGTTGAGCCTTTAATCATTGGCTGACCTTACTTGCACAGTATGTCTGGCTTTTCTTCCATTGTGCATTGTCATTCAGCTGCCAGTGGACACCGGGTTATTTTACCTTCTGGCTACTGTATGGATGCTACTGTAAATCTGGATGTACAAGTATCTCTTTGAATCATTGTTTTTAATTGTTTGTAGGTACTGTTAGGTTGCTGGATCCTCTGAACACTCTTTGAAAATTTGTTTTAGGATCACCACACTTTCTACTGTAACAGTTGCATCGTTTCTCAATCCCACCAATTGTGTACTGATTCACGTTACTTCACATCTCAAACAGCACTTNTTCCTTTCTGTTTTCTTGATAAGAGCTGTAGTAAAAGGTACAAAATTTCTACTTTTAAAGCAACAGAATAAGAAATATCTCAACGGAGAAAACACTTGCCATGGAGCCACAAGAACCTGAGTTCAAATTCTCAATTTCAGAAACATTTGATCCGTGAAGGGTCAAATGTGGCATGTTTCTGAAAGTTCAGTGCTTCTACAGAGAGATACAAATAGAGAGAAGCTGATCATGGAATGGTCATGGTCCTACTTCCTGGCATGCAGTACAGTAGTGAGAAACAGAGAGACCCTGCTTCAAACAAGGGTTAGGGCAAGGAGTGACACGGAGCTGTTCTTCTCAATCTGTACATAGGACATGGGACATACACATACACATGGCGCCATGTACCATACACACAAAATAAAGCCATAAATCAGCATGCTGTATATCATGAACAAGAAGTCACTCACAAGGTTTCCTAACTTTTTCATTTAACCCTTATTAACTAGAAGTTGCACAAGCTCAAACAAGTACGGCTGACCCCATATCTTGTGAAACGCCTAAAACAGATGTTGTTTTGAGTGTATGCCATATTCCATCATGAGACGGCACTGGTGATATCTGTCCTGTTGATATTTTAATGTGATGAGTCGGATTATATGTATGTCTGTGGTGCACTTGTGCCAAATGATTTTGTTAAAAGAGTAGATTAAATTAGTATGCCTTTGTTTTATTGCCCCAAAGTGACATCATTATTTTAATCAAGACCAAGAACACATGTGCCCCGGGTCTGGAACAGATAGGAACATCTTCATGCTGAATGGTTAGAGATGTGCTGCAATTGTAAATTCCTTCTCTGCATTGGGCATTTCTTTCTACCACTGACTCTTCAAAGATGACAGAATAACCCTCACCACCCAATTATAATTGCTCAGCTGAGCTAATAAAAAAGATGTGGTGTCAACTTAATTGACCTAGTTTATTGGCCTACAAGACTGGAATTCCAAATTAGAAAAAAAAAAAAAAAATAGCAGCCTGATGGATGGTTTCCCTCAAATAACTAAAAAGCTAGTAAGTATAAGAATTTTCCAGTGATCCACCCAGACTTCTGCATCATGCACACTATCAAAGGTCTTACTCTGTTTCAAAACACTGCTAGCAACTCCTATCTTGTATAGTGTGTTCCCTTGTTATCTTCCGTATTTATTTAATTTATTTAATTCAAAGGAGAATGAAGATGACAGTTACTATTACATCAAAATGGTCCTAAAATTCTCCTTATTAAGTGGATACAGGAAATACTGGATATAGTCTTTTACATATGTATGTTCATTTATAATATATTCTACATTTTATGATATGTGTGGTGTCAAAGCCCACTCTAACAAGAAGTCAATTCCCAGGGCAATCTCAGGGAATCCTGTAGGAGGTCTTCCATGGGGCACTATGCAATGAATTTGATTTATCTTTCTCAAGTGGGTTGAGAGCATTCAAAAAATTCAGTATGTGTTATTCAGCATGTAGTGTATTTTTTTTTCTCCAAATTTCAACTTTAAAACTAATTCCATGCCATTTCTAGATGCCCTTGGCATTTGAATAGTGTGATCTGAGCATGCAGTTTAGACGAGCATTACAAACACGGCTTAGACACTATGAACATATTCCATCCAGGGAAGAGGAAGAAGGGAGGAATAGTGCTAATTTCCCACTAATTGTGCCTTAAGGTAAGAATGGACTGTGGACTGTGAAAGAGTTTCATCCTGGAGGTTTTTTTTTTTTTTTTTGGTTCTTTGAGGGAGGATGGCTTGCAAGCAAGCAGGCTTCCAAAGCCTGGTGCGCCTTTTCAGTCCCTCACCTCAATAGAGAACTGGAAGGACAAAAGTGAACAAAGGAGGCCTGTTTTGCCTGCCCCACTTGCTGGGCTGTTGTCCTGGCCCCTTTCAGTGAAGGAGGGGGGCGCTGGGTCAAAGTTGAAGAACACTGAAAAGGAATTCAAGCTTCGAGTCGAAATTTGAATTATAGCTTCAGTTTGAGCACAGTGTAAATTAGTTTGAATTGAAATTTTCAACCTCTAGAAGCTGAAGTGACAGATGGTGTTGGAGCTCTGTATATAGCCCTGCACAGCGAGCCCATAGGGTGGAGTGCCCCAGCCAGGCACTCAGTAAACATCTAGTTAAGTGACAAAAGTTCCAACACTGTAGGAAGTGCAGTTTGATGCTGTACAGTGCATTAAGACATTGGACTGTGTGAATTAAGGGGAGGCCCCTTGTGTCTGGCACTCACTCAGATGCGCTCACTCCCTCTAATTGCATTGCAAATATTCTTCTGACAGTTCTGTGGCTTTCTCTTATCTGATTGAATAAAAACAAAAATGCTCTCATGTAAGAATACATTATAGTATTTTGGTATTGTCTGCAGAATATTTTTTCTGTATAGTAAAGTGAATTTGTCAGAAATATTGACTAGCTAGCTAGACAGTGGGGTTTTTTCCCCTATATAGTAGATTTATGAAAAATAAGTTGGGCTTTCTGGTTCTGTTGGGGGCTGATGATTTTTATTTGCTATTTAAGTTCTTAATATGACACATGGTACTTCATTCATTGGATAGGTAGTCTCCAATTTAAAATGTTTCAATAGAAACAGTTACTAGGAAATAGAGGTTACTAGAGTCTAAATGAAATTAAAAATCAATTTGGGCTAATTTAAAACTTTTTTAGTTTTCCATAAAAATATAGAAACTGAAAAATTACAGTTCTTGAGAAGAGCAAACTTGTGAGTTGAAGAATTAGCAAACATTATTTTGGTAACTTTGCTTCTTTAAATGGCCTGACGACCCTGTCTTTGGTTCTGAAAACACACTCGCATGTCTATGCATATACCCCCACACTAATATAGAGACATTTCTACTTTCTGAGGGATAACATGGAAATAGTTTGAATAGCCAGTAAAGAGGTAATTTAGGGTATATACTCTAATGTGGACAAAAGCTAATTTGCTTCAGATTACTTAGCTCATATAATAAAATGCATGCTTACATTTTAAGCTAAACTACATTTTAACTATGGGAATAGAGATTTTAAACTCTGTAGTTAGAAGTATATGTCTCTAGTAGCAATTATCATGATGTGAAATTATACTGGGTGGTAGGATACATCAAAGGTTGACTGCTCTCCTGGAGCCATGAGAGCATTTGTTAAATAGTGAAAGAGTTCATAGTCTGATTCATTTTCTGGATCTGAGAATAAGAGATTAGAAATGAGAGACTGTAGAGAGTTTGGCCTGGAGGGAAGGCTCAGTTGAGCATTAAGAATTATGACATCCCAGAGAAGTGTCCTGTGGCAAAAAAAGAATGAGACTTATGTTAAGTAATGAGCAGAGTGAACATAGCTATGCAAATCTAGTAATTCAAAAGCTCAAGGGATAAGGAATAAAAAATGAAAATGTATGGTCATTGTCTGGCTAATAGAGGATAACCTTTATTTTGCATCATCCAATATTAGATATTCTTGGTTGTTTTATTGTGAGACTTTAGTTCATTGAAGAAATGATGTCATAAGACAAAAATATTTTACAACATAATCTGTAAGACAAAATTATGACAATATATTTGTTTAGTAGTTGTCTCACCTTGAGGAAGGCAGATGTAACTGTGATGTAAATGTAACTGTGAAGCTAGCTACTTGGGACTGTTATTCATTTCCAGTAGGGTTCTTTCCTTTGCACAGAATTTTGTGACTCAGCTCCTAAAGTACATCAGAGTTCAATTCAAGGCAGTTTTCAGATGTGCATAAGGAGAGAATGTATTCATTCAGTCTACTGAAGGGATGTGGCATACCCAGGGAAACCTTACCAAATGAGGTTAAGTCAATAAAGAAGGAAACAGGTGGAAATTAAGAAAGATATCTCAATTGCATGATATTGAGATTCCTAGTCACAGCTGTCAAGGAGAAAAAGATAAAACTAAGTAGTTATCCAGGCCCATTGGGTCTTGTTCATAATAGGATTCTGTTAGCATTCCCTGGGTATCTGAGTAGGGAGACTTGGTCCTCTCTGCCCTGTAGGAGCCTGAGCTGCTTTTTCTCTTTTCACATAGAGGTTTGTATGTGAGAGGCCCATATTTTGTGGTGAACAACTGAATGCATGAATATAGCAAAGTGTCAGACTGTTGAAGGAGGAGAATAGGATGAGACTCGGTGCTTAGCCCTAGTTTGAAGACTGATGAAGTCTAGCCCATGGGAAATCAAACATTCGTGATTGCTTGCCTGTAGTTTTTGCAGATTGTGAGTTGCTTTGTGCTTCTAAATCAGGCACTCGAGCTGGCAGGGGAAATGATTCAATGAAGTATGGGGACTATTTTTTTTAAATCACTGTAAATTGATCTTAAATGCTGTCTTTGTGACCCCCGCCTTCCAAGGACCTCCACTATAATTCACTATCTTTGCTCACCCAAGATAATTCTGGATTTGGGTAAGATTTTTCTTTCTCTTGCTTTCTGAAGCTGGTGCGTGTCTTTTCCCTTTGAGGTGTATGAATAACCACATGCTCACTGAGTTAAGCACTTTCTGAGATTTTTTTTTCTACCAGGTGAATTTGCAGAAACTGGAATCAAGGCACACTGGATAAAAAGGAAAAGAAAAACTGCTGTAGATTTAAAATCTGGACTCTGTCCCCCCACCCCACCCCACCCTTTGCTTGACCCTTCCATCTTCCCACATGTAGTTTGCTTCATTTTCTGATATATGAGTTGAGTTATTCCAGGTCCTTTCCCATCTAATTAGTGGGTTATAGGAATTGGCTTCAAGGCAGGGCTGCCATGTTGAGATATTAAACTAAAAAATTGATACAAATATGCAGTGAGGCTATGGGCGGTAGGTTTGTATCATTGTGATATGTTAAGTTTACCCTGTCTTCTTCCTCTTCCTCCTCCTCTTCCTCTTCCTCCTCCTCCTCCTCCTCCTCCAAGATGTGATCTGTGCTGTAAAATATAGTTGTTGACCTTACATAGACACTGGGTGTTAGAACTGGGAATGTAGGCCAGGTTGAATTGTACCTCTGTGGGTCCAAGTTCCACCTTGCTGCTGGGATGTGTGAACACTAAGCTACCTTCTATTCTCTCTACCACAGTGGCGCTGGGCTCTCAGAAGACCGACACTTGCTCAGGGGTGGCAGAACAGAGTCTGGAACAGAGGGGGCCCAAGGGCCAGAGAGGATGTGGGGAGACTCAGTCAGCATGACTCTGTATAACAAAAGCTCCCCTCCCACACCTCTCATCGTGGTTCTTGATGAAAGAGACAGTCCTTGCTTGTCCAAACTGTTTACATACAACTTAACTCAGGGTGGACCAGAAATTAAATACCTTTTGTAGGAAGGAATGTCCAGGAAGGGAAATTTATTAGCTAAACCCTCAGGGCCAGCTCATCTGGATACCTCATTAGCATGGAGAACTATAAGCTATCACATCCCCATGTGAGGTGTCATGGTCAAGTGCTCCAGGACAGGAACCAGGTTGAGATGAAATGCCTACCGTTCTCAGATACGAAAATTATGAGGGTTTCTGAATCCATTCAATCTTCCTAGTTTTTGTCTGGTGACATGATTCTACTTGCTCCACATATCCCCTTAAAGTGATGGTTTATAGCTTATTAGTTTGTGTATATGGATTGAACTCAAGGACCTTGTTCACACTAGGTCAATGCTCTACCACCTTTGTTAAATAGTTTAGTCCCCAACCCTCTAATTTGTATTTTAAAGTCCTAACTTCCAGCACCTTAGAATATAACCTTTTTGAATAGACGATTTTTATATTTAAGGAGAGTACTTGGGCTTGGCTACAGTCCAATGTGACAAGTGGCCTCAGTTAAAAGGGGAATTTAGAGAAAGGCAAATTAGAATAAGCCATGTCAAAATGAAGGCAGAGGTCCAAATGCTGGGGAAGACTGAAGATTGCCAGCAAACCACCCAGAGCTAGTCTACACACATGGAGGAGACTCCACCGAATCCTCGTGAGGAAATTATTCACCAACCCCGAATCCTAAAACTCTACCATCTAGAGCTATGAAACAATAGGTTTGTATTGTTTAAGTCCTTGGGTATGAGGTGGCTTGCTAACATCAGTCCTAGAGAGCAAGCATAGAATGAAATGAGTCCTCCTGTTTCTAAACAAAAAGGAGTGACAATGTAGCTTCCTTCCACGTTCCTTTGTCTAAATCTACATCTTTATCTGGAGAGTGTGGATACCAAATGGATATGTAGCTATAGATCTGATATTTACAATGTAGGCATAAACCTATTGTTTAGAGAAATCCGTATACTTTGAATTCAGGCACGTATGTAATAGTATTTGTGTGGAGAGGGATATTTTCATTACCAGTCAAATGAATGCAGTTGGTAGTTTAACTGGCTGAAAACTCTTGGTAATAATCAACTCAGCTCCAACGGCTGTTTTTTTTATCAAGTATAAATGGTGATCACCTGAGTACATTTTTTTTTTTTTTTTTTTATTTTTTTTTTTTTTTTTTTTGGTTGAAGCCTCTGCAGGTGTCTTACTGCTCCTTGCTAATTAGAAGGCTCCTTTTGATATGTGAAATGATAAGCTGTTGATATTTTCTCAGGCTGAGGAACTCACGTCTTGGATGAGCTCTCAGACAACTTCAGGGTGAACACTACTTTGAATTTCATGGTTCACAATCATCAAGCAGCAACACTGACTGTTCAAAGAAGCCAGATTGCTGAGTGCTTTGAATAGACTTGAGTACTGGTTTGAATATAAAGTAAATTCTGGAACCAATTCAGAGGACCTTTTGTGATGTATGCTCAGTTGGGGGTGAATGGCTGTTCCTCCTTTCCTCTAGAAACAGCCTTGTCTCTCTTAGGCACTAGGCTCTAGCTACCTCTAGAGCAGTAACCCTGGCTATAGTCCTTTGCATGGTGCTTAATGAGCAGCTCAATCAAAAAAAAAAAAAAAAAAAAAATGGGTCAAAGTGCTTTAAATAATACAAATGAAATATTTGGGAGGGAGATTCTAGGAAAGAATGCCCAATACCGTATGGTTTTGCTTGTGAAAGTTGGCAATTTCATTTTAACATACAGACCACAATCATTCATTAATTGGAAATTTTCTTCTGGTAATAGTATTTTATCCTTGCTATAGATTGAGTTTATTTATGATTTTGTTGGGAGGTGCTAATATAAATTGTCCAGAATCCATCAGGAACAACTTTTTTAAACGAAAAAAAAAAAACATTTTAAGAGAAAAAAAATTAATTGTTCACCTGTTTACAGCTGGCAATGTTCAAACTGATTTAGTACTTATGGGCCTAGACAGGCACAGGTGATAGTTTGTGTCTGAAAACCATGGTCTTGGTGCAAACTTTTCAGCCTTTAAATATTTTGGTTTGAAAGAAGGTTGTGAAGATTGCTCCCAGAGTTTATAGATTTGGGGATCCAACTTTATTTGCAAATGCACAAATATGGGTCTTCTGCAAATTTGCTAGCTTTTGATCTATTATATTCTTTGGAATTTTTGGTCCACATTTGCTATAGTAAACTCATAATTTAAAGTTCTACAAATTAGACCACCTTTTCTTTTCAATTTCAAGCCTGTATAATTTACCATGGATAACCGGTTATTGCTGAGGAGAATGGAAATAAGCTCTGTCATGACTGCATCTGTCTGCTCTGGCCATATTCTAAGGGTGGTTTGAATCCTTCTCACTCTCTTGTCTCCACCGTACAGTTAGGAGCAGAGCCAGTCATGAATATGCATGCGTCACACACCTGTGACCACCAGATCCCCCATCAAGGAGTGGCACAGTATCAATTACTTTTGAAACAGATGACTCCCAGCAGCTGCTGTCTGTGGCCCACAGGGCTTCCTGCCCTGCATGACAGCTGCACATCACATCCTGTGGTCATACTACTTCAGCCACTTCTACGGCCAGATACAAATGTGGGTGGGGAACACAGGCAAGCCTAGCAGTTCCAAGGTGTTACTCCTCCCAGACACGTTTGTTATTTGCCATAGGAGTACCTTCTGTGGTGTCTCTTTCAATCTTCACCAAACAAATGTGTCAGAAGCTGGCCCTTGCTTTTTGTTGTTGCTGTGTGTTTCTTGTTTTTGTTTGTTTGTTTGTTTTCTGAAAAAGGACAGATACTTAATGTGGTAAGCTTTATAAGCCATGGAATTTCTCCAGAAATACTAACAGGTTGTATGTAAATGATCCAGCGTGGGCATGCTCTCATAAAACAAAATTGGCATTGGGTCAGGTCTGGCCCACGGGTCATGGTTTGCCTACTCTCACTTTATGCTGGTATATCCATTTTATAGATGAGGAAATGGGCTCTGAGAGTCTTAAACTGGATATCTTAGCATAGCTGCTGTTATAAGATGTGCAGTTAACCCAAAGAATCTTATATCCTGCCTTTAGCCCCAGTTCCTACAAGCTACTAAGGTTTAGAACAAGGAATTTCTGTATGTTGTGAGTTATGGAGAATAAGTTAAACCCCAAAGGAAGTATGTAAGACACTGTATCAGCCAGTATCCACAAGATGCTATGTAAGCAAATGTAGGTAGTCTCATTTTAGCACATTATAGTGACACATCTACATTCTTGACTATCTGAATAATTATTTTAGTTACCCTATTCTTTATAGTAACCAATATAGTTATTGTAGTAAATAGGCTTTAAGGGAGCAAATGACCAAAAGTTTTAAAAAATATGTGAAATTTTAGGTTTGGAAGTTTGCTTATGCTGGGCAATGGTTGCACACACTTTAATCCCAGCACTTGGGAGGTAGAGGCAGGTGAATTTCTGAGTTCAAAGCCAGCCTGGTCTACAGAGTGAGTTCTAGGACAGCCAGGGCTACACAGAGAAACCCTGTCTTGAACCCCACCTCACACCCCCCAAAAAAGAAAAGAAAGTTTGCTTATATGTAGGTGGCCCATATTTTCTATAGTGGAATACTTTGGATACTGAAAGGAAGATGTTTATTTTCACTAAAGAACATTCTGCAGAAGAGTTTCTATCCCTTTTAACATAAAACCCTTGAAAGAATTCCAAATTGCTCCCTTCTCTCCAAGATGGACATGTTCTTTTGTGTTTATTTCCATGGTAACAGGTAGTTTCTTCAGCAAGCAGACCTGCCTGAGAACCATCCAGCTGACCTTGCTGAGCACTCCCCAAGGGAATAGCATCAATGGTGTCAAAACAGCACCTGAAGCACAATTGTGATGGCCTGAGCGTTCCTGTTCATTGTATTTTTAAATTTAATTGCCTTAAATACCAACTTCCTTAAAGACTGAAAGTTCTCAGAAGGGGCCAAAATTATGAAGTACTTAGTTGTAGACGGTTGTTCGGAAAACGAGATACTGCGAGTAAATAAACTTCAAAGATGTTCCTGGGACGCCCCAAAACTCCAGGTTCCTCACTGTGGGGGGAAAGGAACATAGAGGGTGTGTACAATTGGTAAAGTGGGGACTCCATGTTGCTGCAGGGCTTTTCATACAGTGAGGGGAGCTGAAAACAGAGCCACTCCAGGATAGAGAAACCAGAAAGTGAAACCCTGGTGCAAAGGTAACTCTACTCTCTTTGGAGAGCTGAAGTCTGAATGCAAGTGAGCTTCTATTCATTTCCATGAAAGCTCACAGAGGAATAAAAGCCAGCTAGTGGGAGAGTTGGCTGTTGTGCTCCTGGGAAGTGATTTCTGTAAATTAATTGCTAACAAATTATTAAGGGTACGGGTGATGAATCTAGCGACTGTTTTTTTTTCCCCTGTTGAGTAATTTTCTAGAAAATATAGTTCTGGATATTGAACATTGAATTCCAATGTAGCCTACAGGGTTGTTATAACATTATCACAATATTTTTTTTCCATGGTATATTTTATAAATTTATATGATATAAAGTTCAGTCATGACACATATAAAAGTAGAGTTTTTATTTTTTGAATGTTTATGTATTTCTAGGTGTGAAGCAGGGTCTTTAGATACTCCCTAGAGTTTTGACTCCCGTGTTTTCCTTCTCAGGGATGGTTGGACCTGTGAAAAGGACGGGATGTTAATTAATCCATAATTAGGTTACAGTATGTGGCAGGCTTGAAGTGGTTTCGGAGAAGTAATAAAGATTCCAATATAATTATAAGCTAATGGAAGGGAGATTATTCTTGGTAGGTCTGGCTTAATCAGGTATAAGCCTAATTAAAATACCACTACAGGAGACTCTCTTCTGGGCATTGAGGAAGACAACAATTTTGTTGTGAATTCCATCTAAAGAATCAAGGTCTTCATTCTTAATCTGCCAGGAGCTGGTTGCTACAAGCAGCCTAGAGGAGCTGGAGGATGACCCTGAGCTGTTGGTAAGAAAGGAACCTGGCCAGCATCTTGATAGTAACCTTGTGGAGCCCACTGCAGCCATGCCTGAGCTTCTGGCCTGAGAAACTATGAAATAATGAAGATGTGTTACTTTAAATTTCTAAAAAAAAAAAAAAAAAATGGCACAGCGTGTTATAACAGCAATGGAAGGCTAATGGAGGCACCACCATCACAAACCAGCTTTGAAAGTTTTCATCTCCTCAAATGTCCCTGGGGCCATTTGCAATTACAATCAAGGCAGCTGCTTTCTTCCTCTGTATATTTACTTTTTCTGTGTGTTTTATGAGTGGAATGATGAAACATACCTTTTGTGTCTGCCTTCTTTTAGTTAGACTTAAAATATTATTTTATTTCTGTGGAAGTCAGAGGACAATTTTGCAGAGTGGGTTCTCTATTTGGTTCTCTACTTCTACCTTAATGCAGGTTCTGAGGATCAAACTTAGGCCCCCCTAGGCTTTCAAGAGTAAGTGCTTTCATCTGCTGTGCCACCTCTCTAGCCCAAGTTAGCATGTTTTTGAGACTCCCAATGAATCAGTAGTCCACGCTTATATGCTCATGATTGAATCAACATTTGGATGGTTTGAAATTCAGGATTCTGATGAGTAATGCTGTTATGAGTGTAACATTCAGATTTTCGTGTGTACCCATGTTTAAATTCTCTTGAGCAGATATTTGATAGCAGAGTTGATAGGGTAATGGTATAATTATGATGAACTTTTGAAGATGTTGCCAAATTGTTTTCTAAAGTGGCCTATAGCATTTGATTCTCTCACTAGCAATGAGTGACGATCCCAGTTTTTTTTTTAACATTCTTGCCAACACTTATTATTGCCTGCCTTTTTATTGTGACCACTTTAGAGAGTACATAGTAATATTTCATTGTAGTTTTAACTGCATTTCACCATTGGCTAATAATGAAAAGCATATTCTCATATTTTTACCTGCTATTGATATATCTTCTTTGCTGAAACATCTATTATATCTTTTTACTATTTTCAATTAAAATAATTTACTTTTATGCTGTTGATTGATTTAAAGTATATTCTAGACACAAGTTTGTTATAAAGATATTAATATCTGCAAATAATTTCTACTTTTAGGTTATCTTTTAAATTTGTTTTTCATTTAAAATGTCTTTCTTTTCTTCTTCTCTCTTTCCCTTCCTATCTCCCTCCTTCTCCCCTACATCTATCACCAAGGATTGACTCTAGGGCCTTGTACATACTAGAGCTCTGCCACTAAGATACACCTCTAGCCCTCTTTCATCATTTTATTTAGAGAGAGGGTCTCACTGAGCTGCCCAGTTCAACCTGGAACTTGAGGTCCCCTGAATTAGTCTTTTGCAGCCTGGATTAAAGGCTTACAGCTCCTCTCTCATTTTCTTGGTAGCATCCTCTGAAGCACATAAGTTACTAATTTTGATGAAGTTCAGGTATTATATTTTTCTTTTGTTGCTTGTGTTTCTTATCTTAAATCTAATGATCCATTTCCTCACTCAGAGTCATCAAAATGTACATCTAAGAATTTTCCCATGAAATGTGAATGTCACCTTATTAACTTTGTGAAAAGATGCACTTAAAGACAATGATAGGTTTTGCATTAAATTAATAGATAACTTTAGGGAAAACCCCATCTTTTCGCTGTTTAAAATGGTCTTGCTTTGTACAAGTGACTGACTCAGTATGTAGCCCAAGCAGGTTTGAACTTTTGGGCCTCTCCCCTGTCTTAGCCTCCTGGACGCTGTGGTACTGCACTATTAGTGAGTTTTTGTCATTTATGCTATTAATATAGTCTATTACTCTAATCACCATTTTTAAATCTTAAAACAAACTTGCATTTCTGCAATATAACCCATGTGGTCATCTTCAACAATCATTTTATATATTAGTTAACTCAGATCATTCACGCTTTGTTAAGGATATTTGCTTCTGTGCTCCTGAGGGATGTTGATATGCAGTTTTAGATTCTCGTCATGACTTGGTCTGACTTGGATGCTGGAGTGATACTATCCTCATCGATTTGGTTCAGAAGTGTTCTGTCCTTTATTTTCTGAAAAATAAGCTTGTGGAGAATTTGTACTGTTAATTCTGCATGTATTTACGTTAAAGCTAACTGGACCTGTGAAGCTGAATAGTTCTTGTTTATTAATTCTGCTTTCTCAAAATTTGCAATGAGTACCTCTGGTAAAATTTTTATTTCAGATATTCTACTTTTAATGTAAACTTAAGAATAGTCCTAAAATGATGGGTGATGTGATATCTTGAAATTGTGACTAGAATATTGTTATCTAAATTCCCCACTTTGTTTTTTAGTTTTTTTTTTAAAAAATCTTAATTTAAATTCCCTCATTAGCTATCTAGTTGCCAGTCTGCTTTTTAAAAATGTTTATATATATTTTTCTTTAGTTTCTGCACTTATTTGTGACACCTATATAGATATCTTGGTTTGCAAAGTTGAATATCTAGTATAATACAAGGACATTTTCTGTTATTAGTTTTTACTCTTGATACATAAAACACACTTCACCTTCCATTGCTCATTTAATAATTACTTTTATTCTATACTGGTATTTTAGATAAGCAAGTGATACTGGAATTTATTTCAACTCCCTTCACAAGGACTTGTAGCTGTTATTTTTGTTTAACGAGGAGTTTGTATAAAATCTGTGATATGCTTCCTTGTAAAATACAATTGAAGTTCATTTTTTTTTAACTTCTTTTTTTTTTATTTTTTTATTTTCACAATTTTAATTCTGCTTTCTTGTTCAGTTCTGTATTTGCATTTTCTAGCAATCAGCCATGGATCTTCTAGAGGTTGTATTTAAATTCTTTTTTTTTTTTAAAAGATTTATTTATTTATGTAAGTACACTGTAGCTGTCTTCAGACACTCCAGAAGAAGGCGTCAGATCTCGTTATGGATGGTTGTGAGCCACCATGTGGTTGCTGGAATTTGAACTCAGGACCTTCAGAAGAGCAGTCAGGTGCTCTTACCAGCTGAGCCATCTCACCAGCCCTGTATTTAAATTCTTAATAAAGCTTTATTTTTTTCTGCTGTGGGTAGGGAATGTATTCATATCGAATGGCATTTTCAAAACTACTCTGTGTTTATTTGTACACATTGGAACACACATGCATACATACATACACACACACACACACACACACACACACACACACACACACGCATGCACGCGCACCAATATACCAACCATACTTCATTGACTTGCATGTTTGGATGGCTTGGGATACTTCAGTCTCTGCTATGTGTTTGTTGAGTGTTTGTTAACTCAGTAAACAGGGAGAACTTTTTTCTGGCCTACTGATATCTGGTTCACCTATTAGAACTCTGTTAAATTATTGCCTCATCCCCAGCATTTTGTTTGTCTCAAACTGAATTCCAACAACAGATTATGGAAAACACCATCTTTCAGATTGCTTTTTATTGAAAGCATCAATGTTATCTGTGAGTGCTTTGACCCAATGTTCCCCTATTCCCAGTGCAGTAAATTAACTGTTTGACAATGAGTTTTGATTTAATTGAGTGACATACTTTTGTGACAAAATAAGAATGGGTAGGGAATTGGAAGGAAATGTAGTCAAGACTACATCTCACAGACTTTTTCTGACCCTGAATTTGGTGGTCATAAAGATTCGCTTCTCAGGTCATTGAATGCATTTTATTAATTTCCAGAGCTACAATGGTTTTGTTTACAGTTTGTCTTTTTAAATTGTTGGCTTGTAATGAATTTAAAATTAAAACTTTCTTACTACCCAGAAGTCCTTTACATAGTTTCTCCCTTAACCTTCCCCACTGTGTGTATGTGTGTGTGTGTGTGTGTGTGTGTGTGTGTGTGTGTGTGCGTGTGTGTATTCATGAGGACTTGCTTACCAGAGTAAGTGAGCCCAAAAATAAATATGAAATACATTGTTTGGGGGATATGTTTGTTTCTCAAACTGCATTTGAAGGTGTGACAGATGCAGTATAGAGACAAGGGGATTTTGGTAGTAGCTAGAGCTGTAGCCAACCTAATTGGTCCTGCTTGTAATGACTTGTACTTCCTCAGATGAGTTGTTTTAAGTTCTAGAAGCCTCAGTTTCTCCACGAGTAAGGTAGGGATGATAAGGATTAAGTGAGATAATAAAAATGTGCAGGGCAAGGCTGGTGTATGAGCAAGGTCTGCAATAAAGTGTCAGTTCTCTTTATGTAGGCATATCAAGTGATCACCACTGACTTCTTTTTTTTTTCTTGAAAGATGAGGTAAAGGCTCTAGAGTGTATTTTTTCTAACAACAACCCCCCAAACAAACAAACAAACAAACAACTGCTAAGAGAAAAGTTAAGTAAATCACCAGAAGTGGTGAAGGGTAAGAGAGACATTGTAGGACACGGAGTAAAGAACTATAAACTACTAACGAGGTGAGCATTAGATTCTGAAGGAAAAACAATCTTGACAAGAGAGGCCAATAACCAAGCTTTTATCTGGAGTTCTATACTCAGAAGCATAATAGCCCCGGGGGTGTAGAACAGAGCTAAACCGAGAAGGCAAGGCAGCCTCCGTTGGTAATCTTAGTTTAGTTTGTGAGCACTGCAGCGAAGATTTGGGAAGAGTTGCTTTGTATTGGAACCTAACACAATATGAACAGATCCTAGTTTGCCATTGTCTGCTCTTTCAATCTGTGTTGTGATGCTTGTCTACGAGAACACTTCTACTTCATTGTTTTATATGACTGCTGAATACTTCAAAGCATGTGGATGAGTTTTCAACAGGCTTGTTCTGGTGGCTTTAGTCACTGTGAGAATCCTTTTGCTACCTGCCTGTTTAGTGTAAGATGTGTCTTACCTAGTACTCATGGTTTGGTAGAAATGGATCATCTTCTTGTTATGTCAGTTCTTTAAACAAGAACAAGAGCGGGCCAGGCATAGTAGTATACATTTGTTATTTCCAGCATTTTGGAGGCTGAAGCAGGAGAGTGAGTGCAAGTTTCAGGCCAACAATGACTGTAGAGGGAGATCTTGCATCACTAAACAATCAAACAAGTTGGTAGGTATCATTTGTCATATCTCTGACGATTTAGTGGAATTAGACAGTGCTTGCCATTAGTTGCATGTTTGTCAGCAAAACTGAAATATTAACACCATTAACCTTCCTGTATTGTTATTAAGTGATTGTAGTAAAGTGGTCATAGTACCTAGAAGTAAAAGGCCCATAGATGAGATGGTAATTCCTCCATCAGGACAACACATGCAAAGCAGTGGCCAGACAAACTTAGCAAACAACACAAGCGGCTGTCCACTGCCATTCTGAAAATCTTTCCTTAGCATCCCTTCCTCTTACACTTCTTCCCTTCCTAGCTACACAACTAATCTTCCAGTTTATCTTGTCACTTTAGCTAAAGTACCAAGCATTTAACCCAGCACGACTCATAGAAGACAAGTCACCTTGGCCTTCACCTCTTGGTTTGGCTAACATGACCTTGAATAAATCTTTTAAACTAACTTTTGGCAATTTTGCCTTGCCCTGCTTTGGCTTATGATGTTTCTTTCTTTAATTCTGTGAGTTTAATGCTGCTCTTGTCTTCTGCACTCTTGACAGGAATTATGAGTCACAATCAAAACTATAAACAGTAGTCAATTGTTGAAAAGTTGCTGCAGCCTTTGACCACAGCATCACATGAGGCCTGAATTGCCTAAATGCAACATGTCTGCAGCAAACGGACGCTGATGCTGGCATCTTAGTTGAAACCAGTGGCAGAAGAAGTAGCATAGTTGTGTGGAGAAAGCATTGGGTGAAGAGTCACCAGGCATTGCCTGGATTTGAGTTGGCCAAGAGACAAAACATAACCTCGGGCAAGTCAGGCTCTCTGAACTTCATTCTTCTTCCTGACATAAACAATGCTTAGCCTTCTTCTTAGAATTGTTATCTAGCGAAAATGAGATAATAAATCAGAGCCCCTTGAAATATGAAAGTGAAGCAAATATTAATAGTTTCTTTATTTACTCAGCAAATGTGAACAATGCAGATCTAAGTGATTCTTATCGGCACACTAGGAGACACCGAGGTTCTTATAATGCAGAGGAGAGATGAGTCTATGAGCAAATCGTTATAGTGCAATGAGAGTGAATTCATAATTTCAACAGCTGCAAAATATTTTGAGAACGGAAATGACTATGGCTGCCTATGTCAAGGGAAGTCATTAAAACTATCCCAACATAACACTTAACACAGTGCTTTGAAGAGTAGCTGACCAAAAAGGCATGGAAATGTGGTAGTGTTTGACATTTTTATGTGGAACAGTTGCCTGTTTCCCATTTCATGCAGTCATTGTATAGGCTAAAAACTCATTGTTTTGTATCTCAAACATGCAAACTGGACCTGTTCCTCTCCACAACTCAGATTTGCTTTAGTTTAGCCCATGACAACCCATTCCTTAGATCAGAATCCTTTACAGAATGCTCAACTCCTTTCTTCCATAACTCACATCTAATTTGCCTACTGCCAGAATGTACAGAATCTGACCACCTCTCAGCACTGTCAATCCATTCCGTCCTGGATCAAACCATGATCACCCCATGACTTACTCTCAGAGCTGCCTTCTGATCTCCTTCCTTCCTTGGTACTTCATCATTCTCATTTTAGCAAACTGGATCCTTCAAATGTACAAGTAAGGTCTTGCAACTCTCAATTATGCAGCATAGCAACCGGTTGCTCTCAAAGTATTGTAAAATGTTTACTAACAAAGCAAAATCCTATAGGACACTGTCGTATGTTACCCCACTTGCCTGTCTGGCCTTGCCTTCTCCATGCTGCTCAGCCTTGACCTCACCAGGCCTTGCTCTTCCCTTAGGGACTTAGTGTTGACTGGGTGCTGACTGGAAACGGTTTTTATTCCCATTTCTTTCTTCACATGAAAAATGTCAATGTCATCCCCTCCTCCTTTTTTCTTCAGATGAAAATTTTTCAATGAAGCTTAACCTGGTTACTTTATTCAAATCTTTACCTCTTTCTCCTGGTTCCATTTATTTGACTATAAGGGTTTTTGTTGTTGTTGTTGTTGTTTTCATTTTTTCATAGGACTTACTACCACTTTTTCAATACTGTATAATTTTCTTATTTACTCAAGTCCCTCTTGGTAGGAATGTAAACTTCATGGGACATAGATGTTTATGTCTCTAGCATGTAAAGCAGGGCTCAATACACATTAAATATCTGATAAATGCTTGTTGAGTGAGTAAATGAAAGTGCTGGCATGGCATTAATGAATTTACTCGTTTCAGGAAACACTATGGGCATCTCTGAAACAGTTGTGCTGGCAGAGTCAGGAAAAGTCTTCTAGAAAGGAGAACAGACGAGGCGGTGGTGGTGCATGCCTTTAATCCCAGCACTTGGGAGGCAGAGACAGGTGAATTTCTGAGTTCGAGGCCAGCCTGGTCTACAGAGTGAGTTCGAGGACAGCCAGGGCTACACAGAGAAACCCTGTCTCGGAAAACCAATAATAATAATAATAATAATAATAATAATAATAATAATAATAATAAAAGGAGAACAGACTAGATCTTTTTTTGATGTAGGGAGAATCCATTTAAAAATAATCAACTGTGTTAAAGTGGAAGTGTCATTTACATTGACTCATTTCATTTTGCAATTGAAGTAAAAAAAAAAAACATTTTATTAAGTGAACCCTTAGCACTTCATGTATATTTTAGTGATTCCTCTGATTTAAAAAAAAAACAAACAAAACCAAAACCAAAACCAAACCAAACCAAAACAAACAACTTTCATGCGGCCACATAGTTTCCTTGTATAGACTGCAGAGCTGTATTGCTGGCCAATACCTGGAAGCTTTTTCTAAAAGGAAGGAAGGATGGATGGAAGGAAAGGAGGGAGGAAGGGAGGGAGGGAGGGAGGAAGGAAGAAAATACAGCCAAAAGCTTGTGTCAAACTCAAAATTCTCTTGTTGTTCTTCTTCTTTTTTGCTTCTGTTCTTCCTTCCAACATCCCCACAGGAACTGAAAACTGAGTGTAAATGAAGCTGAGAGTAAGAGGGTCTGAGAAATGCCCAGAATAGAAAGCAAAGGAGCCCCATCCTGTCTGAAACATGCCTACTGAACTCCATGAAATGACTCACTGGTGTCAAGGAGAATGTTTGTGAAGCTATTGTCTCTGTATTGCAGTCCCACACACAGAAGGGAAGCGTCTCTGTCGGAATGCCCTGGTGCTTAGTGACCATGGCGCTCAAATCTGTTTGATTTTAACTTTGCTTGCCCTCTCTCCTAGCCCTTCTCTCCTTTTCTTTTGTACAAGGACCTCAGGATCCCTTTGCTTTGCAGTCTTTGTGAGTTTATTCACAAGAACGTATAGCCTTTTTTTTTTTTTTTACAAGCTGAAGGGTCACATGTACAAAACCCTGGTTCCTTGATTTTCCTTAAAACAGGCCTTATGGGGAAACAATGAACAAAAAGGCAAGCATCTGTAAACTTTCATTTATATAATATGAATATATTTAGGCACAAATGATGAGGGTATTTAATCAACTTTTTTTTTTTTTTAACCACTTTGTGCTCCACTGTGTCTTTTCTCTGGTTTTAGTCATCCATCACAAAGCCCATTTGTCATCAGTGACCCATGACCCCTTTTTATTATACATACTCCAGAAGGTCATGGATTTTTGAATCCATTGTAAAGGAGACATTTCATTTTCCTAATTTGTAGCTTGTGAGACCACAGGGGAATCTTAAAATTTGATTGATGATTAATCACTCAAATAAAGAGGCATGTGGCAGGAAAATAGTTAACAATAAATTGGGAGCAAGATTGAATTAACTTTGGTGAGGTTTCTCTGTGTTTCATTTTTAAANTGATCATAGTCATTTTAACTTCCAGACTCCATTTTCTTTCTACCCACAGAATTGAAAATTTTAATTTTTTAATTGTTTTTTTTAAAAGAGAAGATCTTGAAGTCTTAATTTCTTCCCCCTCTCTCTTAATGTGTGTGTGTGTGTGAAAAGGATACATATACATATATATGTAAATATAGATATATGATTACAAATATTTTGAATAAAGCAATCATGGTAATAATACATTTATTTCTTTTTCCCCAATAGTAAATTTGTAGTATTTGTTATTAGCAATTATCATGAAACTATTTGTTTTCCAATAGTGAAATAATAATGAAAACAAGCAGTGTATATGTCAAAAAATTGTCTTAGAATCTTGGACATCTTAGACTTAACAATTCAGAATTGCATTTATTAAATATTTAACATTTTATTACAAGGACATGTATTTTTGTAACTCCATTTGCAAATTGCCTTTGTACACATTAGCTCCTTATTCACCTTTGGTTACATTTAATCCTTCCAATAATATTTGCAAATGGGGTAGACAATTTTAACCCAACTTAACAGAGGAGTGACTGAACTAGAATCATGGCATGCCAAGGCTGTGTCATGGCTAAGAGACACTGTCAAGAGGCCAGATTCTTTTCTCCATCCTCTGCTTTTCCCACAATTTTCTGCCATATTTTTCTTGCTAGTCAGGGTCTTCTGCTCAAGGGCGTAAACTATGCCTGCAGTTCTCACAGAGGAGTTCCTTCAAGCTGTGACCATCAGTATCACCTGGGGACTTATTAGCTCTGCTAGCCTGCTATCTCTCTCCCCCAGTTAGCAGTTAGACATTTGGGGAGGGGGCTTAGCTGTCTCCTTGAAACAAATCTTACAGGTGATTTAGATGGAAACTCAAGTTTGAGAACTGAAGAACTTAAAGTGTTGTTTTGTCAATTAAAACTTAGGGAAGAAATTTATTTCTCAGTGAGCCAATTAAAGTCACTGTGGGAGTCATGGGGACTGTTTGCCTTCTAGGAGCTCATTTAGTAGACGACAGAGGACTAGTGGACCAGAAACAGTAATATCTGCATGTCCAATTCATTCATTAGATGCAGGGTCATGGAGAAGAGAGAGGCCACACAGTTGGATCTTCAGGGAAGTGAGTGTCCCTGGGACCTACCTAAAGCTGGAGAGAGCTTCCCTGAAGAAGAGGAAATGGAGACAGATTCTGAGGGTGCCTTGAGATTTGAAGTGAGGATGTAAAAGTGGGAATCCCAGAAAGATGACTTATTTGTGAAACATTCGAGACTAGTGGTGTGAAACAAATTGAAGATGAAGAAAACAAATGAATATGAACTTCCTTAGTCAGAGGTTGGGGCAGCATCAAACAATAGCAGCAATAGCCGACTTTAACCACATAATGGAGATGAAAGCCCGTGGAGGGAGTGTGGACTTTCCATGTGTAGGCAGGATCTGTGTGAGATTTGAACATCTGACATGTTTGAATCATTTTTGACCCTCCTCGAATACTTATGGACTTTGAAGAAAGGTTTGAAATATTCAGAATATAACAAATAATACAAAAACATTTATTTTGGGCCAGGGCAATAATTACATGCTTTTCTTGCTTAACAAATAAACTAGTGTGCTCTTTATTTAGATTATATGACAGGCGGTGTAAATCTGCTAAGGAGAAGGTTGTAATACTTGTGATTAGCCATTATCATGATAGTATCATGAAAAATGGCAGGACCTCCTCTGTTCAACAAAGCTGGCTACCCATCTCATCTTAGTCCTAATTGAAATGGGTGAGCTTCAGCTCCACCCCAAATACTGCTTCTGCTCAGAGAAAGAAATGCGGTACAGACTTCATCTGGCCAGAATGGGGTTGAGTTTACTGATGGACAGCATGCATTCAAATGTTTCTGAACTATAAGGTCATGTGGCTAAATAACTACCCTATACAGAAAATGGATGAAAGTTTCAAATCCTGAGTTCAAGTCTTGTGTCCAGAGCATACCAAATGCGAACATGTATCCCCCCTTGTCTCCATAATAACTCTACATGGTAGACTTTGGGAGTAAAACTGTGCACTATCATGAGCGCTTATCAGATGGACAGCAGTATTATCGCTGCTGCTCACAGTGAGCACATAATTAGAATTGAAGTCATATTATGATTAATGTTGAGTCTCAATCACAGAGACGGGCCTGTCTTCTTAGTCACACAGGCACAATCAGCCCCGCTTTAGAGATGCTATATTCCCTTAGACATTCAAAGTCACTCTTTAAAATAATTGGTGCATTAAATGTCATCCTTCTGTGGTTCCTAATTTTAAAATTTCGGCTGCTGTAGACCCTAAGGTAAAGCAGCATTGCGAGAATTCTGCTTTCCTAACTCGGCAGAAGGATGGTCCAGGCTCTCTTGAACCAGGGCACCTTTCCCTATGGTAGACTGCTCTTTACTCACTTATGTTTGCCACGCACCAGGGTACAGCATTACCTGTTTATTTAAACCCCCGTGGTAATGAGAATGACACAGGGCTTGCCAATATAATTAGCTGAGCCACACGCCAGTAGGACAATGCTGTTATCTGGATGGTTCCTAATTTGTATGTTATCCTAGAACATTGGATTTGTATTTATTAGATGAACCGTTGATAACTAAATAATGTGTGAGAACCATAAATCAAAGACAGTTACTTAGGCAACCACCTTCCAGAGGTACATGTCTGAACTTTGACTGACTAGCATACTAGAATGCAGGGGAAAGGCATACTGTTAAGTTTGAGTCCCAAGGCTTTCTCAAGCCAACATATAAAGTATACCAACTTAACAACCTACATATGGTCCCTTCTCCCAGGCTCAGATTCATTTATAATTTCTCTTCTTTCCCCCCTTTATGTCTGAGTGATGGGGAGAAATTTTGGAGGTTTAGAATTATACATGAGTTTTAGTTTCTGTTTAAAGGGAAAAACCCATTAGCAATGCAGTTAGAAATATAAATGAAGTAAATATCAGTAAAAAAGGAAATTATTGTGGGTACACAGGTTCATGAGTGTGATCAGAGGTCAAACCAGGTATTATTCCTCCTTAGGGACACACCATCTGGTTTTTGAGACAGGATTTTTCGTTGGGACTTAAATTCACTGATCAAGTTACACTGGCTGGCCAGTGAGCCCCAAGATCTGCCTGTTTCAGCCTTCCCAGCACTGGGATTACCATAGCATGTACCCCTATACCCAGCTTTCTATATAGATGCTGGGGACCAAAGCACTGTACCATCTCTGTTACCTGCCTAGCCTCAATGAAAAGAAACTATCTGAACAGATTCACTTCTCTGACTTACTCTATTCCACAAATGCCCTATTTTCTTCAAATGTCACCAATATTCTGTTGCAAAAACTCTTAACCTTTGGGATCATGAATATTGTTAGAAGCTAATGAAAATGATGACACCTCACCCCAGAAATTTGCTCAAATGAACTTGTGTGTAAAAAAGTTCCATGACACTGGGAAGGTCCAGTTCATCAGGCTGTACGCGACTACAACAGTCATTATGAACGATTATGCTATCTGGGCACGAGCTCCACATTGTCCTTAAAAGAACAGACCAAAGATTCATGCTCAGCATTTCTCTGTAGCCTTCTTGTCTTTGAAGTGTGTAAATCTAATTGTGATAGACTGCAGATGAAATAGAAGTAACACACGGTGCAATACATACCTTAAATTTATCAACCTATTGCTGTTCAGTGATAATATATAATTTTGAGGATTAAAAAATTGAATTAAAAATCAATTTCCAGCATGTCCCCTCTCTGATCTTTTCATGTAGGAACAAGTCACTTCTCAGTTTCCCTGAAATGACTATTGACTCAGGCAACTTGGTCAACTATGTATGCTAGCAAAAGATAACATTACCGGTATTTAACTTTTAGAATCAATAGCAACAGTTCCAGACCAACTGAAAAAGCTGTGGAGTTTGAAGATGGCCCACCATATAAATGGCTGCTTTCTGCTCCCACATCTTAGTTCTTTTCCTGACAGTTGGCATACTACTTTATTCAAGGAATTATTTGACTTTGTAATTTTTCTCTGAAGTGTCCCCTGAGGTCTGACTAACTGCTTTCCTTGAAGGGCTCCTCAGAACCTATAGCGCAGTGTTTGGCAGTACCCCATTTTACTGCTCAGCATGGCTAACGTTAAGATCATTTTGTACAGAAGGCTGTGGGAGGTTTACGAGGTAATTATGGGCTAACTCTTTCTCCCTCACTATTACCCTCCGATAGTCTAATTCCTTGTGAGGAAACCTGATGTCCTCCACCCAGTCAGTCAACTCCTGGCTAAATCTGGGACTGAGGATCTGAATGAAGCTTCTCTCTTCATGTTTAAGTGCAGGAATGGGTGTTGAGCTAAAATCAACGTGGGTGATATAGACTGGCAGAACCACTGCCGCGGGCACCTGTGGGCTTTCTGATGTAGGCTGAGATGGGAGAAAGAAGCATACAAGCATGAAGTCCTGACCAGAGTAGATTTAGATGTGGAATGTGTCACCATATTCAGTGAGGCAAAACTCTAAGATAATCTCTCAAAGAAAGGATATCTTCTCTGTGATGTGAATAGTCTCCAGTTCTTGAGCTTCCCGAGGACTGTTTAACTTTCAGATCTTGCTTGATGAGGGGAAGCGGCTTCGTCTCTCCCGCCAGCAGTAGCCTCTGAGTGTCTCACTTCTGTTCTCCTGAGGACCCTGAGTGGGAGAAAAGTGACCCGTTCTGCTTAAGTGAGCCATGGCAGGTAACAAGGTTTAGCAAGAATGCCACAAACATAAGGTTCTGATCTCACTGTGCCGCATCAGTTACCTGGAATATTTATGTGGCCACTTGCTTTGGTTTAGGAGCTCTGTCAACCAAACTGCTTCGCTAGCATGCCAGAACTCTCATGGACAGGAAACCTCTCCTGCCACGTTTGAAGTTATCTTTTACTTTTAATCCATCATTCACTCAATCCTGCCGCCTGACGTTTTGACATTTTGGCTATGTTGCCCAGGATGACCTGGAACTCATGGTGTGTAGCTCAGATCAGCCTTGAATTTACACCGGTACTCTTGCTGACTCGCCCTCCTATGTGATGTCATGATAAGTATGGACCTCACTCCCAGAGAATAATTTTCATTTTGTGTGCAAATCTTCCTTCTGACTGAGTTGACTCTGGCTCTCTTAAGAGATCTCTGCTGAGAGCTGTGCAGTGGCTTAAACCTCCTTCCTTCCACATCAAATCCTACCTTGAATCTCTCTCTCATCATTTTCTCTTCCTTCTTACCTTATCACTCCTAAGGTTTTCACGTATGCACTTCTCTGTATTCCAGTCAATCTTGTCCCCATTAGCTAACTGCCCTTCATATTATGTATTTAGTAATTTTATCCATTGCATCATTATCCTTTCTACTCATCCTGAGAAACAGTATTAGCCCTACAGTTGATGCCTTCTTCCCTACTATTTCACAGCCCTCCTCCCCAAAGATAGCCCTCATCTCCCACTCTATTCTCCTGCCTTTTTGTGCTCATAGAATGATATATTCTCTTCCTGTGCTCAGCCTGCCCCAGTGATATTTTCTTCCCCACTGGGGCTATGGTTGGGAATGAGGCACAGGGTGCTGAAATGAGAGGATCACCTTGCTGCAGCTAAAGTAACAGGAGTTGGGGGCAGGGCAGATGGATAGGGAAGCTCTTTCACCACAGAGCGTGGCTGCCTGAATTGCTCCTTATTTGAAGGTCATGTTTTTGTTCAGATGATCGTTTCTGATTCCTGTTAGACTTCTGGAATGGAGAATGGTACGTTCCCTGATGTTTTGTTAAGTACCTTCTTAGAACCAGTACTGTCCTTGGTAGTGCTTTCTCTGAGGTAATGCAGTCTCCTTTCTTCACATCGCAACTGCCTTTTCATTTGGACTGAAAAACTTCATTTCTCTTTGTATTGTATTCTCACATCAAGAAGGGTCTTTGTGATTTCAGTTAAGAATTGTGTATCAGAACTAGGTTTATACTCTGCTTTTCAGTGTGTTGGGAAGATATCATATTCACAGAGGAGTTTGAAATACAGACTTAGTGGTACCTCAGTTCAGATACTCAGTTGGTGCACTTATACAAAGTAATTTCTCTGAGCCTCAACTTTTTTTTTTCAATTTAAAATGTTTTTAATTCAGTTAGACAAGAATAAATTCAAGAGATCTATTTCATAACATAGTAGATATAATTAAGAACCCTATATCTATTCGTTTACATTTTTATTATCTTTTTTTTCTTTTTTCTTTTATTGTTATTTTCTTTATTTACATTTCAAATGCTATCCCGAAAGTTCCCTATACCCCCCCCCCGCCCCTGCTCCCCTACCCACCCACTCCCACTACTTGGCCCAGGCCTTCCCTTGTGCTGGGTCATATAAAGTTTGCAAGACCAAGGGGCCTCTATTCCCAGTGATGGCCGATTAGGCCATCTTCTGCTACATATGCAGCTAGAAACACGAGCTCAGGGGGTACTGGTTAGTTCATATTGTTGTTCCACCTGCAGGGTTGCAGCCCCCTTCAGGTCCTTGGGTACTTTCTCTACCTCCTCCATTGGGGACCCTGTGTTCCATCCAATAGCTGACTGTGAGCATCCACTTCTGTGTTTGCCAGGCACTGGCATAGCCTCACAAGAGGCCGCTATATCAGAGTCTATTTCATTTCATGTACCACATGGTTATTATTATTTTATATTCTTATGAGTACATTGTACATATATTATCTCCTTTCTCAAACCTCTATCATAATGTTAAACTTGTATATAAACATAACAAATCCTTCCTAACTGGCCACATGCAATGCTTTTTCATTATGTGCTATATTGGGGTATGATAGAGAACAGAGTTGAGTCTTTCATTTTCTTCCACTGCCCGGCTGTAGTTTTCAATTTTAGTTGACATGCATTTCTCATTTATATCCATGTGACTTTACTGTGTCATAGAGATGCTAACTTTATAGAGATGAAGATTTTCTTCCTCTTTTCTTTGTGTGTCTGTTTCTTTCTCTGTTTCTCTGTCTCTTTCTTTCTGTCTCTCTCTGTCTCTCTGTCTCTGTCTCTCTCCCTCTCTCCACCCCCCTTCTCTCTCTCTCTCTCTCTCTCTCTCTCTCTCTCTCTCTCTCTCACACACACACACACACACACACACACACATACCTGAGTACAGACAAGATTCATCTTTACACAAAGAAGGATAGCTAATTAAGGAATATGGGGAGCAGGAGAAATAGTCCTTCACAGGGAAGAGAACATCAACTAGTTATTTATTATCAAATGGACAACCCTGAAAACATACATACATCATACAGACTGAGCAGAGCTGTATTTATGTGTTTAGGAATGTATCTATGTATGTATATGCATGTATATGTTAGGTATGTATTATGTATGTATGTATGTGACAACAACTAATGAAAGAAGAGGCCATGACCATGAATTTGAAAGGGAGCAAGAAGGAGTGTAGTAGAGAGATTGACGGGAGGAAAGGGAGGGGATAAATGGAATAATTATATTATAATCAAAAAATAATTTTAAAAATGAAAAAACATTTTTAAAAGTTAAAAACATTTAACATTAATAAAAAACACAACAAATCAATAGTAAAAAGAAAAAGGCAAAAAGATGAATTGACTGCTCACCATGATCAGACGAGAAGGTGCAACTCTATTTTCTCAGGGCATTAAAAAGTTTTATGTCTAGCCAGCAGGTAAACAGGAAAACAGTAAATCAGAAAGACGGACAGTTTAACTCCTATATCCTCCGGGAGGTGGGAGAAGTATGCTAGGAGGAGGCAGGTTTGCAAGAGGAAGTTATGAGAGTGAGCCTGGCAGGAGAAGGAGAAGCTAATTGGAGATTATCTGGAGATAAACTGTCTGAGGCTCCCTGGTTCCCCGGGGAAAAGAGTTGGCAGAAGAGAAGTGTGTTGCAGGGGCAAGATCACTAACACTGTCTTTGAAGAAGACTCACAGGTTGAGGGCAGTTCTTGAAAGGATGAAGCAAGGTCTCGAAAGGGATGGGAAAGCATCCACTGGGTAAACACTGAGCAGAGCAGACAGCTCCAATTCAAGGGCCAAACTAATTAAGTCTGCATCTATCTTATTAGTGTCTCTCATTACCAAAAAGACTGTCAGATGTCTTCTGAGGGTCTAGAGTGGACAAAACTCTCAAAGTTTGCAAATTTGAAGTAGAAATCTCCCCCATGATCTGTGCTTGCTATGAATTTATTGGACCTCACTTTTACTCCACGATCTTGAACTTGTTGAATAGTCACAGGCTTCTTTACTGATGCTGAAATAAATTTCTACTCTGGAAAGTAAGCCAGAGAAAAGCCTTATACGCTACATTTCTGTGTAGAAACTATATTAAACACTTTTAAATCAGCTACATTAAATATTCATCTTCATAGGAATTAAAAACAGAAGGGTTATATATTTTCTTCTGTGTGTATATGTGTATGCATGTGTGATGTGTGTAGTATAAGTATATGGCCACCAGTATATGTAGATGCACATACCTCTCTGTATTCACAGAGAATACTGGGTGTCTCCCTCTATTGCTGTCTCCCTTATTCCCTTGAAAAGGGGTCTCTCACTGAACAAAATCTTGATGGTTTTGGTTGGGCTTTCACCCGGCAAATTCCCAGGATCCATCTGTGTCTGAGCTCTGCCCTGTCCCTCAGACACATGGTCATACCCTGTTTTTTCATGTGGGTGCTGGAGGAGATTCAAACTTGGGTCCTCATTCTTACATAGCAAGTTCTCTAATCCATTGAGCCATGAGCTGAGCTCTGATGATATGTTTTCTAAGTGCTTTGGTGGTCCACAGTGTTGCACATGAGTGAACGCATAACACACACACACACACACACACACACACACACACACACACACACACAGAGTACATGAAAAAAGAAACGGTTAAAAGTCTCCCTTCCTAGTCAATGTATGGTGAGGCTGTAGTCTGGGCAGCTCAGAAGGCAGAGCCATCAGCTGTCTCATCTGTTAAGCCATTTGCAAAGGAAAGCAGTCACCAGGTTCCCTGGAGACACTCATCTGCATGTATCCTGTGTGTGGGTTTGTCTTTCTTCTCAAAATATGCTTTGGTACAGTGTGCCTCATAGAAGCACAGAGATGGTTTGTCTGGTGAGAGAATCTCTGCTTCAGAAAGACATCAGCATGTTCTGTGCACTGACCTTGAACTGGAGGGAAGGCTGAAGGGTATATTTATGGCAGCAGTGACTCTTAAGGAAATAGGCAATGTCAACCCCAGATACTGTGAGGCATATATCAAATGTAGTGTCACAGGTGTATTTCTGGCAAGATCTAAAAGCACAGTAGTTTCTGAAGGACAGGGCTCCTCAGATGAAATAATGACTGTGGATCCCATTGGGGCAGTGTTACCTAAAGAAGCCTTCAATTCAAAAAGCTGGGGAGTCCGTGGTTTGGAATTGGACAATATTGCTGATTTGTTGGAAAGTCACTGCAGCTTAAAGGCCGCCACAGCATCAACAAGATGCCAGTGAGTGTTTGTCACCTGTTGCTGTTGTAAAAGCTAGGCACATCAGCATCCTTTCTGACTTGTGAAAGAAGGAAGGAACATGTGTGGTGTGTAATCCCTAGAGGTCTGGGGATTGAGTTCTGACTTGGTCAAAATATTCTATAGGTGATTAAGACATGAAATCTCAGTTGAATGCTAGAGCGCTTACCTCAGTTACTGGAATTATAGAGCTGTTGTTGGCTGTTAGCTCCCGAAATAACCAGAAGCATCACTGTTATTCATGAAATATCAGGATCCAAGTGTTAGCTACAAGTAAAACAGAACAGCAACAGTGAATTTATTCAATTACTGCTTAAGAAAAAAAAGGAAGTTTTAGAGTAGTCAACAAGAGCAACATCTCAAAAGTGATTTCTGTGCATGCAAATTTCTCTGAAAAAAAAAAAAAAAAAAGCCAAAAGACCCAACGTGTGTATATCATGTTTTCAGTAAAGTTCAAGGGGGTATGAACAGCACGGAGCTACTGGGGGTGGGGGTGGTTTCATAAAACTCGACTTCTTTCAGTGGTTCTCATAGGTGGGGCCAGAAAAAGTCTGAGAAACTCTGTTAAGTGTGAATGGTAATGGCGGTTGACGTGTGCACTATTCTGTAGACAACGAGACTTCGCGAAGTTTTCTTCCCTTTTTATCACCTTTAGTCTGCTTTGTTGAAAGGAGTCCTAAGCCTTCAAGGACATGGACAAGGCCATTCACATCTTGGGAGCATAGTATACACATCCAACATGTTCCTTGCGCGTGTTAATGTGCCTACTTAAGGAAGAATATTGTTATTGTTTCTTTCTCAAAGTAATACGTAATTAGACATAAAATGAAAGAAAAAGGAAGTCCCCCAAACTTTGCCTTCTGCCAGCAGATGTGGCCTGTTGCCATAGAAACATCTCTCTCATCTCAGAAATGATGACAGAGCAGAGTTCCAGTAAAGCAGGTTCTTTGCCACATGCCTAGGATTTAGTGTTTGCTTCCCATAAGGCAATTCTGTCTAGCATTGTCAACAATGTCAACATTAAGAGAATGTCCCAAAACATCTGTTAAGTATTGATTAAAACAGGCATTGGCACCGTGAAAGAAACGTGTTAGCTTTCTTCTGCAATCTTATGAAGCAAGGATGGTGTTCAAACCTCCTTTAGTGATATTCTTGCTGGATAGAGATGAATTATCTTGGTCCTGATGACAGCAAGAGATGGGCAGCTGGCTCCATTGTTTTGCAGAAGAGTCATTTTTCTGGAGTGTAGAAAACAAAATTGTTTCTGAAAAGTTTGTGGCATCTCTCAGAAGAAAATGTTGGTGCAGCTGGCGAGAGCCACTGCTTAAAAAAAAAAAAATCTAGGTAAATAAAAAGAAACCACACAGGAGGAACTGCAGCCAAGCCACAGAGCCCTCTAATCTTTTATGGGAACAAATTAGGATGCAGGGCAACCACTTTAACTAAGAAGCAGTTATTATTTCTTTTTATCGGACTTTTTTTCTGCCCTTCCCATTGTTCAGCACAGCAGGTACAGACCTGATGGTTCTGTGTTTGATGTTTTATGGAGTCATTTAATAATATTTCTGTTCCCTCTGCCCCAGTTTGCAACAATAAGATATATACCACAGTGGGGAAAAATGAGATCAATGGAGAATTCAAGTTCTTACGCATGAGTGATAAGTACTTTAGCTTAGTCCCTTCCATTGGGTCTTAAGCTGTGTTCCTAAGCTGTTGTTCCCAAGCCTATTGGTAGCCATAGAATCCAGTCCTATACTCCACAGATGGTATTTCTCTAGGATGTAGAAGTGTCTCAAGGAGCCAGTCTTCATGACAACGGCCATGTTGGACTAGGCGTGGAGCTTCAACAGCTCCTACTATGGTGGGCATGCAGCTGGAGTCATGTGGTAGAGGCAGCTGGGAGTGTTGAGAGCCACTATGTCAGTGGTGAAGTGACTTTACACTACTAACTAGGCATATGGAAACTGTGTGGAAGGAAGCACAGACAAGCTGAAGAAGGCACAAAGACTGGGACCGATGCAACACCCTGGGAAATGTATATTAGCTGGATAACTTGGTGTCATAAATATTTGGGCCGAGGCTTAGGGCTCAGTGACCTACCTTGATGCCAGGCTGTAGGTCCTGAGCTGCTCTGCAGACTCCTGAGCAAAGGGAGAAAAGCTGGAAGAAAAATATAGTTAAAAAAAAAAAAAAAAAAAAAGAAAAAAAGAAAAAAAGTAAGAAACCCAAGGTGATCTAAGTGTTTAATAAGTTCTTACTGACCTCCATTGGTTGCCTGTCCTCTGTTTCTACGTTACTGGTATCAATGCGAGATACAAAGGGCATTTTAAAACTCAATTCTGGCTGGATACACAGCACTGAGGGATGAGAGAACAGGAAGAAAAAAGTGAGTGACTCCCAGGTAATGATTCAGGGAAGTTATCCTAGAGGAGGAGTGTGTTGAGCTTTGGTTTGAAGACTGCAATGTTTAGGATTTGTAAGGAGCAAGTAGTTGTCTAGAGTGTGCTCATGGAATTTCGCATCTGTTCGAAATACTGGGTTAGGCAAGTTACCTACATTTTCTGTGACAGTTCAGTCTGGTCACTTTTTGTAAAATAGAACAATCTAGAAAATGATTATTTGTAGTTAGTAAAAATCCAATGGTGTCTTTTGTCTTTGACATTAGACATTGAAACCTGGAAATGTGTAGTGCTGTTAGAAGGTAGAGAAAATTTCCCTTGTCTGAACTTACGGGGTAGGGCAGTCTGGTATGATAGTGAAAATATGTAGCCCTAGCACTCTGGAAGTTGAGGCAGGAAGATTCCAAGTTTGAAAGAAGCCTGGGCTAATAGTAAGACCCTACCCATCCCCAAGACATCCTATATACTACTCCTAAAAGATATCCTTTGGATTGGTCAAAATTTAATCTTCCAGAAAAATTAGAGTATATTTGCACACTGGGGCTTATAGAAAAGAGAAAGGGAAAACTAATAATTGGCAAGGAAGTTGCAGATAATGGTGTGCTGGTGACAGTCACAGAACATTTATGACAAGTATTTTTATGAATTGAAGAAAGTACCGACTATTTTCCAACAGTTTTTTGGGGGATGAGGTAATGGAAAATTGTGAGTATAAAATTTTGGATATATTAATTCATTTCATTGTAGAAGAAAAGCTGTTGTTAAAATGGACTAATGCTAAATGTAGAAAAATTTTATGTGCCTATGAACAAGGCTTTTTCCTTTGTTTTACTTTATGCCAAATGCTGATATGGGATAAAAGTGATATATAAGAAATAAGCAGTTTCAGCCAGGCAGTGGTGGCACATGCCTGTAATTCCAGCACTTGGGAGGCCGAGGCAGGTGGATTTCTGAGTTTGAGGCCAGCCTGGTCTACAGAGTGAGTTCCAGGACAGCCAGAGCTATACAGAGAAACCCTGTCTTAAAAAACTAAAAAATCAAAAAAAAAAAAAAAAAAAAAAAAAGAAGCAGTTTCAAAGATCTGCATCAGCTGCTGTGGGACCCCACTTTTCAACATCCTGGGAAGGGGTTCAGACAGGCAGTCCTCCCTACACACTTGTAAAAGGAATCCGCCCTTCAGACATGGCCTGTTTTGTTTTTGGATTACTCTGCTTGTTACAGAGTTCTTAGTACTCTGTTGAAGAAAAGTTTACCTCAGGGAGAGTATAGCTAGAATATATCAGAATGAGCTTTAAAAACTGATCAAGGTCTAGTCACCACCTAAACCAATTAAGTCATTGGGAACGGGACCCAAGCCCCAGGGAGTTTCAGGGACAGCCAGGACTGCTAACCCCTGCCCACTCTCCCAGAAGCCTATTAAACCTTAAAAGACTGCTTCCTGTTTCACCTTCTCTTCCTCAAGGAAATTATCCCGTGGTCTCCACAGGAAGAGGTTCACATGATTGAAAGTTCTGGAAGATGAGTATCGATTTGTACTGACATCATTATATTATAACAGTATGTATCTATTAAGAAATACAGTCAGAGTGATTAGAATTGTATTCTGGGGGAGGGGGCAGACAAAACTTCTTGCAGGTCTATTTATTTTCCTTGTAACTTTCTGTCTGTATTTGAATATTTATTAATTAGGACCTTCAAGTCTATGCAGTTAGCATATGAGCACGTTGATTTGAGAGCATGCTACCTCAGGACTATGGGGCTCAGAGGTTCTTTGGGGCCCATCATGTTGGGATGTTTGTTTTTTATGATTTTGTAATGATTTTAAAATAAACTAGAGGCTGAGCAGTGGTGGTGCATGCCTTTAATCCCAGCACTTGGGAGGCAGAGGCAGGTAGATTTCTAAGTTCGAGGCCAGCCTGGTCTACAGAGTGATTTCCAGGACAGCCAGAGCTATACAGAAAAACCCTGTCTCGAAAAGTGAAAACCAAAACCAAAACCAAAACAAAACAAAAACTAGATACCTAAAAGAGGAAGCACATGCCTGGGTTGACTTAAAGGGACATCAATTGTTCAAATACAGCCTTTGAAAACTGTTATAAACTGCAGGGTGTAATTTTTGTTTAAAGATCAGGTGACAGAAGTAGAAATTATGACATGAGTAGTATTACAATATGGGTTTCTTTTATGATTTATGGACATTATTTTATCTGGTAACTTTAGGCAAACATAGCCTGGTGTTCGCAAATCCTCTGGGGTTTGAGGGTTTTATTTTGCCTGAGAAATTTTGTAAAAGTTGAATTTCTCACTATCAGAATGAGAGCCTATTGCAGGTCACTTGCAAAGTGTTTTTCACACTAGTAAAGCAAAGTGCATGGGAGAGGCTGTGTAAGCTGTTAGATTCCCTTCTCTTCCCAAACAAGACCCCAGGACCACACAGAACATGGGGCTTCTAGACTCCTAATCTGGACACTTGGATGAGGATGGACCAGACCATCCACAGACCAGATGCTTTGCTGCTGGGATAATCTAAGAAATGACATCAACAATGGCTTGAGCATGAATCTAAAGAAATTGCAGAGAAAACAATGGGAGTAGGAAGATATTGGAGCAGATGGAGGTGTGGAGAAGAGATCAAGAGGCCTGCTTACAGTGCACATCACAAGCTGTGGCAGAGAACTCTACAATATGTTGGTCATTGGTAGGTGGTCTTACTTCTTTTTCCTGTGAGGGAATATGAAATAGTTCATCTCCATTTCCATCCCATTTATTACTTCAGGTGTGCAGGCAGCACTGCCTTCTTTTGGTTGGGGCAGTGTTGGTGGCAGGCAGTCAGGAAACCATGCCTTCAGCAGGTGACATTTCTCTCCATTCTCTGCACACATCGACCCTAACTTGCCTGGTTTCTAGCCGCAGTGCGAAGACCTTGTTTCGTGTGTGGTCTGTGGCTCTATGACAGCATCCTCTTCCCGGATGTTTTATGTCTTGTCTCACTGCCAGCAGCAATTCGGATCAGGTACGCCCCTTGTTCCACAACTCCAAAGTGCTACATCATGAAATTTCAATTTGCAGTGCCCTATGGAGGTGAGGCAGCTAGGAAGTGAGGAGGACCATGCCAGTGACAGCCACAGCTCTACTACCCCTGCTCCCCACACATCCATTTGAGAACTCAGGAAGAGCAATTCTCCCCAAAGCCTGTTGGCTTCTTTTCTTTTT
This sequence comes from Mus pahari, assembly GCF_900095145.1. Lineage (NCBI taxonomy): Eukaryota > Metazoa > Chordata > Mammalia > Rodentia > Muridae > Mus > Mus pahari. The sequence goes on from NC_034596.1 coordinate 42,160,084, forward strand.
TTTTCTTCTAATCCCTCTGAGAGTCTGTGGGGAAGGAAGCCCTGTGCTCCATGATCGCTTTCCAGCTGGGTGAAGCTCCAAAACTGTATTCTGTGCCAATACCAATTATAGTCAGGGTTTCTTATTAATAACAGAGTAGAGACATGCAAGCTGATATTGAATATTAATTTTCTCTAATAAGAAGGCCTGGCTGTTTTATTGTGGATACGACGCTGTTTCCTATCTTCAGATGAAGACACTGGCACGGAGCCTCACCTGTCAGGAGACTGAGATGGTGGCTCTGGCAGAAAGCTTCCAATTTTCTGGGGCAGTGTTTCCCACATTCTTGCTTAAAAGCCTAGGCCCAACTCAGAGATTTGGCAAAAGGAGCAACAGCTCTTGGATTGAAATGGAGCTCTCTGAGAATCAGAGATGAAGCAGTATAGCAGGTTTGTTTATACAATTTCACTTTTACAATTTCTGTGTTTAGTTTTTCCTACACATATCAATATTTAAACAATGGTGTATTTAATCTAGTCTAAGTCCCCTTAGGAGAGTTACAGGATCTTAAGAAGTGCCACTCACATTCATATGCATGATCTATGTACTGGCTCACTGCATCTGATAGATTCCTTGTACTGGCTAGTTTTGTGTCAACTTGACACAGGCTGGAGTTATCACAGAGAAAGGAGTTTCAGGTGAAGAAATGGCTCCATAAGATCCAACTGTAAGGCATTTTTTTCAATTAGTGATCAAGTGGGGAGGGCCCTTGTGGGTGGTGCCATCTCTGGGCTGGTAGTCTTGGCTTCTATAAAAAAGCAAGCTGAACAAGCCAGGAAAAGCAAGCCAGTAAATAACATCCCTCCATGGCCNNTGCATCAGCTCCTGCTTCCTGACCTGCTTGAGTTCCAGTCCTGGCTTCCCTTGGTGATGAACAGCAATATGGAAATGTAAGTTGAATAAGCCCTTTCCTCCCCAACTTGCTTCTTGGTCATGATGTTTGTGCAGGAATAGAAACCCTGACTAAGACAAACTGGAACAATGAACTTTTAGAAATTATCTAAATCAATCCTCTAAGTTGCCTTTCTTAACAGCATTTTAAAAAGGATAATTGATATCCTTAAAAACAATAAAAATAACTCATTTAAAAATATTTAATTGTCAATTTTATATCAAGTCCATCAGTCTATCAGTTCACATTTGGAAATCCTACATAGTATATCAATGGGTCTCGGTTTCCCATTGAAAGCACCTGGAAGCCCACACGGGACATGCGGAATCAGAATTTCTCTGCGTCTTCAACTTTTTTTTATTGAAGCATAATTAATATACAACCAACTTTACATATTTAAGTGGACAATTTGACAGTTTTCAACCTAATGTAGTCACCCATGCACTGTGACCATAGTCACAATTAGCATCCCACCCATGGCTTTAAAGCCTCCTGGAACATTGCTAAGTCCAACCCACTGAGAAATTTCCCCAAGGAGTCTCAAGATCACGAGCTGCTGACATGTACCACTTGTAGCTGTTTGGGTGTCGGCAGACATCTTGTTCAGTGACTGATACAGAGCAAATGGTGCAGGCAGTGCACTGACTATGCTGTGTACTGGAAGCAGGTCTGAAATACTGATAGTTCAATTGTCCCCTAATCACGGTGAAGACAGTGAACTTTATAGTTGAACTGTCCTCCATATTATCAAGTGTATAACAATCTTACTGGCTGTTTCTTATTCTTATTTTATTGGTAAAATAGTGTATCTTTAGGAAATGCAGTTAAAAATCAGTCAATCGCAATCGCATTAATGTTCAATATTAGGGCACTGATTAAGTGGATATGATTTCTTTATATTGTAGACTATTAAACAGACACTGAAACTGATTTTATAGGCTTAATGGGTTGGGGGGAGCTAATTGAATACTGCTAAGTGAAAGGTTGTTAAATCATGTTATAAAGAATATCACTTATTTTTTATTTTTTTGATTGTTGAGACAGGGGTTTTCTGTGTAGTCCAGGCTAGCCATGAACTTAAGATCCTCATACCTTTTAATCTGAAGTGCAAGATATTATTAGCATACAACCATCGGGAGAATGAATACTCATTCGGTTGTGGCAGAGAAAAAGAGATCCAAAGAACATTCAAAGTCTAGTTTAAAAAAAAAAAAGAAAAAAAATTCAGGCATCCATAAATGCATATTCACCCAAGCAAAATAAAAGACTTGGGAAGCACACTGACACATTAAAAATTACTATATGCAGTAGCAGAAGGAATGTTTTGTTTTAAAAACCTGGACTTTTCATATTTCATGACATTATAGAGGTAAAAGGTTTTTGAAATTAGTTGCAGAAGTCTTCCCATGTAAAAATGAAACCCCGTCTAAACAAAACAAGAAGGGAACACAAATCATTAGCATTCCAGTTCGGAAGCACTGTGCATTACCCAGGACTCACTGATTCACAGGCATTTGCATAAATGACTGGCGCTAAGCAAAACAAACAAATCCTGCTCAAGTTGGAGTTAGTTCGCTCGCTTTTATTTTATTTTTTTTTAAGAGTCATCAAAGCAGATTTGTTTTGTTTATTCTAATAGGCTCAAGTTCAAGGTTGCAAGGCCCTTTCTATTCCTGTTAAAGTGTGCTGGCATTTCATTTCATTTTGAATGTCTCCAACTGTTTCTCAGAAAGAAGATTGGGCAGTATGCAAATCAGCGGTTGTCTATACATGGGCCCATCACAGAAAGCCTCACTCAGAAAAGCATTCTCTCCAACTTGGGAGAAGACCCACAGAGAGCCCACACAGGAAGTAGCATGTTGAAGTGGTTCCTGTGTTTATGGTGTGTGTGGCAGTATGGTACGGAGTCCCTCATTCTCTGTGCTGTTCCTTTTTCCCAGCCCTCTACACTGGGTCCTATCCCTGTTTGCCAACTTGGACTTACATTTCTCTCTGCTTTTCCTTGTTGCCTCTGTCTCCTCAGCCTACAAATGTGTTCACGTCTCCTGTGGCCTAAAATCACTTTTCATCTCTGCTGCTCCCTGGAGTTTCCATTCTGTTTCCCCTCTTTCTTCCATTGCCAACATCTCCGTGAAGTTGTCAGTGTTTGCTGCCTGATTCTGGCGTGGAGCACCCTCTCTGCACTCTCCACTACCCAAGCGCTGAGTCTGCCTTTCACGGTGTTTCTGGCAGGCAGACTCTTGCTTCACTTTCCCGTTTTAGGGCAGGACTTTCCTGTTCTTCCCTTTCCCTTTGAATTCCTAGGACTTAAATTTGTGATATCCAAGGGCATCTCTTAATTCAAGAACATGGAAAGGACTAAGCCCTATCTGGTGATGAAGGACTAGAATCACAGCTTCTAGGGAAGGTAGGTCAGGAAGATTAAAAAGTTCAAGACCCATCTGGACTAGAAAGTGAGTTCCAAGGCTAGCTTTGGCAAGGCTAGCTTTGGCAAGTTCAGAAGACTGTGTCTCAAGAACAACAAAACTTAAAAAGAAGGCTGCAGATATAACTCAAGTGTAGAATGTTTGCCTGCTGCCCCATGATGAGACAAAGACAGATTTATAGATGTTCCTGGCTTTCTGCTGCAACACATTTCTATCTAGTGTTCTGTGTTGGAGGTATATAACTCACATCTAAAGTTAATAGCTTTGGGGATGGGAAGATAGCTCACTTGGTAAAGTGCTCTCTTTGCAAACATGAAGAACTGAATTTGACTTCTAGAAATCACATTTTAAAAGCCAGGCATTCCTGTCATCTAGCACCCAAAATAAGACCTACAGAATAATAACACCAGTTTATGTGCTAAATAGGATAGGGGAAGTTTTACAAGGCTCAACTTATACATGAAGCAGGAAGGGGATGGTTACTGAAAGAGGGAGAATGGATCCTCTACAGTCCTCTTTCAGGTTAGCCAATCCAAAGTGGTCAATCCTAAACACATGTACGTGAGAGCAATACTAAATGGACTCTAGATCACACACACACACACACACACACACACGTGTGGGGATGGGTAGGGAAGTATGTGTAATGTATTTATGTGTAACAATTTTAGAAATGAGTAGGAAGAATATGGGAGGTGTTGGGTATAAGGAGAAGGAAAAGTGGAAATGATGTAAATAGGGTATCCATGTATGGAATTCTAAAAAAAAAAAAAAAAAAAAAAAAAAACAAAAAAAAAACTCTATAAGCTTTAAATATTGAAGGGTTAAAAAAAAATGAGAATGATGGTGTATATTGTAACCCAGTGTCAGGGGAGTAGAGGCAGAAGGACCCTTCAGCTTATTGGCCATTCAGCTAGCCTAGCCAACTTGTCAAGTTCCTAATCAGTGAAGAGACTAGCACGTGAAGAACAATGGCTAAGATTGTCCTCTGGCCTCCACATGTGCACGTGCATGTACCTTCCACCTGAACACTCACACATGCACACAAAAATATACGTAAAGTCAACAGCTCTTTCAAACTCAAAACCTCGAGTTTTCTTTTTCACTTAGAGACTTTCACTCTTTACCTAGTCTTTGTGCATTCGTTTGTTAACTCGACTTGCTTTAGCAGAAATATATGAGCTCATGCCTTAATATATCAGTATGTAACATCCTTGTAATAGTGATGGAGGTATTGTGAGAACTAAAGAAGGGTATTGTTTGGGGAGCTTTTAGGAGGTTATTCACTGACCATTGGACCACTTCTTCCTGGCTCTTCCCTCTTTTATTTCATCTTCAGACATACTCAGAACAAGGAATACTTCACAGAAGGGTGAGTGCAAATGCAGCTAGTGAGTACGTGCAATGCAAACTGGTACTTTATGAGCCTCTCATGTATTCCCTTCCAAACCATGAGCCATGGAACTTACTCCATGCATGTCAAGGGCTTATATTTTCTGCTTTACCCAAGCAATGCGTTCTCTCCACTGATTTTTAAAATAACCAAAAGTATACATAGCCAGCTTCAAAGCAGCAGATGGTACTTTTGCTGCAAGCATTTTGTGCTGCCAAGTCACCCACACATCCCTCACCACAGCAGAGAGGGGAAGGGAAGAACTGCATTTCCTTCTTTTCTTGGAATCACCATCATTTCTCATCTCCAATGCCAATGTCTACTCTCAGGATTTACAAGAGAAGAAAAGTCTCACTGTTTTGGAAATGCCAGAGAACGTTCCAGAACGCGCTTAGGCATTTTCCTAGCAACAGATCCAACATCTTATTTCACAATCTTCTGGGTGGCAGAGCTCTTGTGGGTCTCTTACTTTCTGCCACTTAACTAGCCATGCAACCTTGGCTCATGAGTTCAGGTTCTGTGCATTAGTGTTCTCTTCTAGCAGGTGGGATGATGGAGATGCCTATGTCAAAATGTTGTTAGGAGGATCAAATACATACATTGGAATCCAGTAGCACCCAGAGTGGAGTAAGCACCCATGGGCGTCTGTGTGCGTCATTTATTTGCACAACCAACAGAAGACATTGGGTCAGCATAAGAGATGTGCACTAATAAGAAGCACAAGACACCTTTGGTCCTGACTTTGTCACTTTCACTTTCTGTCTGTATCACTAAGAAGCTAGGAATCTATCTATCTATCTATCTATCTATCTATCTATCTATCTATCTATCTATCTATCTATCTATTACTATTTATTTATTTGTGTGTGTGTGCTTGTGTGAGTTTATGTACACCTTGTGCATGCAGAAGTACATGGAAGCCCAAGAGAGGTCATTGAATACCCTGGAACCGGAGTCATAAGAGGTTGTGAGCTGCCATGTAGATGCTGGAAATTCAATGCAAATCCTCCAGAAGAACTGTATGCACTCTTATCCACTGGCCAACGGGTGTTATTGTTGTTGGTTGGTTGGTTTAGTTCTTATCATTTTTATTCCTTTTATTGAAAATAGATTCTTTTCTTTTATACAATATATCCTAATTATAGTTTCTCCTCCTACACCTCTCAGTTCCTCCCCACCTCCCCTCTCCATCAGATCCCCTCCTTTTCTGTCTTTCATTAGAAAAGGACAGGCTCCATTCTAGGTCCATTCATTTGCCTACAAATTTCATGATGTCATTTTAACAGCTGAGTACTACTCTATTGTGTAAATATACCACATTTTCTTCATCCTTTCTCCATTTGGGGGACATCTAGGTTGTTTCCAGTTTCTGGCTACTGTGACTAAAGCAGCAACAAACATAATTGAGCAGGAGTCCTTCTGGTAGGATGAAGCATCCTTTGGGTATTTGCTCAAGAGTGGTGTAGCTGGGTCTTGAGGTCGATCGATTTTCAACTCCGAGGAACTGCCATATTGATTTCCATCTCCTTATATTCTTTTAGTGAAGCTTGCCTCAGTATTTCCTATTCACATTTGTAAATTTTTTTATTTCCAGAATTCTATTAGTTTGGGTTTGCTTCTTTTTTATTTTCAGGCCTTGAACAGTTTTATTCATTTCCTTCCAGTGTTTATGTTTTTATGCATTTCTTTAAAGAATTCATTCATTTCCTCTTGAGTACCCCTATCTATTGGTTTTAAGGTCTTTTTCTTGTGCTTTAGCTATTCTGGAGTATTCATGGACTGCTGTGGTAGGATAGCTGTCCTCTAGTGGAGACATATTGCCTTGGTATATTGATTGTGCTTTGACTTTGGCATCCAGGTATCTTGGGTTGGGATGATTATGTGTCTAGGTGCTGATTTGTGGGGTAGATGTTTTGTTCCTTGGTTTCTGTTTCCTTTCTGGATTGTCCAAGAGTGTGATGCCTGTGTGTTGCCTGGTAGGGAGTTTAGTTTGTATCTGAGAGTTGTGGCCACTGATGGTTGCAGGTAAAGCGTGTTTCTGGGTATTGGCAGTTTACACTTAGTAATGGGAATAGAAGGGAGATTAGCAGAAGGCTTAACCAGGATCTGCTTATGTATGTCATCTCCTTGGAATGGGTGGAGGTGAGACTTGGGGGTTGGATCTAGACTAACAAAAGGTGGAGCACAACCATTTGTATCTTCAGTTCTAGGGGGAAATTGATTGTTATCCTCTGGTGTCTGCAGGAACCAGACACAGACCTGGCGATTCACAGACACACAAGCATGCTGCTTCCCAAGCAGTAGTGGTCTGTGAATTATCAGAGAATGCCTGCTGGAGTTGGGTGCTAAGATAAAGCAACAAATGGAAAGTGAGAATATTACAGTAGGGAAGGTCTGTGGGATCCACAGGGGATGTGGGCAGAAGGCTAAGGAAGGCTGCAGCACGTGTTCTGTCACAGAGATAGGGTTGAGACTGGGGTTTGAGTCTGGAAGAGAGAAGGGAATGGTGAAGGTCATCAGTTAGCTTGCCTGCTTCCCTGGCTTGCTCAGCTGGCCTTCATAGGAAATGTCTGTTGGTGTTGGAGTCTGGGTTACTGGGATGAGTTGGAGAAAGCAAGGTTGGAGAAGAAACTTGTTGTGACCCATCGATGATAGAGAAGAAAGGGGAACTGTGGCAAGTTTTCTGCTATAGACCTGGGGATGAGATTAGGGGAACTGGATCTGGAAGATCAAAATGAAGTGTGGATCTGCCTTCAGCCTACTCGTTGTCCTGGCAGGAGAGGCCTTGGGATACAAGGGGGTACCTGCTGGGGTTAGGGGCTATGGTGAAGCAATGAGGGGGCATATTTGTTTGTTTTTAATGGGTGGAGAAAGGCACTTGATTTTTAGTATTAAGTGAGAACGACTATAGAAAAACGAACCTTATAGTATGCTCAAAAACAAAGTGGTATTTTATCACATTTTAGCAGAAGCTGCTAGGTTTTTGTTTTTTTTTTTTTTTTCCAGTACAAGCATGTTCTATGGCTTGTATGTAAAAGGACCTTGTCCTTATGAATGTACAGGAAGAATCGTTGTATAAACAGTTGAATAATTCAACACTACAGAGAAAAAGAGGTATGTCAGGGACTCCTTTGCCTGATCAACATTGATGGTATAAAATTCATGCACACTCTCATGTGCTTTTCTATGTGTAGAGGTTTATGTGGAGGGGTGGTATGCATGTGTATGCAGGTACATGTGCAGGTCAGAGGACAACCTCAGATGCCACACCTTGGACACTATCCATTACTGTTTGTTTTTATTTGTTTTCATGGAGACCAGGAACTCTCCAAGTAGGCCAGTCTGGCTGGCCAGCAACTCCCAAGTCATGGGACTAAATGTATGTTTCACCATACCAGCTTCTTTTAAAGTGAGTTTGGGGTGTTAAATTTATGCTCTAGAGCTTTTAAGGTAAGCACTTTACCTACTGAGTTATATCCTTATCCCTCATATGCTTTTGTTATAGGCTGGTGTAGCAGGCCTTTCTAAGCACTGAGAGCCAGCCTGGGGAGGACAGGTGGTTTCCAGTTAAACTGGGAAGAATGAACCAGGTTTCTCTGGGAACTGTCTAGCTAGACAGTGAAGCTGGAGACATAAAACTGAGAAAACCAGACCTTAAGGTGACCATGGGGCTTTTTACTGTAATGAGAGATTCCACAAGACTTACTGAAAACTAAATCAGACAACACAGCTGATATCTTAGGAAAACAATTACATTTTGGCAGGGCTATACCAGATGACTTAAAATGACAGATTCTTCTAATTTCCACAATCGCCTCAGGGAAGGCTGAAACTAACCTGGCTCTGTTTCGCCAATATGTTTCTCAAACATGACTTCTTGGTCTACTGCACAGGTGGTTACTGTAATAATGAGTGCATGCTGACACCTTTCTCAGCTACAGCCTTATTTTCTTTACTGTTGCTCAGATGTAATTCCTCTGGATTTTTTTTAGTCTTTAGCCAGTTGCGTGTTAAAAGCTTTATCTATCAGTTTATGTAGTATTTTATATCAGTAGGTTGATTTGTAGTACTGGTAATTTTTTATCATTAGTAGCAACCAAGACAGGAGGAGAACATTTATCTTAGTTTATTATCCAGTAGGTATTTATTCATTTTGTGCCACTGTGTATGAAAACCATCCTAGACAGTATACTCCTCATTTGTGAGTGCTGCAAGGGCAAAGGACATAGCACACGTGTTGTAGGACCAGAATTGGGGAGTCAAATGCTTTGGGCATAATGGATACAAAAATCTAAGAATTTGGTTCTAAGACCTATGAAGATATAAGAGCGATATTAATCACCAGGGCACTCTAAGAAAGAGGGACTCACTCATAGTACCTGCTTAAATGTGGAAGGTTGGAAGGGACTTCACGGGCTGAGAGAACCTCAGGCACCATCTGCTTTCCAGTTCTCTTGTGTCTTTTCTGCTTCCCTCTGTATAGTTCCCCTGTACCTTCAGTATCCTCTCCAAGCTCCAGAGCAATCCCGCTTGATTGAGCAATCCTACTGTTACTTTCCTAAGACAAAGACTTTTTCTGTGATGCTTTTTAATGGGCCCTCCAACTGCCTCAGATGGGAACCCATGAACCCCATCATTGCCTGGCTTTGCTAAACAAACAGCTCATTTCTTTTCCTTCCTTCTTTCCTTCTTTCCTTCTTTCCTTCTTTCCTTCTTTCCTTCTTTCC